>NC_088888.1:17589488-17896414 GCF_037157495.1 Lathamus discolor
GCTTGATGCCTCTTTTGCAAAATGCTGGGACTGGCAAGGCTAAATGAAGAAATGCAGTATGTAGCTTATATTTAAACAGCGTTAAATCTTCATAGTAGTGATTGCTAATATGTGTATGTATGTGTAAGCAGACACTATATTCATGAGAAAAAATGTGCTGTCTAATTTAATGCACATATGGAATGGTTCTTATTTAGAAATACTTTTGATTTGAGTAAAACTGCACAGAAACTGATATGTCAGAGAGATCTGCTGAATGCCCAGGAATATCATGGGCTTTTAAGGAGAATGAAACACAATACTATGTGCTGTTTTTAGGGCAAGGTTTGACACATACTAGGTAGAAGGTCAAAGGAAGTGTATCTAACATCAAGGAATAAAAACAGCATCAACATTTTTATTACTTAAAATCTTGTGGTTTGGGGGAAAACTATCTTGCAACTTTTGGATGCCTGTGTTCTGCAACTGCATGAAATAAACTGCATGATAAAATTTTAATTGTTATGATCTATCTATCTGTTAGAATAACTGCTTTTACAGATCCTGAAGCAGCTTAGTGAGAAGGGAGCTGGTGTGCTATAAAAGCAGCTATTATTTTAAAAGACACATTTTAGTCAAACAAAATTAATAAATTCCTTAGGATTTATAATCTTGGCAAAAGATGATTCTCCATTTTTAATGGTTATCTATCTTTGTTCCTATATTATATTATTTCTGGAAAAGAATGGATAGGGAAACCTTTCTTAACTGAAAATTCAGAAAAAAAGTTAATGAAGCAAAACCATGTAATGAGTATAAACACAATCATGATTAAAAGGTAATGACATATTTGGCAAGCTTACCTACATGGAGATGATACCAGCAGCCCTATCTATGCACACATCTATCCCATACATCCATAAGCGAAGGACATTGCACAATCCTAAATGCAGGGCTTTTTTTTTTAACGTCAGACAAGCACAACTTCAGTGATGAGAAAGCCATGGGGCGGCATGTGTGTTTTGCATAGAGGGCTGCATTCCATTCATGCACTGAAATTAAAGCTAAATGGAAACTGGAGTTCCTCAGGGCAAGAATCATAACTTCTAATTACCAAAGGTAAAAGATAAACTGAGAAAAAAAGAATATTCTTTCAGATATGGCTAAAATTATGATATGAGTCTTTGAAATATTTATCTTTCCCTCCATAAATGAACATTCTTCTGGTAACTTGGAGTTTTTCTTGGACTGTTATTGCTGTTTCACAATGATCTGAGGCTTTATTTGTAGTCTTAGTAGTGCTTATATAATTACATGAATCTAAAACATAGAATATCGGATTATTCTAAATTCCAGCTACGATGAGTGACTTGAAAAAGAAACTATACCTCAGTGTTTCAGCTACACTACAGAAGGTCATATATTCATATGCTCAGCGGGCCACAGAATGAATGATCTTGTCACAGAGGATCATCGGGAGTTCTTTGAAATCCCAAATAGAATTAAATGTGTAATGTGTACTCACAAACATATTAAGCCACAAAAGGTGGCAATGTCCAAAATCTCTGGTAGTCCTGAAAAAAATCCTAGAGCCAAGTAAAGTGAGGAAAGAGACAATCTCCACTGAGAGCTTGCCTTTGAGAAAACACTCAAGAAAGCCTCAGCTAATTAACTGAAAGTACAGAATTATATTTAATTAAATAGCTGTTCTCATGCAATTGAGGACAGCACCAGCTGAACTCCACCACAGATGTTTTATCTCTGTGTGACCCCACTGTATCTGAAATCTGGGATTTCCTAGACCCACTTCCCCTCCACAGACTAATTCTGCAACACCAGCCCAGTAACTAAAGCTGATTCTTCCTATAAGTATCAAACTAATTGTGCAGCTTCATAATGCACTTGGGGTGTATTCTAGGCTTGCCAAACCGCCAGGCATTGTGTGAATGAGATATATATCCTTACTGTGTGTCCACACATCATGGTTTTCTTCGACCTCTGTATACCAGCTAGGTCCAAAACTGTCAGCTCGTGTGTCAATACAAGGCATATGCAAAACAGCATCTGACCTTTCACCAATAACTAGTCTCTAGGAAGTCTGAAAATCCCAGACAAATATAGAAAGTGATCCAAATTTGCCCAGGCAAGACTTACAGGCAGGAAGAGGGCACATGCTGGGAAACAGAAAGCAAACACAAAACCAGGGGGCATGCCAGGAATGTCATTTTTGCTGTATCATTCACAGCTGTTAATGCATGCTACTGCTGTTAGAAAGTATGAAAATAAAAACTTTTCAAGTCTTTCTGCATAAGCATGTCTTCCTACTGACTAATCAAATCATGTAATCAAAAGTCTGATTATATCATATATTAATTACTAGAGCTGAATCATATTCGGTTCAGTTTCACGTCAAAATTTTCCATGATTACAGTCACCTTTTTCTGTGGTTTAGGTTAGAAAAGTCTCCTTAAAGACAAATAACTATAATTTCTCTTGTTTAGGATTAAAGGAAGTCTTAGGAGGAATAGGATAAGACATGCTGAGAAATTCCCTCAGTATTTGTTCATAATGAAAACCAAACACCTTACAAGATACGTGATAAAAACCACAAAGCATTTTAAAAATGCATGGTGTTTAAAAGGAACCTGAATTTTCAATGCTTTTGACTTGAAGTATAATGTGCTGCCAGTAGTGTAAGCTGAATGTTGTAGGCAGTCCTTCGCAGAGCACAGTGGATCTGGCTGCAGACTCTCTGGTTACAAACTGAGTGACAATACTTCACATCTTTTGCACATGCTTTCCCCTTGCTCCATGAGAAACTTGCAGGTGATCCCCCAGGTTTTGGCTGCCTGCCAGTCTCAGGATGTTCACTCTCAGTGTACTCTAGAGGCAAAAAATGGTAAATAAAAAAAAAAAAAAGCAGGAAAACCTTCAAGACAGCTCCTGGTACTGGGACCAGTTCACTGGTGCGTTACTGTGTTTGGACTGCTAAAAAAAGAAGGCAAGGCAGAGGGTCAAAGCAGGTCAGAAATCACTGTATTTCCATACTGTAATTTGTACTATATACTGCCATGAGGACTTTGGCTACCATACCCTTCTCCTTCAGAGAAAACATTCTCTATCTATTAAGAATTTGCTAAACGTTGAGTGCCTCCCTATTAATTTTGAATATTCAGGCCAAGAAATGTGCCCCTGCGGATCCCGATACGCAGCTGGAGCAACATTCCAGCAGGCTCCTGCAATGACTCATCAGCTCTGATCCAGGTCATCCCTCCAATTAACAACAAGAATATCTTCAAAGTCCGGTTTTAAGCCTTTTATCTAGAACCACGTGGCAATTGCTAAAAAATAATTAACTACTTCCTTTGATACATTCGGTGATCCAGGACATTTTACAGAGAATGCTATAAAAGAATATTAATCTTCACTTAAAAGTTGGTTTTCATGTCAGTACCTTAGCTTAGTCTGCTATATCAAGGACCTGCTTTTGCAGGAAAAGGAACTATGTTATCTGTTTAGTGCAGACTCTTTTATTTCCTCTTTTATTCATGAATTTATGGAATTATCCATATACAAGATAGCAGAAAATCTAGACATATATGATTTGGAAAAGAAAATGGGAATTAAGTAATCACCGTCAGGCTAAACTTTTGGATTGCACCTTCTTTTTCAAACTAAACTATCAACAAACATAGGATGGACATGAACATTACATCCTCTCTTATAAATATCTAAGATCCAGATATTATCACTGATGTTTTCACATTACACCTCCCCAGATACCTGTGGAGTTTCTTTCTAATTTACACTTCCCTTAATGAAAGCAGAATCAGCCCCTAAAAAAATTTGTCCTGTCAACATATCCTTTTTTCTTATTCTAATAGTAACAAATAGAAGCTTTGGGTAGAGGCCTCAAGCACCAGACTTTTAATTTAGAGAATGATGAAGTGGTAAATTATCTCAGCCTTTCCCTTCCATTAATTAAGCAATATGAAATGCTGCATTATATTTCATTATGCCATTTTCTTTATGAGACCTACATTATGGAAATGAATACTAATAGTCACAATTGGTTGCTGGCAAAAAAAGCATATTAGCAGAAGACACAGTTACTATTGGAGTCTGCTGTCCCACAAAATACCATGAAATTCTCTTTTCACTGTTTGAAACTTGGATAAAAAAACCCACCACGAAAACATAGGACATGGATGAACTGCGAGGAAGAACAAACAGCCCTTATAAAAGTTACACAATTACTGGGTAACTGCAGAAACAGTTAAGAGAAAACACATAGATCTGTGCAGTCAGCCACAGATTTAATCTGGCCCCTGCTTTCCCTTTGAGATGCCCACAGCAAGAGCCTCACAGTGGCTGACCAGACAGTGAATTTCTGCCAGACCCTCCCACCATGGTCTCAGCAAATCCCTCACTTTGTTCCTGGCAGATCCTTACCCCATGGCCAGAAGGATGCCAGCCCCTGAGCGGGAGTCCTTGTGTGAAACACCCCAGGGCTGCACATCATCAGTGCAAAGACTGCTTGCACTGATTGCAAGCAGCAATTAGGCAATGCCCCATTCCTGCCTTCCCACTGTCACCCACTCTCCACTCACCAATATCTCCCTAATTACAGGTAACGACTGAAGGGAGAGAAAGGCTGATTACTTTGTGGTCATTACTGCTGGAAGGTCAAGAAGCATCATATGGATGCTGGGAAAAGACCTTGGATGCGAGATGCAAACAAGAGTGAGGAGTGGCTCATGTTTTTAACCTAGTGAGGGGTGACTCTCACGGTCAGACCAAACTATCACTGTAGTACCAGCCTGAGGCCTGTCTAAACTGGCGGATCCAGAAGCACTTCCGATCCCCTGGGTGAGGACAGCCCAGACACTTCCCAGCTGCTTGCTGGAGGCAAACTCAGATACATGCTCTCTCCTCCCTGCCCCGGCTTTCTGCTGGAGGCAACATGGAAATTGAGCAGAGAGCTGCCAAGTGCTCAGGGCAAGACCTTGAGATGCCATGAGGAGGCCAGGATACTCAGTGGGTACCAAAGCAGATCTCGTTTGCACTCAGACACAGCCTAGCCTGAATGCGCCAGCTGCTTCTACCAGGGACTGGGGATACCTGTGTCCCACAGGGAATGGGAAAGATCCTTGAAAAACAATGGATGAGGTTTGTTTGTAGCAGCTATCAGCCCAGGGTGATCTAATGGTGCTGCAATTTCACGTAGTCACATTCCTCGATTCAAACCTACCATGAGCTAATCGATGATCCATTTGTCTCCCCATTGGATAGCAAATAATAGGGGTTTAGATGCCAAATAGGAATGCGGCACAACAGAGGAAGTTTAAAGCTCCTATTTATTTGGGACTTCCCCATATTGAGATCAGCAGCGATAGGAGGGCCAACTGAGCAGGAAGGATATTATGGGCTATTGCCTGCTCTTTGCAATCAATTCCTTTCAAATCCGAGCAGGATGTAGCCTTGTCATCCTGTTTGAAAACATTCTTCACATGTTGGAATTTTCAGTGCTAAGAGAAAAGGTGGCTAAAAGGTTTCTTATGGCCACAGGGATCAAGAGACACATATATTTGTGAGGATGAGCGTCACAGAATAACTCTTTATGTCATCCTGCTAGCTCACTGCACCTGTGCAGGCATTGTGTTCTTTAGGAAGTGTTTCAGTTTACGATATCCTGTACTGCTCAGCTGAAGCCACAGCTATTTACAGCAAATGGCAACACTACTCTGACATGAGAAGTGCTGGAATGTAGAAGTTCAGTGCTTCTTTATCCTTCTTGAGTGTCGGATGTCATGTGCCCACCCACAGAAATTATTATTGAGCTGTGAGGTAATACAGTTCGGATCAGTATTTGTCTGTCCAGTCAATATATTCCTTTCAGGTAATTCTTGTTGAGGAGACTAAAACTTTCTTACCTTGCAGAAGAGAAATCCCGCAAACTGTAAGACATGCATAATAATGTCATTCGTATTATGTTCTTATAAACCAGTTTGATGTCCAGGCAGGACTTTCTGTTAAAGGCACATTTTGCCAAATCTCAGCAGCAAAATTCCAGCAAATTCCATGGGAACTCGTAATGAACTATAAAGCCCACCTGTTCACATGCTGCACCATTACAGTAGCTTGCTTTTAATGGCATTTTCCTTCCTGCATTTTAATTTCCTTTTCACTTCTAAGAGGCTGCATATTTCAAAATCAGTTTCCCTAGGTGTTAATAATGTTAATAGTGTGGCATTTTATTTACTCTAAGCAACAGTGTAATTTAAAATTAGGTATAAATAACTTGCTTCTCAGCATGCTCCAAACTTGTAAATCATATTAGGCATATTGCCAGGCAGAAAGCTACCTGAAGTCAACAAACTTTCCTTTGAACTCAAGTGGGCCATAAGATAACACTCCCAGGCAAAATTCCTGGGACTGCCCCACAGAGGAAGCGCTGGGAATGGTGACTGGCTTTACAGACTAAACCTTCAATTTGGAAGTCTGCGTTTTAAAAATCCAGCAGTCTTTCAGATATCATAGCATCGAAGTGTGTAAGCTCCTTAAATACGACCCTCTTATTTCTTGCAGATCAGTGTGTGTATAAGAATGGACTCTGTGGGGCCTGTGAGCTGCCACCAAATGCTCCGGAAGCCTTTTGTGGGGGTAGACCTCTAGTCTGAAAGGCTGCACATGACAAAATATGTCTTTGATGGAATTAGGTTAGAAGTATTTGTCAGCACTTCATATGCTTCACAGCTCAGAGAGGGTACTATTAACCAGCATGCAAGTCCTGCAGGATGTCATGAATCACAAGTTGCTGGACTTCCTCCTGAAAGGCTCCATTAATTCTGAGTCACTTTTGAAACAAACACTACACAATGGCAAGAAGGCCAAACTAAGGTAAATATGAAAACACTGAGATGCAGAAATAGGATCCCTTCCTCTGTCTCCTGCCAGCTGATACCTTTCTCCCTTCTCTACACCACTGGAAATGCTGCGAGCTGTGGCATCCCTTCAGGAAAGATTGCCTCTGCATTTCCATGTGCACATTCTACCAAATCAGAGCCTGAGTAAATCTTTGTTCAGGACTTCAGGAATTGGTTGGCTATGAGTAAATACTGACTAAATCTCCTTCCTTTCATGATGGAATCCATTGGGGAATTTATTGTAATGTGCTCTGGCATTATTTTTCAATGATGCATTTTTAAGGAAGTTCTTTTTTGCAGCTGGATATGTCACGAGCGAGTCATTACATGACATTTTTTGATGATGCCAAGGTCTTTCCTCCAAAAAATGTGCGTGTACTGCATAAAATACACAACTGAGATTGGCACATCAGTTAGGAGTCCAGTTAAAAATGTAATTAACTGAGTAGAAAAGTTACATCTTCAAGAACAGCAATTCAAGATAGCCACACATAGCTGGAAATCCAAAGCTGAGTACTAGCTTTAAGCTGATGTGGCTCCAATATTAAACTGAAGACTGGTGAACCCACCTGAAATACTTGCAAAGAACTCAAAGTTGATGGGAAAAAAGGCACTCCCACTTCTTACAAATCAAATCAAAATTGAAGCACAATAGATATCTGAAAGCAATTTCACATTCTTCTGCGTCTTTCAGGTTTACTTTTTACAGCCTTGAACAGAAAACGTAAGTCAAATATAAAAATAATGCAATGGATTTTGTAAGTATTCAAACAGGCTGAATAAACAAATGGCTGGAAAGTGGTGTGGTTTTCTGCTCTGTATGCAGTGCTAGCTCACACCCGGAAAGGTTTGTTAGATTTTATATTGTCTGCACTTCCAGGAGGGCTTGTAACAAACTTTTGGCCTGTTTTTTTTTATTTAAATTCCATGATCAGATTATATCAATGCAAACGTATCACCTGGTTTGGGTTACCATGTGTCGCTGTGCAGAAACCTAAAAATTTAGACCAAGTAGAAGGTGCTGCTCTTAGAAGTTTCAGAGCTCTGGCCACTGCAAGTAATGGAAATCTTGTAGTAAAAACAGTTTGTGTCTTTCTAGTAAAATGGCAGATGTTAGCAACTGACTCTATTTGTTCCAGTCCAGTAGTTTTTACAGACATAAGTGTAAGAGTAATACACCTACAGTAAACAAGATTAATAAAAAAAAAAAAGAAAAAGAAAGCCAACATTAAACATACCAGAACCCAAATAAAAACCTGTTAAGTATTGTGGTTACTTAAGAAAAACAAATTATGTCATCCAGCAGAAAGACTGTTGATTAAAGTTTGGTACACATCTGTCTTCTCTAAAATATGTATTCCAGCCATTCCAGTTTGCTTAAGAGGTTATTAAAAAAGAATAATTTAGCTCAAGCAGAATAGGATTTAAAATATGTCAAAATTCCCCCAAAACACCTGCTTCTGGACTCAGCTAGTGCAGGCAAAATTCCTACTGAATTAAGTGGGAGTTTTCTTATTCTAGGCTTTAATAACACTAGCAGGGCACTTTCTGCCTGTATTTTATCGCCAGTCTGTAGGCTGTTACCACATTTTAAAGATTAGTCCTGCTGCTTCCCAAATAATCTTCTAGGATGACAACATATTTATATATGGTGAAGAAGGGAGAGAAGAGGTTAATGACAATTATATTCTTCAGATGAGAGTATTTTTGTCTAGGTAAAAGAAACCCCACACCACTATTTATCACAAGCAAATGAATTTTTCAGGCACTGTCATATTATTATCCTATGCAATTTGATCAGTGTTTTAATCATATACAGTATGTTGTTTGTTTAGCCAGATGTCAGGTCATTTAATTATATAGCAGGAACAGTGGTAAAAACATTACCATAATTGATGTGAATATTATGGAAATTCAAACATAAATGACAGTTATATTTGTTATTAGGTTTCCAGACATTTTTCTGAAAATGCCCTAGGTATCTTACAAAATGGAGGCATCTTTACAAAAATTATTTCAGATTTTATCATGCTATCCATTTTTAAGCTTTCCCTATATTTTGTTCCCACTAATATTTTTTCAGTCTAAAACAAATCACTGAATCTTTACAGTGTGTAAGCAAAAGATTTGAACCTGCATGTCCTGGATTAGCTACTTCCATCTTTCTCAAATTGCGGTCTCCTAAAAATGTTCCTATGCAGATCCAAACCCACTGACAATGAGCATTCTTTTCTTACTCACCTTTCAGAAGATCCTCAGAGGTGAGCACGAGAGGCTCACAGTGAGTAGGTTCAAAACTAGTTCTTCAAAGTAAGGTAGCAGCTTGCTTCTCTTAACTGCTATGGAGACACCGAGCAATAGAAAAGAAGTCAAACTGTTACAGTCTTGGAGGCTTTGGTGGTTTGAAGTTTGGTTTGTGACTTATCTATGTTGTGAACTAGAGAATATTTGTTGGCCTGTTGAACAGGCAATTTCATTTTGGATTTTAAATGAAGATTCTGTTGATATGGATGCAGAGGATACACCTAGCTAATCACATTACAGAGAAGAAATAAGTCTCCGGTGTTTACAGAGCCGATGTAGAGGAAGACATGGTCCCAGGACAGGAGTTGCAGACCTATGGTAACATCAGGAGATGCAGAAGTGCACACTGTAGTAAATACAGAGTAAAGACACATCTCTATGAAGTGCATTTCTTTATGCAATGCCTGCCATGTAATTTCACACCAGTATCACGCCATTGATCTTAATAGTTATTCTTGACTACAGAAAGGTCGAGCTGAAAATCAGTTTCATAGTGTTCACACTATGTGTGAAGGCCAACACAACAAAAGATGAATCACTCCTTTGTTTCTGGTGGGGATAGGTTCTTTAAAATATATTCATGGCAAAGAAAATGGGCGACTGTTGATTTTTAGCTCAGGTTTAAGCACATGAACAGCAGAACTATGCTCAAATGTATCTATTCTGGTACTGTATTAATTTATGGGCCATACCATGATGTCTGAGGTTATATTTACTAGTTTTAACTGCACGCTCAATTGCACCATTCTGCGGTGGGCTGTGGGAAAACTGGTCTATCCTTTGTGAGTACCTGTACAGATGACTTTGTCCCATAAGCATAGTAGACTACTTTCAGCTTGGCATGCTGAAGTTTTCTCCCTGCATCCTTCATTCCAGTCAGTGGTAAGGCATGAATCCAACTTGGAGCACTGATCTCTTCCAGCTGTTGGCATTAATGCAACTTTCATTTTGGAACCAGGAGGTAAATGCAAGACATGAGACACATTTGAAGGCATTTTGTCAGTGACTTCTTGTTAGCCAGGAGCATGCCTGGCTAACAACATGCAGACATAGAGGCAGCTGATACAGTTTTTTGTAGCTGTGAAATCCCATAATGCTGATCAGTGATGCCGAGGTAAGGCTGCAAGCAGACAGCACTGAAACAACTGTGTTTTGCAGGCCAGAAAGGCTGTCAGAAGAGCCAGATCCACAAGAAGAGGAAAGTCCCATGCTGAAGAATGTGCCCTTTCACTTGTCCAATGAAGATGAGGCCTCATGGATCTGTGAAAAAGCCTCCAAACCAGATGATCTTCTGATCCACTAAATACATCCCTCCAAATCCAAACATGAAGAAAAACTGAACCTGCATACAGCTGGAATTGTTCCATCATCCAGGTAAGACACTGTGGTCTTTTGCTCTTTTATTAACTCTCAGATGAGGGAGTATGCAAGGACCCAAAGGAGACAGCTGGCTTGGCTAAGCTTTCTTTTCTCCTGTGGTGCAGGGAAGGGGTTTTGTAGTAGGCGGTGTTGGGGAAACACAGCTTTCTGTAAGGGCATGCAGAAGAGCTGCTTCCTGGGAGAAACTCTGCCTGTGTCCTTCTGCGACCCCTTCCTTGCAGCACTGGAAGCCAGAATAGCGCTCCAGTTCTCATCTGTGTCAAAAATAAGAATGTGACCAAATTTGGCTTGTCCTGCTGGATTCGCAAAGTGTTTACAAAAGCATTTCATGGAAGTGAAAATAAGGGAGCAATTCTTTAGTTAGCAGCAATGGGATGTGGAATGTGAGGTGCATATGTGATGTCAGGGTTTGGGATTGAAATCTACACTGCTACCTTTGCCTTATCGTCTGTGAACTCCCATTTTCAGTAAGTGAAAGCCGTGTAAAATGACTCTTTACCAGCCCACATCCACACCCAGCCGACTTCAGCACTTCCTAATTAGGTTATATTCAATCTTTATAATGTGCTTGTAATAGATGTGGTACTGTAGCGTAATCTCAACTGATATTATTCACTTCCCAGGAATGTACAGCTGAAGCTGCTCTGCAGGCTCCAACTGAAAACAATGGGTGTGCAGCTGACAAATAAAAGCAGCTATTTTACATGCCCTGGTCTATTTGGATGCCATTGTTTAAGATATGTCTGCTGAACAGGTATTCACATTAGAAAAACAAGCACAATTACAATTTTCTGATGTGGCAGCTATTTTTGAAACTCATTAAAGCTTGCTAGTGCTTTTCCCATGCAATGAAAAACTGGAATTGCCTGTTGTAATATTGGCTAGCAGTTATGAATGGTTTCAGTTCATATTTTATAATGAAGAAATGAGCTCATGCCATATAATTGCGGGCTATCCCCAAGAATATCTTTATTCAGCGTTATTGTCAGCCTAAATTAAAATCACCAAAGAGCCTGATTTCTCAAGATGCCAGGTGCTCTGAGTTGCCACAGTAGTTAGTAGAAGGCAAGAGTACTCAGCAGTTTCAGAATTAGTCCCTAACTGCTGATAGTGATGCACAAATTTTCATATTAAGCAAGCCAAAATTTTGCAGAGCTCTCATTGTTCTTTCACTCTTCTTTGTCTTTGTAAAGTAAGCAATTATTGATAAAAGTAGTATTTATCCTACGCCAATATACATTTATTACATTTATATGAGCTACTGCAATATCCTTTCAAGTAACTTTTGGTTTGCTATTCCCCTTCTCAGCTTAAAACAGCCAATAATGTCCTGTCATTGAAAATTAATTAGTGATGTATTTGAAGCTGTGGGTGCTCATAGATAACAATATTCATCTGACACTAGAGACTTCTCTGCATCCCCTCCCACCAGACACTGTGGAACTTTTGTCCTCTACTCCCTGGGGAGCTCTGCAGAGAAAAGTGCTCTGAGCTCAGCACATGCAGAGAGAGAAAATTACAAAAGAAAGAAGAAGCTCTTTGGGGCGATGTGTGAACTACCATCTTCTTTCACTAGCTGAATCACCACTTCACCCATGCGCTTCCCCCATGGGAAGCATGGGGAGGAAGGGAAAGGGAAGGTTGGTGCCCCCACGCACACATGTGTACTTCCACTTGGCGTTTCATAAAGAGGTGAGGAAAGGCAGACTAGGAAAGCCAAATCTTTTCCAGTGTTTGAATACCAAAAAAGTTGCAAGTCAAACATCGATCATTAATATGCACAAGGTCAGGCAAAAGACATGTTTGAACTGAGGGTCACTTAGTCCTTTTCTCCCCTGGGTCCAAAGTGTTATCACCACGGAGGATAATGAGTTAAAGCCAAGTAAGGTCTTCTGGAGCTTAGAGGTCATGCAACAAGAGTCGAAAAAGTGGATTCCAAATATTATAAGTCTTTCAACACTGTGTTCCAGGTATTCTGTTAAATATCCCACTGGGAGGTTTCTTTTCGTCAAACCTAACCACATTTCTTTGGACTTTCTTCTCTGAGTGCTTTCAAATATATAAAGAATTTAGATGAAAAACAGATCTTTTTTTTTTTCATTGTTTAAAAAATGGCAGTAAATGCTCACTTCTCAGAAGAGTGATAGTGATTTTATTTATAGAAATTCCCAAAGTAACAGTTACAGAAATAATCTGTGGCAAACAAAATGCGGAAGATTTTTTCCCTTGGTCAGATCATACATACTCTCTCTTTCCTATGCTGCATAGTAATTTCAATTAAAAGAAGCTGTGTTAAGTAGCCATGATCATTGTTTTGAGTTGGTAAGAGCAAACAGCGAGGCAAAACTGTAAGGCTGGGGAAAGTAAGAGACTCCAAATAGGATTGTTGTGAAAAAGATGGTGTCGCTGTTCCTTGGGCTCAGTAAGAGAAGAAAGCAGACTAATTTGCAGCAAAGGGAGATGCAAGTTAAGTTGTGTGTCTGTTGGGAAAACAGAAAAAATATGGATAATGAAAAGATGAGACTAGAGCTACCTCAGGAGGTTGTGGACTTTTCATCAGTGGATGATTTTAAGAACAGAGAATAAATGAACACATGTAGGAATGGCCTGGTTATGTGGTAGCCCAACTTGCCCACAGAGCCACAGGAATCTGGTATGGACTGTGAAAGGTGTCTGAGGAGATGAGTTTGTATGCATTACATAGCAGCAGGGTTCAGGGAATTCTAAGGGGCTGCTATTCCCCTAGACAAGAACATGGCAAGGTCTAGAGACTCTGGAAGGCTTTAAAAGTGAAGTGCTTGATCCTGCATCAGGGCACAACATGGAGGAGATGGCCCCAAAGTCCCTTCTGACCCTACATTGTTGTCACTCTATAAAGTAACATATCAGAAACATTGGATGTTTGGATATGTGTGCATTGGTAATCCATGGGACTCATTAAAAAGAAGATGAATATTTAGACTATTCCTACGTAGTACTGCTAAACATTATTTAGCAATAGTATTTCAGAATGCAGTCTTCAGGAACACTGGAAAACAGTATTAGGCAGTTTGCGAAATAGGTTTTAGTAACATTTTCTTGGTTATGGTGGTAATACGAAGAGTGTTTACATTAAATAGTTTAACTTTTTAGCTTCCAGAGCTTATGTTAATCACATGTGCTTAAAGGATCATAAAACCTTTGTAAAAGTACAGCTTTTAAAGAGACAGTTTCAAAGCATAACAAACTGCTTAACAATCCTCACTAAACTCATGATCTAGCTCCAGCTGAAAGAAATGCAAAAGCACCGCAGGCTTGAGTTGTGCATACATAAATAAAGCCACTATTATGACGCATAGAAGTTGCCCTGATTCAGCAAAGCATTTAAACAGATACTTACATTCTCTAGATATCACAGGGACATAAGTATTCAAGTATTCAAGCATGCCTGCCATTTAGGAATCCTAAGACCACGGTTTAAATTCAGGGTTTAGTTTCTAATGAAAGACGCTTGAAGGGACCAGAGAGACCAGCATAAATCTGTGATGGAAAGAGACCTAACAGCAGAGGCTCCCATCAGCCCTTCCTGATGATCAGTTCAAAACCTGCACATTATTAATAATGCTAATACTTTAGTTTCTAAGAAGTTGAAGAAATTCATAATTGAGGTTCTCCTGGGAAACTCAGTTCTGCCTCCAGCCCTTACACTTCTGTCTTCCAGGGTTTCCCATAGCATGATAAACTGGGGGAGGGATCAGCATTTTTCTGCAGAGAAACTGAAACCTCACTCTAAACTGTTACTGCCTCAAAACACTAACTGTATTTATGTGTACAAACAACACTTTCCTCGTAATATGTCCTTTGCTTCTTTGTAAGAGAACAAACCAGTATCATTACGGCCTATGACTGTACAGTTGAGTGCAGTGCAGTCTAAAGAACGTGCTCCTTGTACTGGGGAATGTGGCCTGCTTTTAATAACCTTGGGGTGACTAACATGGGACTGGAGAAGGTAAGAGCAATGAGAAAAGGACAGCAGAAATGGTGTGGCTGTGAGCCAGATAGGTTTTTAGGGCTAAAGAGACACAAGTTATCTCACCACAGTGAAAAGCATGAATCTCAGAAGCGTCAAGACAAGGGAAAACTGAAGAGGAAAAGCTGGAACAGGTGCTGCAGGTCAGAGGCACAGGAGGTCACAATGTAAAAGAGTACAAGAGAGAAACTTAATGCGCGAGAGTTAACTCAACTGTGGCCCAGTATGGTGGCACACAAAGGATTGAACCCCAGCTCTGAAAAAGAAGAGCTAGGGAAAGTACTCAGAAGAGGCAGAGATGTGACATGACTGGGACAAGCTTTTGAGTGTGCTCCTGTAAACTGCTGCCAGCCTGTTCCTATAGCAAATGAATCTGTGTGCCTGTCTGGTTTGTCCTCAGAAACAGTTGTGTGGACTTTCTTCATCTTCAGCACATGGAGTCACACATGCATTCCTACACACATCTTTTCTGAACTAAAAAGAATTATGAGCAAGGTCATTCCTTGAGTGTCTCTTTTGAAAGGTTTTAAATCACTTAAATTAGGTCCCTAAATGAGAAAGTTGTCTCAAAAGAAGACTTGGTAGATTAAAGGTAGCATGGAGTGTTTTCACACCGGATAAATAATTGAATAATTGCAAAGCTGGAAATGTATCCAAAGAAGCCAGGATTTATTATAGAATTCTTTTTTTCTTCTGCTTACACAAACTTTATAATAGCTGTTTGCTCTGTTGTTTTGCATAAACTGGGAGCAGCCTCTAGGCTGCTCTCAAATTTACTTTGGCTTCTGCAATAGCAATTAAGAATTACTGGAACTGTGCAGTCTGTGGCCATCATGCGTTCAGCGCTGTCAGAAGCCAGAGCAGAGCCGTCCCGCTCCCCTGGGCAGCGCCCTTCAACCACCTGCTTGGGCAGTGCTTGCACCGGGCCAGGGGCCACACACCAGGCACAGGGAGGGATTGGTTGCATGGAGCTCTTCACCCTCAGCTTTTCAACTGATCTATGGAGGGCTTGGTTTGCTGTTAAGTTTGTTTTGTTTTGGGGTTTTTTAATCACGTTATGTAAATCAAATGGCTAAAAGGATTTTCATACAATTGAAATTACTTCAGCAGTAGGAAATTTTCTGTGAAAGGGCAGTATTTTCTGCATAAGTTTGATTTCAGACTACCTGAAAGGAAGATGGAGCAAGGAGGGAGCTGGTCTCTTCTCCCACGTAACAGGTGATAGGAAAAGAGACAAGAGCCTCAAGCTGCACCAGGGGAGGTTTAGACTGGATATTAGGAAACATTTCTTCACCAAAATGGTGATTACATATTGGAACGGGCTGCCCAGGGAAGTGGTGGAATCACCATCCCCTGGAAGTGTTCAAAAACCATGTAGAGGCAGCCCTTAGAGGCATGGTTTAATACTGGACTTGGCAGCCATAGAATCATACAATAGTTTGGGTTAGAAGGGACCTTAAAGACCACCTAGTTCCAACACCCCTGCTATGGGCATGGACACCTTCTGCTAAACCAGGTTGCTTCAAGCCACTTCCAACCTGACCTTGAACACTGTCAGGGATCGAACAGCCACAATTTTCTGGGCAACCTGTTCCAGTGCCTCACCACTCTCGCAATAAAGAATTTCTTCCTAGTGTCTGATCTAAATCTCCCTTCTTTCAGTTTAAATCCATTACCCCTTGTCCTATAACTGTTCCTGGGTAACAGTTGGAGTTGATGAACTTAAAGGTCTTTTCCAATCTATGATGACAATTCCATGATTCCATAAACTGCTGCAGATGGTCAGATGTTTCCTGCCCAGAGGAATTTCTACGTGGAAGAGCAAAGCAGTCTGCGGGCATGTTGAATATTACAGCCTCAATACCTCGAGATGAAAATGTTCTCTGAATTTGGGAGCTGCATTTACAGAAAAGAAAATATAATTACCCTGGGGTAAAGTGCTTTAGCTTTAGAGTGCTCCAACGCTAACAATGCAAAGAAAGCAAAGGGGAAAATTCTCTCACCCAGATGTGGGTATGCAAACATATTTTAAGTCTACATTTATATACACTGCATCCACTGTTTACACCGATTTAAAAATACCATATGTAATGAAAATTATGCAAAGCATTTATAAAAACACTGTAGCCTGGGTAAACTATGTACCACACTTAATATTTCAGTGCATATGCAGTGCCTGTATGGCAGTGCCAAATGTAACATTTTGAAAAACGACCCTTTCGTTAAACTGTCAGACAAGGAGTGTTGAGTTCAGGTACCTGCCAACACAAACCTCTGGGAGGATGTCACTGGAGAAGTGAAACAATATCGGTGTCTCAGTGGGGATTAACCAGGGAACTTGTAAAAAATTTAACATCAGCTCAGTATTTATGGGCTTTCTAATCAGTAATGTGATGGACTGCCCACAGCTAGTCTAACCCTTTCCGGTTCTGGGCAAGGCAGTTTCATTTGTGTAAAACAGAAGGGCAGGTGCCCTTAAATCCGTCTTTAAAAGGCTCTTGGCCCCGGCAGGCGGTGCGGATGCTCCGCGCAGCTCCTCCGGCCCCGCCGTGGGGCGGGAGGAGACGCCCCTGCGCCCCGTCGGCTCTCTCAGCGTTAGTAGATTACCTGCAGAGCACGGAGCAGCGGAAGCCCGAGAGCTCCTTAAACCGCGCCAAGGCGGGAGGAAAGGCCGAACGAGCGAGGGCGGCTGAAAGCCGCACCCTCAGCCGACCGGGGTGTCGAGGAGGTGAGGGGCGAGAGGACTTGTGTGAAGAGCCGTCAGCTTTTAAGCACCTCTCCGAGCTGGCCGTGGTAGCGAGAAGGGGGGGACGACTGCCCACCCGAGGGTTTCCGAGGAACACTGCCGGGGTGGGTAAGCAATGGGCTCCAGAAAAAGAAAGGGAAAGGGGAGGAAAGCCCCTTATTGTTACTGCGGCTGCTCCTCGCCTTCCGGGCGGCGCTCCGCTGTGCCAGGATTTCCCTGCAGCCGCCTCCCCGCCCGCAGCCCCGCCGCCGGCAGCGCCGCCTCCCCGCGGCTCCCGCTCACAGCCCCCGGCGCACGGGGCGCTGCCGCGCACTGACAGGCTCTCGCAGGTGCCGCGCTCTACCCGGGACGCGGAGGGGCGGCCCCGCTGCCCTCCCAGCTCCGCACTGGCGGAGGGAGGCAGCGAGGGAAGGAGGTTGGGAAGGAGGAGCGGTGGGGAGCAGTCAGCAGCGCCGTAAGTCAGGGAGCGGCGTGTACGCGGAGCGGGGCAGGCTGGCTGCGCGGCCGCGGCCCGGCGAGAAGCCGGTACGGCCCGTCTTCCCCTGCGGAGAGGCAGCGGGGTCGCACCGTTTCCGCGCAGGGGACAGGGAGGAGGCTGGCAGGGAGAGAGGCGTTTCAGGGTGTGCAAGGAGAGTATCCCTTAATTCTCGTGTTTGGCTCCTTGGGGGGTGTTATGCCGGAGCCGCATTGCTAAGACTGTGTCAGGGTGTTTCTACATCGCTGAAATTCCGAACTGAAATTCGCCCCTATAATCGGTTTAAATTTTCTTCCCAGTATTCTGAAATATCCTCGTCTCGGAGGCGTGCCTACAACGTCCCGAAACAGCGCAGGCACGGGTTTTTTTTGTGCGGGATGTCCCCTTTCGCAGAGCCTTTCTGCGTGGGGTTGGATATAACCGTGCGTCGGGGAGAATCAGGGCCCCGGTGTGATGCTGGTGGTGGAACAAAGAGTTCAAGTCGGGAAGTGAAGTAAGAATTGGTATGGATGGGGTTGCTGATGAAGAAACGCGGGCGGTACTGTAAGAAGGGACTTGATTCAGTTGAAATTGGAAAGAGACCGAAATAGAGGAAGTAATTAATTTAGGACTTGCGTCATTGGAGATTGATGTTATGTTTTAAAAATAGGAAGAGGGCTTATTATGAAGTGTTTAATGTAACGAATATGATCCTGATCTCTTACTATCCCTTAAAAAAAACTGGGGGGGGGGGAGCGGGGGGCAGAGGGAAGGAGAGCCCCTGGGAGTGAAATTACTCGGGCGTCGATCATTATTTCTAGCTTCATGTAGGTTATAAGTGTGTAACATTGTCCAGCAAAGTGCAGGGGTTAAAAATCGGAGGGTTGAAGGTATAAAAATCTAAAGCTGAACAATTCTGAAGATGTACAGTACCAGAAATCTTGCAATCCATGTGCTGTGGCTCAGATGTTTAGAGGAATGACAGAGATACCAAAAAAGGCATCATGATACTCTGCGTAATTCCAGGAGCAGAATTTTCTCCTTCCCGACAGAAAAGGAAAGCGCATTTCTGGAAGCAAGAAGTGACAGATGTGGCATCTCAGCAGCTGGCTAAACATAAAACCATGTATCAGCAGGTGATTACTGGTGCAAGGATTTATTTTTAAAATGCCTTGTACTGAAAAGGGTCCAGCCTTTTTTATCATTAGCATTAAGATTTACTTTAGCTCTGTGGCATGTTAAGAATAACCTTTCAGCAGAGGCTTTCAGAAAAGTAACTGAAAGCTCCTATGGTCAAGGCACTCCTTGCTTTGAACGTTTGTTTTTTATTACGGCATGCAGAGGAGAGGAGCTGAGCAGGTTTTTTTGGTAGGATAGTACTGAAAGGAATTATTTTTCCTGGCCTCTGCATTAGCCAGTGGGATCTGGGAAGGAAACAATGGAGCCTATCTCCTCCTTAGATTGAAGATAATCACAGTTACTGTTCTCTCAGGAGCACCTTGTGCATCCACAGAAGTGAAATCAGGCTGCAGAAACTACCTCTGTGGTTCAGCCTCTCTTCTGTGTTCTGGAGAGCCAGCCAGGATCATCAGGAGGTGGCCTGGGTGCACTTTGGAAAGGAAAGAGATGGATATCGCCTAAGAGGCAGCCCAGAGGCACACTTTCCCTGCGGCAGCGTGGCTCTGCACCGTCCCCTTTTGCTGTGGCTACATGTCACATTGACTTCAAAGAGACATCTAAATCTGTTTCAAACCACTTATATCAGCTTTCCTGTAACCAAAGAAAGCCACGGTTCATGGCAAAACTTGTTTTGCTCTCAGCTTTTTGTAATTAGGTATGCTGCTTTGGTTTATAGTCTTCTAAGTTCCATGACTTCTTATAGAAGAAATTCTGGTTCTTTGCCCAGGTCTTGAGAAATAGTTCAGGGTAGGAGGGAATTGGCATTTAAAAACGAATTTCCCTCTCCATACAGAATTTGCTATCAAATTCATCACTTCTTGCCAGTGAGGCTGTGGCCAAGGGACTCAGTGATGCTCTCTGACCAGTTCTTCCTCTTCTTGCTCGCCCTCGTTGACAGAATTGCTGTGGATCATGTCACTTGGTGCCCATTTTGGCCTTTCATAATGTTGTAAAACACTATAGGCTTTCACTTTCCTGCATGATTAAGGCAGAGTAAATATATTTCTCAAGATCTGAACCATACTGGGGAGAACAGGCTGCCTCTCCCTCCCACAGTGGTAAAACTGAACTAATTGGGTGGTCAGTGCCTAACAGGCACCATGCTGTAGCAATGTGTTATCCCTATGGGTACACCACTTACAGGGGCAGCAGACAGTGAAGGTGTATCTCTGGGTGGGTGGGTGGGTGGTTTGTTAGTTTGTTGTGTAGTAGCAAAGTGAATTTCCCAAATAAACTCAAGTCTAGACTTAAATGGGAATGTGGGGAGAATTGTATTCAGGTGTTGCATGGGGGGCTGTTTCTAAATAATTTCCTGTCGTTGCAAAGTAGACTAGTTGGTAGCCAGTGGTGCTGGTAGCCAGCTTAACTGGAGCTAATGGCTGTGCCTGGATAGAGCAGTGAGAGCAGATTTGAAGCACCACTTGTACAGGGGAGGGTTTTGTCTGAAGCAGGATGGCAGAATGAGTACAAGCTACAGAGTACAAGCTCAAGTTCAAGCTGAAGAACAGGTCCACTTCTAGTGCCATATTAAATAAGATTTTTTGGATGACGGTCATGAAGGTGAGCATTGCTTGGGATATTTTATAGTGTTCTGTATTTACATTCATAATGTTATCAATCAAAGTTATTTATCCAGCCTAATGACTGCTGGGGAGATGAGTCGAACAGGAGCAGCTGGAGCTGACTGACAAGAAGACTAGGTTCCTCATTGTTTATGGGCTAAATTAAGATGCAGTAAAGCTTCAGAAAACACACTGCCAAGATAAAAATGAGATCACTACAAATAGATGGACTTGGCCAGGGTGGCAAGATATATTTATACCTTTACTTGGGTTTCATTTTCACAAGTCAGGTTTGTCTTACAGTTCTGCCACTAGTCAAGTCCACAAGAGCACAGTTGTTAATTTTTGTGCAAAACTGTGAGTTTTTTCTTCTGAGAGGTTACTGAACTGTTAAATCTGTTTTACTCCTTTTTGTTTGTGTTTTGTTTTGTTTTCTTGAAGGGGGGGGGGGAAGCCATTTACAGGCTGAGCATACGCTGGAGTAGCACATTTTAATACCTAAAGCTCTGAAAATGAGTAAGCAATAGTTGAATACTGAAATTGTATCTTCATGTCCACAGTAGCTTTTTGTGTGAGACCATTTTATTGAAATGTGTGTTTAGCAAAAGTAATTTGAAATACTGTTATCTTTGAAATTATGTAAGTTACGCAATACTCTTAAAACTTGATGACTAGTATCTTCTGAATGCCAGGGAGCCACATGAAGAGTATCAACCCTCACTATGTGTGGGACAAGATGCAACTTAAGTATGTTAATGTTGTTTACTTGCGCTGAATAATAGAAGGCGGCTCACTGCGTCTGATACACTGATTTCTGTCGTAAAGGTCAACAGGGAACAAGCTAGATAAGAAAATAGATGGGCTGATATAGTGAGTTATTGTGCTGGGGCTCATTCTGAATGAGCTAAGTGAACTTTTCAGTGGTTATGTGTAAACAGCAGCTGACCTTCTGTAGAGATACAAGTGCTGATGACAAGCTGTGGTCACTGAAACTAGGTATGACCTGCTTAGTCAGGTCTGCAAACTTGTTTAGATCTGTTTGATATTTTTTTGGGTTTTCTTTTTTAATCATCTGTAGAGAATGTTCTAAAAATAAATAGCTGTTCATGTCTTTGCTTTCAAATACCAGATGTTTCAAGCCTGGTTCTCACTGGTTTGCTCTAAAAATGTTATGTTTTTCTGAATATTCATGGTGTGCCTTAAACAAAGGAAATGGGTGTTAAATCTTCATTCTGAATGTTTTTGGTTTTGTTTTTTTTTTTTCATATTAGAATATTAGAAACTACCATGAAAATAGTGACTAAAAGTAAACTGTTAGTCTGAAAAGATAGATTTGGTGAGTTGTTTGGTTTTGGTTGGTTGGTTGGTTGGTTTTGGTTGACTTTTTAAAAAGTCTGTATAGTACAACAGTGAAGTCAAGTGAACTCAAAAACCTAAAGCCTGTTATGTTGGCAAAAGCGAGTATCCGTAAGTTGGAAAATGCCTGTAGAAAATGGTGATACATAGGTGTGTTAGGGTCACATTATTTCTCATAGGTCTCTTGCCTCAAACAGTGTGTGAGGTGAGTGAAGTGAGAAGTAACAAAAAGAGAGTATCTGTTTAAAATCCCTGGGGTAAAGCTGAAAATCCTGCTCTGTCGTAGTCCTTTCAGTAGCACTGGGCAACACTGTAGTACAGGTGGTAAAGTGACCAAACTGTGGTTGCACAAGTGATATAATCGTGGGATTTCCTAATTTTGCATTCTTGGTCTCTGCAGCCTTACTCTTCTGCATATGATATTTCTAATGATGGGGTTCAGAATTCTCAGTGATGCTCTGCAAGGAAGATCAAAGGTGCTTTTGCTGCCACCACAGTCAGCATCTATGAAACATTTGTCCTAAGAGGTTGTGAAACTAGCTTTCTAGTTGGCAGAGTTCTCTGTCATGATCTTCACAAGGAGAAACCCTGATACCTGTAAGAGTATGAGTAACATTGTTTCAAATCTTCCGCAGGAAGCAAAGAAGAGGCAGGATGGAGGTGGTAGACAAGACTTGAGGCTTAAGTCTCTAGTGAAGAAGACTGATGGATCTTGTTGCTTTGATAAACAGTTCCTTTGTTCCTCCTATTCCAGTAAAGCTCCTTACTGACCTCTCAGAAGATGGTTTTCTCCCACTATATGACTGGGTCAGCCCATGTCATAGACAGTTTTTTGTTTGTTTTTTCTAGTGCTTGAGTAGTGCACTAGTACCTAGTGATGTACAGGAACAAGATGCCAGTGTTGCCGGGGATCCTCCCCTCCCTCAATTTTCTTTCTTGCTCTTTTTATTCCTGTATTTTATCTCTATCATCATTAAGATTCTGACGGCACTAATCACAGAATCACAGAATCCTAAGGGTTGGAAGGGACCTAAAAAGATCATCTAGTCCAACCCCCCTGCAAGAGCAGGGTAACCTACAGTACATCACACAGGAACTTGTCCAGGCTAATGGATTCCTCTCATTAGAAAGCTGTTTAATTTTACCAAAATCAATACTTAAGTAATTTAGAACCTTAAAAAAAAATAAAATAAATAAATCCTTGTGATACCAGAGCATTTTTTGCATGCTCGTTGTTGTTCCAGAACTTACAAAATCTAACCTTCTAAATTGATCCTGCAATCAGAAACAAGTTAAATTCTTTCTTCCTTCTGTGTATATCTCCAGTTCTAGTTAAGTAAAGCCTAAATTATGCATCTTTACATACATCATTTCTATGAAGGTTTAAGTATTTTCTAGAAACTTCTAACATTACTTTTTTTTTTGCCTCAGTTAATATGATTCAATGTATACTTTGATTTAGTTTTACTTCTGTTTATTCATGAAATTAGTTAAATTAGATCTGAAACTCAGGCAAAGATTAGTCCAAGATGTGGTGGAGCATTAGGTGAGTGTTTTGGTTTGTTTTTTCTCTCCCCTTTTCTGTTCTTGAGATGCATGCCATAAACATCCTGTCTTCAATGTGACAGACCACCATTAAGGAGCAGCATCTTGTTCAGGCAGTCTTGCCACTGCTTTTAATGATGATTTCTGTTGGGGAATGGTCATCAGTATTACTCTTCACTCTTTATTTTTTGGATTATTTGATAAACTGTCTTTTGAGAACTAAAGCACAGTTTAGGTTTGGTTAAAATTTTGTCTCTGGAAAATGGCTAGGCCAATCTTCCTAATGTTCAGATTTCAAATGATAGCTTCATCAATTTTAATTTTACAGGCTTCTTGTCATTTGAAACATTTATTGGTGCTTTGAGGGTATACATTTCTATAACCACAAAGAATAAAACCAAAAACATCTCTGATACTAAAAGCTGTGCAGTCATTGGTATTTCGCTTTTAAGGATACATGGCTCCTATGCATCTATGTTAGGGGTTAACTCAATTTAAGGAAGACATGAACAATAAGAGTGCTACATGGAGAGTGAAAGAGGGGCAAGGGAAGAATAGTGCCATTGATTGTCCTGCATGTCAGATGCAGCTCACATGTTCCTGCTCCAGATTGAAAAGATTACTGCTCTTCGTCAAGTTTAAGCTGGTTCTTTGCTTGCTCATGGCTCTCTAGCAGATGAGCTTGGAAGAGTAACCACAGTTCATAAGAGGGTAAGATGCAGTGTACCCAGGGGTCTTTTCTATTTGGATTTTAAAAGCAGATGGGAATATGGAGGTAAAAAATGGAGCAGTATGGGTCCACACGTAGGCTGTAAATATGCCATACGGAATTGTGTTTTGCTTCAGTCCAAACACTTGTAGTGGAAAGGTGAAACAGAAAAGAGGTGATGCTTGCAGCGGTTACAATTCTGTTGCAAAGCTAACAGTATTCCCTGCTTCCAAAGATGCAAAAACTGGAGAACAGTCTTTAATGAAATTTTGTTGTTGGCATTTTATGTCTGCATAATTCCTAATATATCAGATACCTGGCTTGTGATTAGGGCTTCTGATGCTACAATAATACAAATTTACAGTAACACATTGCACAGTTTGGTTATCTTGCCTAGAAGTAAATTATAAAATATAGTCAGTTTGAAGAAAACCTTAAATGAAAAGATTGGATTGTTAATGTTACTGTATCTGCTCTAACTTGTTACTTATTAATGATATGCAAGGTAATTAATGGTACAGAGAAACTGACTGAATAGAAAATCTATTGTTAGGAGCAAGATAATGGACTGAGCAAACCAGTAATTTGTATGGCAGCCGCTCTGTTGCTGTATGCTACTTCCCCACTTACACGATATGATATTAGTAGTGAAGGAGGCTGTATAGTTCTTCTGGTTTTGTCTGTGTGCACCTTCAGGCATGATGAATACCCATTTCAGCCTCCAGAGTCTTTTAGATAAGATCTACTAAGGTCAATAGCAAACCCAACAAAGCCATCCATTTTATGGCAGTGGGCTGTACAGCTTTCTTTAAAGTACATATTTCTAGTCCCAAAGAAGAAAAGTTACAATAGCAAGAGCTCAAGTAGGTTAGGAATCCGTAGGAGTTCCTGAAGGAATTTGTGAGGGCGAAAATAAAACCTGCCTCTCCAAATGGAAGTGATGAACAATCAGGTAGTTCATGCTGCAGACAGGTTATAGATTTTTGTCTGAGAATCAATTCCACTTTTAGCTGCAGTAGTTATTTTACCTTGAGACTATAAGGGTGTCTGTACTTTGGCAGAGGAATATACATTACAAATAAGTTATTTTGTGTCATGGTGTAACAGTTGGATTGCTGGGATGTGTGCTGACAGCCATACAGAAGGAAGAGACAGGAGTAGCATCTAATGAAGCAGCTACAGAGAAGTTGTAAACTTTGTGACACTGCCTTTGGTAAAAACAGTATATCCATTGAAATGTAAATCTTTAAATGTATTTAAGTGATCTTTGCAAATGCAAAGATATAATCTGCATAAACTGAAAGAATCTATAAGCACGCTTCAATGTCCAAATGAGCAATCTAAACATGATATTAACTTCTGCTGCTAAATTCCAGCTAATTTTCCTGCATCAAGCCTTTTTATGTGTCTTTCTCCCATGCATCCTTGCATCAGTCTTTCTCCCATTGTTCTTCTCCTAGTTCCACACAACTAGTTCTTATGCAGAGGTTCTGTTCTTCCTCTGGATTTGGGTTGATAGTTATTCCTTCCTGCTGAGTTGTTTGTGAGGTAGAGCAATGTGAGCAGGAGGGGTGGTATTTTTAATAGAGAAGGGATTTTGGAAGCCTTTCACTGGGAGACACTAAGCTACTGAATCTTGCAAAAATAATATAATACCTTAAAATTGACTGTCCTGGTAAATCACAGTGACAGGAAAAGACACATTTCCAGATCCAAGTTTGAATGTCAAGACTAGCTTTAAAAGTACAACAGTACCAGAATGTTTTAGCAAGGCTGTGGATTTTGATGGGTGCTGTATGCATAGGAGTAAAGGACATTATGTTAGAGCAAGAGAGTAGAAATACATAATTTTGTTTTGTCTCATCAGAGAAACAGTTTTAACAGCCTCGGTTAAAATTCTCCCACCTCTTTCTAATCCTTCCAATACACAAACATTTACAGATTGCTGCAGATGAAGGGTAGAAAACGTTGGCTTGAACGGCAGTCTGATGTTTATAAAACTCTGAAAATGAGCTTTAGAACAGAAGCTTCCAAGACATCTGAAGGGTAGGTGGACATGTTAAAAAGGCATTATTTCAGAAATGGTATGTATTCTCTCTATAATAAACAGTGTGGTGTCTGTGGAAGTAGAAGCAGTTGTCTGTGTGTGTGTGTGTGCCTGTAAATTGGAGGTCCTTGTCTGAAATAGTACCAGGTAATTCTTCAGGTATTCAATGTGATTCGGTGTGTTCTTTCAGTCCATCTGGTGAGGTAGCTGTCAGTAGTCACTGGGCTTTCTGAATTTCAAAGTTTGTAGTTCTTGGGTTAATATCCTCAAAGTACAAGCATAGTCCCAAAGTCAAGTTTTACAGCAGTAACAATATATGGGAGGTGTGGCTTGAAAAGAAATTATATTGTCAAATTAAAGAACTGTCTCAATTTGTTTTAAGTAAAAGTGAATGAAGCCACATATCCTGTTTTTTTTTCAATGTGCTTTTCTCCAAAACTGAGTATCTGAAGTTGGACACTGGATTCTGTTCAGTCATGGAATTCAGATACCCTAGTTAGAAAGCTGTAATTTAAAATGTTTAGTTTTTACTGTGAATAGGCTAGGTTGTGTGAAATGTGTGCCCTTCTGCATGCACAGCATCTGATAAGAAACAGCTTGTAAAGCTTGCAGATCTCAAACTGCTCATGGCAACTTGACAGGACAGAATTTATTCAGTTCTCCATGCAGGATTTGAAGCACTGTCAAACATAGATATCTACTTCTTTTTTTTTTTTTTTTTTTTTTTCTATTCTGCACTGAAAGACAACAACTTTCCAAGCACAACAGTTTGGATGAGAGCTCTATTTTGATACTTTCCAGGAGATTTGCCCTTTCACCCTTCATGATCATCTTGACGGCCAAGAAAACACAATCTGTGGACAGAAAGGCTCTAAAAATTTAGACTTTGCCTAGATAAAAATGCTTTTTAAAATCTTTAATTCTTTGGAGAAATGTCATGTATTTAGGGGAAAATACTGTTCATGTATCTTGAATGATAAAAGCTAGAGCAGACCATTGGAAACCTATCTGTGACAAGCTGTAGGCCTTTCTTGAATCCTGCCCAGGTCTGTATTGGTATGATTCCTGGCTCTGCCTGAATTGTTTGAATTGGCCAATGGACAATTTCAGTTTTTGTTGGTTTTTTGTTTGTTTGTTTTTGTTGTTTGTTTTTTGTTTTTTTTTTTATTAATAAAAATCCAAATAATAGAGAACCCACCACAAGCCTTGGTAAGTTGTTCTTCCTGGTACATTTTCTTTCTTTACCTTGTTTTGCTTATCTTCACTCTAACAAACATAAGTGATAGGATCAGTCTTATGGTTCTTCTGAAACCTTTTGTTTAGTGTCATCTTCCCAGAATTGTGGCTACCAGGACTGGACGTGATGGTGGCCAAATACAGAATAACTGGTCCTTCCATTTTCCTTGTCAGTACCTTCTTATGCAGTGGGGAATTGCAGTAACCCCTTGTGACTACAGCACAAGAGGATGAGGCTCAGCTGTTTCTGAGCACAGTCTTATGTCTTAGAAGTGAGGCCTATGTGATTTAGTCTCAAATTTTAAACTTGGATGCCATAATTGAGTTTTAATAGTAGCCAGAGTATCTTGCTGATATGCAGATATCACCTTATTGTGGTTTAACCTGGCAGGTAGCTAAACACAGTGTACCCTGTAGGATGGGGGAGAGAATTGGGAAGAAAAGGTGAAATTTTGTGGGTTGAGATAAAGACAGCTTAATGGGACAGGAAATGAAAATAATAGTGATAAAAGAATTAAAACATACAAGTGACGCACAGTCCAATTGCTCACCACCTGCTGAGCAATGCCCAGCCAGTTCTGAGCAGTTGTGCCTGCCCAGCTTTCATCTTAGTTTATGTATTGAGCATGATGTTTTAAGGTATGGAATATCCCTTTGGCCAGCTGGGGATAGCTGTCCCGGCTGTATCTCCTCCCAGCTTCTTGTGCCCTCTATCCTACTCACTGGTGGGGTAGTGTGAAGCTGAAAGGTCGTTGAGTTAGGGTAAACCCTATTTAGCAACAACTGAAACATTGGTGTGTTATCCCTATTATTCTCAGCCTAAATCTAAAATACAGCACTGTACCACCTACTAGAAAGAAAACTGACTTTATCCCAGCCAAATCCAGTACACAGATAATCAAGATCAGTCTCTTAATTTTTGTTTTCTACCTGTTAAATTTCCACTCCTCCCCCTGATTCACCAGTCTTGTAATGTAGCTCATGTTAGGCTAATTCTCCAACTGAAATTGATGAATTAAAGGCAAAAAGTTTAAAAGCACCCCACTGGCAATACAGGTTAAAAGTCCTTCTGTAGAGCAGAAAGCTCATACAAGTCCTAGAAAGCCCATGGAAAAAAATGCCACAACTTCTGTTTGTAACATCAGTGTAACTTGGGAGTGACACTGCCTTTTATGTCATACAAAAGGAGAGAAATCAGGCATATTAAACTGGTATATAAGAAGTCATAATTTAATCTGATATCCCGTGACAGGAAAAAGGAATATTATTTTGGTTTCGAGTGGATGTACTGAGCAGAAGAGGAGCTGTGTATATTGAGTGCTGTACAAACCTATCCCTCTATTGCAGATGTACCAATTCTGTTATCATCTCTTTAGTAAAGCAAGAGCCCTGATCTGATTTTCCATAGTTACAGTGTCCAGTAATTACACTGATTTAACCACTGGAGGGAGGGAGAGAGAGATGGACTATGTGACTCAAAAAGTGACTGACTCAGTTAATCTTGGTTGCTTTTTAACCTATGGGAAAAGTGTCATCAGTACCTGTCAACTGCTAGGGTGTGTCAACATGTTAATTTTGTTTCATTCTTGCTTGACCAAGGAGCAAATGGCTATTTCCAGGTACTTAGTAACTGACAGCCTTTTAGTGGAATGCCCTATAAAACCATTTCGGTGTCTGGAAAAACATGCAAGAAAAAAATTCTGTATCTTTTCCTGCATAAGAAAAGTTACTAGCAAGAGGTGTGAAGGGAGTTTCATTATTTGTTAGGCTTAATCAAGTTCTAAAGCAGCACTCTGTTCGTCTTGCTGGTTAGTAAGTCATGGGGAATGAGATGGCCATATGCAAGGCAGATGAAAGGTCACTCTGGATTTTTCAGGTATTCACAATATTTTTGGTTTTAAAATTGAGATTTCGCTTTAAGATGTGATTCTCTTTAAGCCTGTGTTGGCACCCTGGGTGAAACTTCCTGCCTTGTTTCAGACAGTCTGAAACACTCACTGTGGGAGGTGTGAACTTTCTTCAGTAGCAGCTACTAACCTGGTGACTATTAAAAGTTAACTGTTCTACTGCAAGCTGTGTTTGGAGAGTTTTGGTTTACTGACCAGGTGCAAATTTTCTTTCTTTCCGTTGTTTTTGGGGCCTTTCTTCCCCTGCTAAATTGCCTCTGCCTTCCCATTTTTGTGCTCTAAAGTGAATGAATTATGGTCTTTTCAGGAATGGCAAGAGCTTAACAGCAGTGCCTGTGGTGGGATTTTTGTTTAAGAAAATATGTATCTTTAATTTGAATTATAGTAGGATAACTCATATTTAGTGTTCTGTGTTATAGAATCATAGAATAGAATAGTTAGGGTTGGAAAGGAACTGGAGATCATCTAGTTCCAACCCCCCTGCCATGGGCAGGGACACCTCACACTCAACCATCCCACCCAAGGCTTCATCCAACCTGGATGATTAAGTTCTGAGAGAACTTAACGATAAAATCCCACTTTCCCCAAGAGATGTGGTTTAACTTAAGAAGCATAAGACTACAGCAATAAAGGTGTTGATGAACTATTTCTAACATGGGTCTTTGTAGCTGTTGGTGGAAAATTTATTGATTTCCTCCAGTGGGGATTTCTTTGGGCTCCTTTCTTGGAGCCCAAGTGTGCTGCTCTGCTGCTTCTGCAGCTAGAAGGAGCATACATCTGCTGAACCTAGGTAGCACCCACATATACAGAAAAAGAGGGAATGTCAGTTTGGTAATATCATCATTCTAGAAGCTACATGCCTTTTTCTGGGACTGTGTTTAAGAATATTTTGGTTATGATATTTTTATTCCTTTCCATGTGAGCCATATCCAGAGAGTTTGTGCAAGAGGCCCTACATTGTTCAACCATTTTGTCCTGTCCAGTACTGAAGCAGCAACACTGAGATGTTGATGCCCCCCTCAAAAGCAAGTTCCCTCTTAAATTTCTTGAGTGTACTGCCTCTTTGGCCATGTGCTCTTCAGTAATTTGTGGAACTAAAGTGTGTTGCCTGCCTGTGTTTCTACAGAAGTTATCTCTGTTAAAAGAAACATCATGGACTTTCACAAGAGAAGAGAGCACCGCACTGTGCTTTAAATTAATGCAGTCATGTTGCATTGTTACAGTATTATATGGGGGATTTATTTTTTTTCCTGAATATGATTTGGATCTGCATTCAGAACAAAGAAATTGATCTCAGGTTCTGCTCTGCTTGCCCACATGAAGATCAAGAATACCTGGCCACTGGGTTGTGGCTTGGATTCTGACTATCCTTACATTAGTTTTGTTTGCTGAGTTGGTGGTTTGTTTGTGGGTTGGTTTTGTGTGGGTGGTGGGTTTTTTTGTTGTTGTTGTTGTTGTGGTTGGTTGGTTGGTTTGTTTTTTCATAGGGTTTTTTTGGTTGTTGTTGTTGCTGGGTTTTTTTGTTTGGTTTTGGGTGGGGTAGGTGGGTATTCGCTAGTGTTTGAGCAGTTTCTTGTTGCACTGCAGCTGTCTGTCCTGTACCCTGCAACGGGTCACCTTTTCTTAAATTTCTGAAGGATGGTAAACCACACTAGCAACACATCACTCTTCCCATGACTTGAATTCTGACTCCCTGGAGCTTACAAGAGCTATTAGAAATTTGCTTTAAATAGCCTTCTGTAAAGGCAGAAGTTCATCTTAACTTGCATAATCCTTATTAAAGGATTAAGTAAATAAATGTGCCCTTTACACAGGAAAACAGGTCCCTGAGTTCTGTTCTTTTATTTTTCTGCCTGTATGCCACCGTCTCCCATACCAGAACAATTTGCAATATGTGGCAAGAGCTTGTTCTTGGTCAAGATTGAGGTGCATCCATGCCCAAAGGAATTGCTGCATCTCATTTCTGTGCTGTTACAGCTGTATAAATAAGACGTGTGATGGCCAAGTAGAGTTGTAACAGTCCAGCAGCAAGTGCACAGTGCAATGTAAGGCCTTGGTGTATGTGTGCTTTGTTTCAGAGCTAGCTTCTCTCAACTCTCAAGTATTTAGTGCAACCTAGATAAAATGCGGGGTCAGTATTTTTAGCTGGTGTTGGTTTAGTCAGACCTAAATGTAACTTTTGCCTTGTGAGGGTGCCGGCTTCTCTTAACTGTCTTCAAGTACTCTGTATCATGTGAGGGGCAAAATGTCTGAGATATCTATGTAATAAGATGAGGCATTACTAAAAAGCTAGGCTGTCGTTAAATTTAGGCTGAATTTGGCTTTCAGACACCTGGTGTAGGTGTCCACAACATCCTGGGGGTGGAGTGCCACTGCTGATCAGTCTTAATTCTATGGACAATGGATTTGGCAATGGATTATACACTTAATGGTCAACTTCAGGAGATCAAAGGGAGAAAGACTGGTTGTCTTAAACAGCATAAGAAAAACAGTGACGTGCTGAGGAGCCTGTTTAGCAGTTAGCTGGCATTTGTAAATAGGGAGAAAAAGGGACCTGCGAATGCCGAATGCTGGGCTGTGCTGCTGAGATAGGAGGGAGGGAGAAGAGTTGGCTGTGATGACGTTTAAAGGTCTTTCCAACCTAAGTCATTCTATTTGGCCTGAGGCCTTCAGAGAGGTGTAGAAAGGTGTTGTCATGTGTTACCTAACATCTAGCCTAGTTTCTGTTGAAATGTCTGATTAATTTTGGGGTTTTCCTTAGTGTGTGTTTTGGAACAAATTAAATATGACCTATGTCCCAACAAAGATGTGGAATTTGCTTTCTGCTGAAGAACTCTTTATACAAATAAACACCAATTTGCCATCATTATGCGCACGCTTCACTTGGGCTGCCTGACAGGAATGAACACACAGAGAGAAACTGTCTCTTGCAGTGCCTTTCTTATAAGGTTACAGCCGCTTAGGCCTAGCTTGTGCTTTGGTTTGTGTGTGTTTTCTTTTACAGCCTTTCTGGGAAGGTAGTAATTGTTTTGTAGCAGCCTGAGTTTGCTGTGGTCCCCTTCCAAAGGGCCATGTAGCTTGTATTTCTTTAGATACTAACTAGCAATTGGGTAGTGCCCTCCCTCTCCCAACATACGCCAAGGATTTAGTGTTTTAAGGTGTGTGAGAGGGTTTGTTCAGGTACAAGAACTTATCATAAAAAGTTGGAGCTTGTTTCTCACAACAAAGGCAAGTTGTTGTTTTGGTTGAGTATGGTATTACACCAGTGTATTTGTCAGTGTCAATATATGACAGGCTTTAAATACGATACTCTGCAATGAATTTGTTTTCTGGTAGTCTGTAATCCTTTTAGGCTAGCTGACGTTAATGAGCGGCAGCATTACTGTGGCTGGTTTTCTTTTGATCATGCACAGCCCCAGTCAGGAAATGGGTGAGGAGCATGAGTCATGATTACATTACCCTAATGAGGCTGCCTACTAGAAGTTTTCTTTTTGCCGCCAATACTCCCTCCCTTGATGCTACTTCTGAAAACAGAATGTCCATTTTGGAGCACTTTGAAATATTGACCTTTAAACAGAGAGCTTTATGTTCTCTTACAGTCTCAAGGCAAAGTTCTAAGCAGGAGCTCCTGCAGAGTGCAGAGAGAACATGAATGTTTGCACACTGCTTTCCAGAAAGCTGCAAAGGACAGGACTTGACTTGCAGTACATTAGGTCTGTTTGGGTTCATTGGATAAAGCGTGTTTCCCTAACCCATTTAATTATTGTCATGTTGTCTGCACATGCAGGCTTGAGATCCAGTCTTCTCTATATACAGATGCTGTCATCTCATAATTTGGTTTAAGCTGTGTCTTAGAGCTGTATTTATCTTTTGAAATATGGCTGCAGTAGTGGGAAGATAGGTGCTGAGTACTGGCTGACGTAAAACCCTGAGTGTTGAGAAGGTAGCTTTAGTGGGATTTGAGACAGCAGTATTTCAGATAATTTAATTAAATACATGGGGTTTAGAGGTTGAAAGACACATCAGCTGCTAATCAGTAAACTAGTTTTAGTGCTGAATTGCTGCTCTGCCACTGAGTATTCATTCAGTACACCTCTGTACAAGTGTCAAGCATATTATTTCAAATTAAACTGATTAACTGTGCTTGGTTTTAAGGGCAATACGTGAAATACAACTATTGGCACAAGAGTGAATGCACTCTGATGCTACTTGATATAGTTCAGAAAAAAGAAGTCTGATCTATTTAGTACAATCAACCCAAGTCAACAGAACCTCTGTCTGTGGCAGAGAGCTCTCAGGAGGAAGTGGGGAGCCCAGCACTGCTGTCCAGGTTGATGCATCCCTATCAGCTGGGCCATGTTGCAAGTGTTGCTGACGTACTGCAGAACAGAGCCAGAATATGGCATGTCTGTCAATTGTCACGTATTCCTCCAGATTCTTGCTTCTCCTCTAATGGTGCCTTCAAATAGTGGAGTTGTTTTGTTAGGAGTATAGTATAAACTCACAGTGAAGAGGTAATTTCTATTTTTTCACTTTTGTTTCAGATAAGGGAGATAAACCAGTTACTTTAGTTTTATTGACAATCTGATTTGAATTGCATATAGATAACAAAATTTGTTATCATACTGCATGATTTCATCCCCATTCCTTAAAGAGGGCATGAGTTGGGCCCAAAAAACAAATAATAAAAAAATTAATTGAAGATTTTTGTAATCCATTGGGGAATTTCCCTTTTTCTGTCTACCCCAACTCCGTGCTCATTGATCTCATCTGGATGACCATTCAGTTCTGTGAAGGAGGCAGAACTGCTCTGCTGAGCAGAGGATTCATGCTTTTTTTTTTTTCTTTTTTATGTAATAAAAGAAATAAGTCCCGTGCACCTTTTCTGTTTTTCCTGTAGCTTTGTACCTCTACCTCGTTGTTAACCTTTGCATATAGAGGGTTCTCTGGCCTTTAGGTTTGCTTTAAAACTAGCTTATCTGGCACTTCAAGATGGTAAATATTTATTTCAAGTGAAACACTGAGAATTAAATAATAGGAGAACTATGATTATCGTGCCTATGACACTTGTGTGTTTCAAGGAGATGATAAAGAATATCTGACTTATAGATGAAGGGTATTTGAGAATTGGAGGTGGGGAGTTCAGGGTAGGATGGTTGGGGTTTTTTTTTATTGTTTTTTTAAATTAGTATCTTGCAAGATGCGTTTATTTTAGATTGCCATTTCTCAGGAGCCACCAGTTAAGGACATGTTAAGCTAGGGATCCTTGGAAAAAAAAAAAAAAGGCAATAATAACATCTTAACTGTAGCTTGAAAAACTTAATTTCAAATTGACAGCAGCCTTGGGAACCCTCAGGCTAGTGGAGCTACCAAGTCATTTTTGCATCAGAAGTGAATAAAATCTGGATGTCATTTGATGGACAGCTTTTCCTGGTGCTAGAGTTGGTTAAGAATTGCCCACCCCTTCTGCCAGAACTCCTTGCTCTAAGTGATGTTTCAGGAGGTGGCTGAGCTATTCAAATTACAAGCTGCACCTGCAAGTAGCAGTCTCACTCCTAGCTTTGTGGTTTTACACTCCTTTCCCAGCTAGTTTTCACCCGGTCCTGTGTGCTGAGCTGGCTTATAAGGGGTCAAGTGTGTACACACAGTTGGGGGGAAGGAGAGAATGCCTTTTTGACAGCAGTAGTTATATTGGGCTTGAACTCTATTGAATCACTGCCATCAGTCACACTGCAGCTGTTGGTAAGCCTTTACTGTAAACTAAGTCAGTGGGGAGAATTGCTACTGTAACTGGTTTGCCATGTGGCTTATAGATCTGCTGGCCCATGGAGGGTACAAGGAACTGCAGTGCAGAACTGGAAACCAGCAGTGAGGAGTGAGGAATCTAGGGTGGAACTTCTTAAATCGGCTTTGGGAGCAGAGCTGGGTTGGGAGCTACGCCCTCTGTGTCAAAAGAGAAAACCATCTATGCTAACTTGCTCAGGATTACAAAGGGTGTGGATTTGTAATCCACTTAAACTGATATGAATGCTGGCTGACATCAAAAGGGGAATTACTGCCTGCCTCAATCCACATCTTCCCAAGTTCTTCCACATGGGAATCCCAGCACTTAGGTGAACATGCCTTGAACTTGATCAGGCAGCTGCTTTGGCTAAAAAATATTCCTTTCTTCTCCTTCAGCAGGTGAGATTTCAACCAGAGTGGTTAGTTACCCAATCTTTTAGGTGGCATATAGGGTCAAGGTTATAGGCTGGTTTGTTTAGTGCTTTCCTCCACCCCATTTTTTAATGGTTTTCCTTTCACCTAAGAGAATTGATGGACATGTTTTAAAGCTTCTCTGTCTCATGGCTTAGGAGTTTATGGTCCCCAGCTATTTGCTCATCTGGTCTGCTGTCTTTGTAGGAGAAAATGTGTGACACTGCTTCACTGCACAGTCAGTCTGACATAGCATAACCTGACTTTCACTGCTGCATTTGTTAAGGTCCCAGACTTTGTACTGACATGTACCTATGTCTAAATCTTCATGGTCTTGCACTTACCTAGTTTTTAAAAGCTAATGATAAAACTACGCTGTATAGTATTAAATCCGTATGTATGAATGTACCAGCCAACAAAGCTAAGGAGAAAATAATAAAGAGGAACCTGTTTCAGTCCATGGTGCCAAACAACACAATACTTGAGCTCGTTAAATTCCTGTGTCTGTAGAAGAAAAGAGCAAAAAAAACCCTTTTTGTTTTAGCTTTTCGAAGCTGAAAACAAGCTGTGACTGAGACATGTTGGAAAGCGAAAAAAAATTTGCTTGATGAAAGAAATGGGAATTATTTAAGTCATTCTAATGATGAGTGGTCAAAAGCACAACTGCAAAAATAGGCTCTATAAGGCATTTGACTTTATTGCATCACAGCCAGATTTTTAAAACATTAGTCCTCTGCAGTGTAAAGAAAACATGTATTAAAAACATCTAGAATCTCAGAGTCAAAAGAAGTTGGCATCAGAGAGGGTTGTAGTTCTATTGAAATAATGCAGAGATCATTGTACACAGCATGGGGCTTCGCAGTATTTTTATGAGCAATCTGCAAATAAGTGTAAAATTGCTGTGGTACAATTTGCAGGTGATGGAGATTGGCAAGGAAGTATATTGATGAAGAAGATGAAGAACTCTCAACTGATTTATTGATTGACAGCTTGAGCGCATTCAAGTAAAACATTTTCTGTTTCTGAAGTAGTACAGCCTTGCTTTTTATCCTAAAGAATATGAATCCAACTTATTTGCTGGAGAATAATAGCTTGAAAAGTTGTTTGTTTGTTTGGTTTTTTTTCCTGCCTTGTAAGCAATAGAGTCTTACTGGCCAAACAGTGTAATACAAGCACCAGCAATGGCTGTGCTGGCAAAATTTATTGATTAAATGAATATACGTATATATTCATCCTGAAAAATAGAATGGGGATGCCCACTCTGAACCAAGAAATGGTGGTGATAACAAATTTCTAATACATAGTCTATTCTGCTTGGAGAACTTCTTTTTGTTATACCTGCACAAGAACTCTTAAATGGTTTTCAATATAATGCTACCTTGTAAATTCAGGAAAATTCCTATTGTAAGATGGGAAGGATAAAAACAGAAATATGACCTTGTTTAAAAACAAGGCAGCAATGATGGGAAGAAGTGATTTTTATCTTTGTATATAGTGTTAGGGAGAATGATATTGAAATGTTGTCACTAATACTGATCTGCTCTGAACAGGACATTGGAAAATTGGAGAGGGTTCAAAGGAGATAGATGGGTGTATTTGAATGCTTAAAATTACTCCCCCACCATCACCACATGAGGAATTCCCCCTGTTCACTTCGATCAAAAAGGATGACTGAGAAACAACTTGTTTGGTTTTCAAGTACCTTTAACAGGGATAAAGGTTATTGGTTGATGAAGGCTTTTGTAATGTTAGTCTGATACTGAAAAAAAAATACTAACTGGAGACTGGGGCCAGTTACTCAGGCAGCAGATAACTTCAGCAGCTCCTTCCTGCTGTGCTTCAAACAGCTGTTTGAAGGATACAATGAACTGTGAAAATGATTTTGTTCTTGTTGTTGTTGTTGATTTTTCCAAACCCGGTTGGCTTTGCTTTATTTCTTTTTCTTAGAAGCTACAATGAAAACTCTTAAATTAGGTGAAACACCTCAGCCATTTCAATATAATGCACAAGTACTTTAATGGCTTAAAGTTGAAGGTGTTCCCTGGTTAACATGACTTACTCTTGGCTTGATCCATTTGAAAGGGTACTATGCAGGGAAACATGGCAAGACTTAAAGAGTCAATGGTTAAAAAGCATTTTGGGAACTTGTTTTTTCTTTATTTGTGAACTTAGGTTTGGGGGGGGAAACAGGAGGGTGCTGGAGAAATGGAAGATACCTGGAGAGAAAGACACTAAGCAGCTTGTACCTGACTGTGCTTACACTTACTGACAATTAACTCTTCTTCAGGTGGACTGCTCACAGCTGATGCACTAATTATCTTTGAGAAAAAATGTTTATAACAGGGGAGATGAAAATGTAACCTTACATGATTTTTCTTATGTGTTCTCTTGTGAAGATGATTGATAATGAATTAATTCCTATGCTTAAAAAAAAATCAGTTTCTCCCTACCTACTATATAGCTGAAGTTTTACAAGCCTTCCTTGTAATTCATCAATATATCTCTATTACAGAGCATATTCACTTTTCCTTACCCTTGAGCAGACAATTGTTTCAAGAATTCAAGCTGCTTCAAGTAGTACCTTGGAGTATTTAGCCACTATTCATCTGGAAAGATAGATCAGGTGGAACTCTGCAGGGCTATCTTCGATCTCTGTTACTACACAATATTTTTATGAATGATTAGCATGTATGCTTATTACATCCACAGATCATGCTAAACCTGTATGCTGTAGAGGCCTAGATTAAAATTCCAAGCAATCCCTGATCATCTGAAGTGTTTGAAATTAATAGAATGCAGTGCAGTGAGTATGGAGACTTTGCTACAGGGGCCTAGTCAAGACCAAGATGTAGAATAACTGGCTAGACAACAGTTCCTCACTAAAGGAGCTAGGTTTTTAGTGGACCACATCTAAACATAAGCCAACATTGTTGTGATGCTGGAAGAAAAGTGCAGACACTATTAAGAGTTAAATTGAGATCTCCACCTGAATATTATATTTGCTTTAGGGTGTGTTTAAATAAAGATTTGAGCTGAGGTGAGGAAGACCAGAAAAGGAGGTTGGGGGAAGCTGTCTCAGCTCCAGAAAACACTACCTGTGTTGAAATATGTGTTGTTTAATCTGAAGAAGAAAAGGCTGAAAGAAAATATAGAATGCATAAGATAATGTATGTATTCATCAAGGCCCAGATTGGAGCAGGGGAGACTTCAGGTTAATTTCTTGTGATGACTAGCCTCTGTGAAGTAAATTAGTGTGTACAGTCTGCACCTGTGGGGGAATTTTAAGGGGAGGGTGGACTAGCATCTTCCATTACTAGCAGAAGGCATCTAGGCCTTTGCAGGGCGATGGAGAAATTAACAAACTGCATCATAGGGTCCACTCCTGACCTGTGTTTCTGTAGCAGTGGGAAGGACTGGGAATTGTTTTTTTTCCCCTTAGCTTTCTAAAAGGTGTATGTGACAGTGGTATAAAAGAGATTAGATTTAATCTAGGAAAGTAGGTTGAGTGCAGTGTAAGAACTAGTTGAACTGAAGTGCGATTAGCCTGATTGTTTTTATAAAGTAATTAAATCTGTAGCTTTAATCAGAAAGGTGCGAAGTCTTTGATGAAGGGAGAAACAAAGGGGTGAGGACTTCCAATCTGATCAGGGAAGTTGACATTAATACAGATGAATTCAAAGGCTGGTCCTCTTATAAACAAGGTAAATTTAGATGAGCAATCTGGAGAAGTGTTACCACCTGATTTGGTTAAAACTACTCAGAAGGTGGTGGCTGTGTAAGCAGAGGCTTGCTGATGGCCTGGTCTAGAAGCAGGTAAACTTGTGGCCTCTCATTTTCAGAGGCTGCCAGTTGATATGGACACCTAAGCCCACAGGAACATGAGAAGTAAGCTGTATGGCGCATCATCTGCTCCTTTTCGTGTACTTGAAGACTTGGTTATACTGGGAATTTGTTTTACCAGCATTCAGGAATTGTGATGGCATGAGTTCAGGCCACTGTTACAAAAACAATGAGAATGTGGTTTACACTGCTGCTGTTTCAGGCATAATGAAAGTAACAGCATTGACAAAGATGTTCTCAATAGTTTGATTGTGCTGCTGAAAGCTACTAGTAGCTGATATGTAAAATGAACCCCTAAAGCCTAATTCTATGCTTGCAGGTATTTCATTGTGTGGAAAAGTTGTAGCAGCCTATTGCATGGTTTGTTTGTCTTTTGCTGTGTCAACTGTATTCTCATTTGGATACTTAAATGTGCAGACTGTTTTCTCCTAGAGAATTGCTCCACAACCTAATTCAATGTTATTTTTAATGATGCTTTGGAAATGGGTTTCTCTGAAGTTCGCATGCTTCTAGCCAGTGATGTGTGAAGCCCTTGCAAGGGATTGTCCAGTAGAAAGCCCATAGGCTTTCCACAGCATATGCTTGCTTCTGGTCTTGTCTTGTGGAAATAGACTTTTATTTCTTTGCCTGGGACACTGCTTAGGGATCCAGGTCTCTTTGGGATTTGTGCACAAATTAAATTTTGCACCTTGAACCTTTGTCTTTGTCTTTGTAAGCTCAGTTGTTGGGATATTTGCTGGTAGTCTGTCCTTTTAAAATAGACTGTGGAATAAACTAAGGCATCCACGGAAAACTTTGAGCTGTGTGGAAGGTGATGATTGCTGAGTGGACAGAAGATGTGGTTGAGACAAGATGGGTTGAGAAATGCCTCTGAAAATATTAGTCTTTGTTACCAAGGAAAACACTTTTATATGAGGGTGTGAAGTGGTAGGAATGTAAATGAACAAGTGTTACAACAACTGAATTTTTCACTGGGCTGAAGTTTCTCTGGCTTGGCTCAGGCTTGGATCTTGTAAGGAGAAGAACATCTCTTCAAGTGGAATAAGAATCCTTTCGTGTTGTTTTTCCTCTTAAGGTCTTCTACTCAGGCTGGCAGGCTAGGACTGTGGAACGTAAGTTCTACGTCTGGTTTTCTGATGTTTTCTCATTTAGCCTGCCAGTTTGGCTATGCATTTACTGAGCTGAAATTAGTTAAAACAGACCTTTTTAGTGGCAAGATCAGAAAAACGTCTCATTTTAAGACAAGGTGAACTTTAATGTGTGGCCTGGTATCAGGATTGGAGTGGGTTCTGTCCATTCTCTTAGCCAATGTACATTGGTGATTTCACAAAATCTCTCTGAATTCAGGGAGTATGCAAGGTTTTTGTGAAAGTTTTGTGGATTACATTTTTAGCTTTTCAGGAGTTGAGCTGGAGGCTTAGTCTCATTAAGCCTTTCTTCATTTGCCAAAGTGGGATTTGTTCTTTTTTTCCTTCTTACTAAAAGAACTTTTTTAAAACCCCACATGTTACCTATTGATATAGGTTCTTCCTTGATTGTAAATAAAACATGAGTAGCAACAGTATTTTAGGCTAAGTGAATATTTCTGGACTTGTGACACATTTCAGCTGCTCAAAGTAGCTTAAAAGCTGTACTCTTTTGGGCAATAGTTGACAAGGAGGATAGGTATGCAGAAATGAAGTACAGTTGCTCTGAAGCCTGTATTATGCTGTACATGGAAAACCTGCTCATTGAGTGGGGAACCCTTATATTTTATTTACGATGTGTAATTTGCAGATTCTCAGTAGATTGGCTAGTGAAATCTGCAGCAAGGGTAGCCTTTGTTTTCAGCAGAGAAAACCATGCTTTCAGTAAGCATGTAATTGTGAAAGTTCTCTTCAAATATAAAGCCTCTTGCACTTGCCAAATGGAAGCACAAGGGAGTGCTGTACAGGGAAGGATTATAATTCTTGACATCGGAATGTCTTGCAGCATCCTCTGAAGTAGTGTGGTTTTACAGTGCCCCTTACTGGGGCTATCTCATAGTGCAAGAATTAAAGGAGGTCTGGATGCCCTAAAGTTTGCTCTATTGGGGGTTTTTGCATTCTTCTCACACACCCCAAGCTTTGAGTTAAATACAGTGCTCTTCTTATGTGCTGAACCGTATTATTTCTAATAAATGTTAATTTACACTTAATTTTAATGCTTTTTGATGTTCAGATGTTTCATTATGTCCTTCAGGTTTCTTTGAAATCTCCTTGTGGAGTTTGGTGGTAATGATTTTTGATCCATAACCAAAACAGTGGAAGCTACGAAAGCCTTGAATAAACTAGGATTTTTCTTCTGTTTTTAAACTAGTGACCAACAAGCATGACTTTGGACCACACTGGCACTACATTGCCATTCATTAGAGATTAAAAGATCTGAAAGAATGAGGAATTAGAAATGGAGGGAATTCAGCTTTATTCCTGGGAAGTAGGTAGAGCTGAGTTTACCAGATAAACATGAAACAGCCTCATGGTTCAGCTTTGTTTGTTAGGAATAGTTCTCTTTAGAGTTGAGGATACTTTGCTTAGCTGAATGGTAGCTTGTGTAGAATGATATGGAGAAAAAACAATGCAATGAATTTCTCGGCTTAAAACTGAAAGGTAACTGAGTTTACTAATTAATTGTGTTCCTATGGCATGTGGCACAAGTAGAGATCTTATTTATGACTGACATGTGTATCTTACAGTACTGAGGTGAAGTTGGTTGAGTTTTGGTATGTAATATGAATCTCCTAGTGTTCTGTAGATCCTAATGGATTACTATTTTGATGTGTAGAAGGAAGCTTTGAAGTGCTTTTTACTGATTGATGCAATCAACTATTTTCAAAATTGAGCTTAAAAATATAAAACATTCTCGTAACTTCTTGAATGTGGAGCTTATTTTGTGTGATAACTTTTGTCTCTTTGTATCTGTTGTATTTTTGCTAGAAGGGCAGTGATATCAGAAGTGCGCTGGATATCTGACGGGAATCAAAAAGCCCCAAAATACTTAACCTGGTTAGATTGCCAGCTCCCCTTGTGATGCGCAGTTAAGTACCCTACTGCAGGAACTAATTCCTCAGGTTAAAGGATTTGTGAAAATGCTTAAATGCTTCTTGACATTCTGGCTGTATGGCCATACAGTACAAATTGTTAAAACCCGTCACTCTTCTGGGCATAATTTGATGAAGGAAAGTATCTTCTGGGACATGGATAAAAGGCAGCAAATGTAGCCCTTGTTTTAGACAGTTTCCCTTCACTTAGTGCATACAGTAGTCTTTCTTGTGCAAAAACTGCAAGCTCCTTTACAGAGTGAGGATGGCAATGAACAGAGTGTGAGGGATTTGTGGTTGAGTAGTCGGATTAGGAGGAGTGACTTGTGATGCTCTAGTAGTCCATGGACTTAATAGGGGAAATTACAACAGTGTCCAGGAGAAAAAAGCATTTATTCCAAGATTGCTCAAGACACAGGAACTGGTACTGTAAGGAAGAAATACACCATTAAAGCATTAATGAAAAGTGTTTGTCCATAACTCATTGACCCAGTAGCCTGTTAGCCCCTGTGGACTGCCATATCAGGCTTTTCAGAGACCATGTTCTTATAGGACTATTTGGTTTGCAAACCAAATAGTTTTGTTTCATTCAGTTGCACAGAGCAAGTCTGAGTCACCATAGCCTCGTAGCCTACATAATTCATGAGCTAGTCTGTAACTAATTGCTGTGAATAGTTCTTGTAGTCTAAAGATTGTGGTCACAAGAATCAGCTTCTTCTAGGACACCTACATTTGGATGTTTCTAACTAGATGTAAGGACCTGGACTAGCATTTTTTCAGGTACCTAAGACTGTCCTTTTAAATGGGCATAATTATCAGAAATATTATTTGTTACCATTTGTGAGAGTTACAACACTAAATGGAGGTATCTGAAGTTCTCTAATTCATGATGGTCTACTCCGTTTCCAAAGCTGTTTCCAGAATGTCTCTATCAATCTTCCTGGGTCTGCCAAAAGCTTAATTTTATTGAACGTTATACGTATGTTTCTGCATGTGCTCTCTTAAGGTCAGCATTTTGACTGCTAGAATAAGGAGAAGAAAAATTTGAGATAGTGATGCTTATCAAATGACTTGTGTTCAGCAACTGTGTCTCAGAAACTCTGACTTCAAAACCAGCTATGAAGTCAGAGAAAGGTTATGTAGCTCTTGTTAATCTAAACTCTTTTATCCTGCCTAATGAAGGGAAGCAACATCATAAAGCTAATCTGCAGGCTGGAACTATCACCACCATTACCATTTTTTTTTCTTTTTTCATAAAAATGAGACTGAATGAAGCATGAAAAATAAATGAATGATAACTTGATTTTTGTATCCCATGCAGGTTTTGGAAGTTCTGGAAGTAGCAGGGCCTTTGATTGCTAGCTGACCTGAAACTTATGCTCTCCATTGAGAGATCTGCTGTGAGAGACACCCCATACTTCACATGCCCCACAGTTCTTTGCCACGAAAGAAAGGAGCTTCATGTGCATGACTGGTTCAAGACAATGATGTAATGTTGATAATGCTGAAGGTCTCCCAAGAATAACTGACTTTGTAAGAAGCTTCTCCATCCCCTCTCCTTCAATTTTTTTTGTTTGTTTTTTTTTTTTAAATAACTTCCTCTCACAGAAGCGACAAGCAAGATGCCAGCCAAGACCCCCATCTACTTGAAAGCTGCTAACAATAAGAAAGGGAAGAAATTCAAACTAAGGGATATCTTATCTCCTGATATGATCAGTCCACCACTTGGAGATTTTCGTCACACCATACACATTGGAAAAGAGGGACAACATGATGTTTTTGGAGACATCTCCTTTTTGCAGGGCAAGTATGAGCTATTGCCTGGAAATGAAGGAGAAACCAGACTTAGCCAGTCTGGTGGCCACAATGAATTCTTAAGGGCAAACAGCACTTCTGAATCCATGTTTACAGAAACTCCATCACCAGTGCTCAAGAATGCTATTTCCCTTCCTGCCATTGGGGGTTCCCAAGCCCTTACGTTGCCTTTATTGTCACCAGTGACGTTTAATTCAAAGCAAGATTCCATCAGGTCATCAAGAAATCCTAGGCTTAGTTGTGAGCCAGTAATAGAAGAAAAATTGCAGGAGAAAAGTAAACAGATGGAGGATGGAGAAACATACAAAGGTGACATATGGGAGCAAAATGGCGGTTCTTCGCATTTTACTAATGGTAGAGACAGTCACTCATCCAGCTGTTCTGAACGATGCACTGATTGGCAAACAGTTGATTTATTTGATGACAGCCAACTTTCATGTGAACTAACCAAGACAAAGACTAAGTCAGAAGAGTCCCTTTCAGATCTTGCAGGCTCTCTTCTCTCATTACAACTTGACTTGGGACCTTCGCTTTTGGATGAGGTCCTCAATGTAATGGACAAGAATAAATCTTAGAACTGGTACTCTCTTGCTTCTTTACAAGTGATTCACTTAAACAAAACCAACCAAATGAAAAACATAGTTCAAAAGTAGACACTTAAAAAATCAGCTGTATTTGCAGTTGTTTGACAGGTTTTCTAAAAATATTCTTAAAATACTATTTTTTTACCTATTGTTTTTCATGATTTTTATTACACTAAATTCTCTTAGCAAGAAGGTAAATTTTAATAACAGTTTTCAGCAAATGTAAAATGTTTTTAAGTACCAGTATTAATTATCAGAAACTTAAGAAACAGAGTTTGAGGATGATACTGATCATGACATTTGGTTAGTTCACTTCTACGGGCTTCTGAATAAATTAGACTCTCTTAATTGTCAGAAAGGAGACTGATATTGATTATTCACTTTATAAATTATTACAACATCACTTTACATGTAGGCCTCTTTCTAGAACCTTGTATTTGAGGGTTTGATAGTGTTTTTCTTCATTTTCCATAGTAACATTTCTGTTATACCTTCACTGTAGCTATTCTCTTGGTGTTATACTACCGCTCTGTATTCAGATGTGAGCAATTTGAAGGCTTTTTCAGCTTAAACACCTGGTCCAGAGTCTCAGCTGCTTAAAAGAGTATGCACAAATTTACACAAGTTGAGGCTTGGACCTGACATTGTATATGAAATGATATGTTGTAAACAGGTGACACATGCAAGATGATATGGTTAAATTATTTTGAAAGTTGGAATATATTTTCTGTGTGCTTTATACTGCAGAGCCTACACATACAGTATCTCATCAAAATAGTTGCTTGGCATTATTGGTGCTCTTCTGAAAATTGTATATTTGTGTGTTTGGAAAGAAATATGTATTGATACTCCTTGCTTTTTTTTTTTTTTCTTCATTTATTGCCACAACATGCTTAAACTTGCAACCGATTATTTTAATTTCTGAAGAAGGCACTGGTTATTCACAATGCTTGTGATGTGTGCTGCAACAGCCAATGTTTTGGGAAATGTGGATCCTTAAATGCAGTATCTACATGGATTGCATAGATATTTTGTGCAATACAATAAAAACCCCTCTAAATTGCTGTGTCTTTGTGATTCAGTACATAGCCTCACCAAAACACAAAGTTTTGTTTTCTGCTGTAATGAAACAGACTGCAGCACAGTTGCAGAAATACAGGACCGGGGGCAGATCAAATCTACTCTTAATTCAGTTGACTTCTCCAGTTTACTTCCTGAGGTTTTAAGGGCAAACTCCAAGCCTGTAGACCCTCTGGGGTGGGTATACATTAATTTTAAGTAGTTGGAGACAACAGGGTAATACTTTGGTCCTAGTGAAGTTAATGGCAAAGTTCCAGCAGCTTTCACTGAAGTCCTTACGTAAAATCCTGGTGCAGTTTGTAGACTGTTCTTCATTAGATAACCCCATTTATCCATATCTTCTAAACAGAACATGTAAGTTATAGATGATTTAATAGTGATCTTTACCCTTAAAATTTCTAGGGAATTAATGCCAACTAATTCTATTCCTTCAATGTGTTTTAGGCGCACAGTCCTTACCCCTATTTCCGGTCAAGCACTTCTATTATTGTGCGTTAATGAGAGACTGAGCTGCAGTCTCCCATATTATTCTTGCAAATGAGGAATTGAGATGTAGAACGGCCAAGAACTGTGTTTATTTTAAAAATAATGCTTAATTGCCTTTGACTTCTTGTTCTCTGTGTATAAGCCTGGATCAAATTTCCAGGGCATTCATGATCCAAGAAGAATGGTAATTCTGCCGCTATAGAGATTTGCAGTCTAGAAAGCAAGTTCAAGGCTCTGCTTGGACACGTGTTTCTTATGGGATTGAAGGAGAATTTAGGCCAAAACTTTCACTGGAAAAAATCTGTCAGTCATTAGCATAGAGGAAGTTGAAGTGAAATGGGGAATTAGACATTTTCTGATTAGACTAGCTTCAAATACTGTGACCAGAACATGAAAGGTATTTTCCTGACTGAAAAGTCATCATCTTGCAGGACTTCTGAAGTAAGTAATCTCTAGGAAGCAGAAACAGATTATTAAAGGAGCTATTGCACTCATTATTTTTGCTTTGTCATGTTTTAAAGTTGATTTACGGGGTTAGTCTGCTGAGAAATGTGTCAGTATTGCAGGAAGCTTTGGTCTGTATCATCCTTTGTATGTGATTACTCTTCTAAATTTGTAATTCCTTAGGTCTTGTGATGAGGGTGGGTGGTCTGAACTAAATAGCCGTCGCTTTAGGCAAAAAAAGAACTACAGTATAGTGGAGGAGAACCTTTTTTTTAGTCAAGAACAGGATCTTTACACTGGCAAAGTAGATTTTGTATTTTTTAAAAAGCCTTCTTGTTACTTCCGTCAGAGGCTGGATTCCTGAGTTGTTCAGATCTGCTCAGTCTTACTTGCAAAGACCTAGAAGATGCAAAGTTGAAACGTGCTCAGCTTCTGTTCCGATGTGGTCTTCTATAAAATACTGCTTTGGGTAATCTGAGCTGGCATCTCAGCTGTCACAATGAGCTTGTCAGATCAAACCCCTGAATTTCTGGCTTGTAAGAAGTTCTGCTTTTGTGAAGCCTTGATAAAATTGTTAATGGATCTTAGACTTTCCAAGGGGGAGTTACTGGCAATTTCCTGAAAACCAAGATAACACTGTAAATTGGCCTTCTGGCTGGAACTGAGGACTGGGGGGAGTTGCCTTGGATAATCTCATCAGTTTTCTGTGGTCACAGGGAAAAGTAAGCTAACTGTACAACTGCACGGGAAGTTCCACAGATGCTTCATAAGCCTTCCATTATGCCATAAAATATTTCCCATCTCTTCTACCATCTGAAGTAGTATAGTCAAGACCTAAAAATGTAATCTAAATGTGCCAGAGGAAGAAAGCAGAAGCCATAAACCATATGCCTTATTCTTGCATGAGTATTTGCTAAATTGCTCATCTGTATAATCCTACAAGCTGGGCTATGCACAGTACAGTACAAAAACATACCAGAAACTCCAGTGATTACCTAGTTCAAGAACCCTTGAACTGCTTTCACAGTTCCCCTGCCAATTTAACTCAGTATTGTGCTGAGGATGTCTGGAAAGTAAAGAGCAGGTCAAATGATGGGAAATACATAATGCCACATTAATCTCCTTTTTCTTTTTTTTTTTTTCCTTCCTAACTAAGACCAAATTCAGTGCCTTGGAAGAAACTGAAAAGCAACATGAACCTCCAAGCTAGATCAGAATGGAAGGATGAAAAATAGCTTGTCAAGGAGGGTAGCAGAAACCCTGCGATGGGTTTGATGCAAAAATAGTTTGTTCTAACTGTTTGTATAAACAGTTTCTTTTGAAAATCCATTGTGTAGGTATATCAACTAATTAATAACTTCCAAAGCAACCTTACTTTGCTTCCAATAGTGACAAAGCTGCGTTATGTTAATAAAAATTGCTCATCATTGACACTTGCTTGACTTCGCACTCTTGAAATGTTAATAAACCAAAGGTGTCCGTTTCATTTCACCTTTTTACCTATGCTACTACAAAGCATACACGGGACAGAACCATCTGGATTTGTTGGCAAGTGGGTATGTGAACATAACAGAAAATGACAAAGTCTAAAGTAACAACAAAACAAAACTCTGAAGTTACACACAATACATTGTTCAACGATTGTTTTACTTTATAGATCTTTTTCCTTTATTCATTTATTGGTGTTAACAAGGGCTGAAGGTTGTTCTCTAATTTGTAACGTGTAGGAAATTCTCAACAAGCAACAAGAATATGCTGAGGCCAAGTTTCAGAAAAACATAGGAGGTATATTAATTCAAGTGGTTTTTATTCCTGCTAAAATCAGTGAGCAGAAGGACACCTTGGGTGGGTGTCTTTTGGAGCGTGTTACTGATGACCAGGATCAGAAGCAGCAGTTTGGTATGTCAGATATAAATAACTCAGATGCAAGCCTAGCTGGGAAGGTGTTGGACCTGGTACAGTGAGGCCAAATAAAGTTTGAATGATGCAAGAAGCAACTAGGAGGCACACTGGACTTTATTCCAGTGAAAGAAATTATTTATTATTATTATAAGCAAATCAATTAAGTTAGCAGTGACCTAACTGTTCTGCTTGCATTTATTTGCTTTTTATATGAACACTGTATTAGTACATCTCTTTGCTATAAATACTTTCATTTTATATGGGGTTTTTTTAGAGGGTTTTTTGACTCTAAGTGTAAGGCTGGATCTATCACTAACTGCTTCTCTCCACTGGGCGTTTTACAAGTGCTAGAGAATCAAGGAAGTACCAAGTACTTCCTGTATACTTTTAAATATTGTAAACTATTTTCTCTCTATAACAGTCACAAAAAGACTCATTTTCTCCTGGTATAAATTAACATTACCCCAATAAAATCACAGATTCTGATTTAAATATAAGTAAATGTCCTAGAATGTTTGCACCAGGGAGAATATTCATTTTCACACGTACACTGCAGTGTGAGCCTACACATACTTTAAGCTATTTCTTTTCTTCTTTGTCTAAGACAACTCTTTTTTAGCTAATGCTCAGAGAAACTAGGACTTTAGCTTTGTGGATGGGTGACTTTTAGCCTGTGCTATGTTCTCTTTGCTTCTTAAGATATCCATACACTTAGGAACCTTTCTTCTATTGGGACCTCTCCTCAGGGCGCCACATGAGCCATGGCAGAGGTAGAGATTAGCACTCACATGGCATAGCTAGGGCAGGGACTGAAGACCCTGGGCTGAGCTGAAATAGGGCTCCTGAGCCCACGGACAGTGGTGGGGTCCCACTTGAGAACCCTGACACCTCTGGTAGATTTTTGTGAGCAATGCTTTTAACTTGAAAATGAAGCTTAATTTTATCTTCAGGAAGTCATAAACCGTCACAGAAGCCATCTAATGGGTTGTTAGATTTTGTTTCATTACAAATGAAGAAGTCTTGGGCCATTCCCTATATGCTACGTAGGATGGGACCATCCAGTAAAGTCAAACCCATCTTCTCATTTAGAGAATTCCTAATGCCATTCCAGGGCACCCAAGTGCCTTATTAAAAAATGCTGCAGTTTAACAAGACAAAGTGCTTATCAATAAAGCTATTCCACAAGAAGAATGGTGCTCCCGCATATTGTAGAGGTAGCTATACTTTGGTAAAATTCACGATACCACATATAAATAGTTAGCCAAGTGGATTTTTTTGCCAGTCACTGCTTGCCTTTTTTCATCTCTAAGTGCTTTGAGGTCCTCAGATATTCCCTTAAAGATGGTCACATTACACCGGATACTGTCTCAGGCACCTGTGAAAGATCAGTGGACAGGGGCCTTTCCTTGCTTTTTGCCAGACTCCTCCATGTATATTAAGTCAGCTCAGTTGCACGTAATGAAAGTGGGTGGGGCCTATCCACCCATGCTCTCTGCCGCTGTGTTTAGACAATGGAAGAAAAAGCACCTTAACTGAAAACATTTACACCAGGATCCTTAGTCATATGTCTAAAGGCAGTAATAGAATCAAAAGAAAGTATTTTAAATGCTTGTAGTCCCAAACAGCTATCATTGCTGTTAAGTTTATAATGTAATAACTGAATGACTTATTTCTTATCTCATATTTCTTTTTATAGGAAACTGTTCCAGTTATCGATTTCTGTTTCTGAATGATACTATAGGATGTTAGCCCTGTCACTCAGGGCTTCCACCTATTCCTTTTTGACAGAGCACTCCACTGCAGTACAGAAAAATTTCTGGGAATATACTCTCTTTTCCTCCACCTTAATTTCTAGTGTATTTTATCTGAGGTTTGGAAAAATTGTGAGAATAGACTTAATATTATTTCCAGTTCCTCTCTCAGTTCGTGTATTTATGCTTAAACATCAAGTATTTTCTAAATTCAGAAAAGCTTCATGTGTTATTTTATCCAAACTGCTCTCACTAGAAAAATGCAGATGGAGACAGCAACTTAACAAGCACACTGTAAATGTTGGCCTTCTTCATTGACAGGGTTGCAAGAGCTTCACTGCATTTGGCTTATGAAATCACTTTTGAATGTAAACCACAAATATGCTAAATGTTATCTAGGATTCTAAATAAGCCCTATATCCTGTGGCAGTGTTGGGGAGATCCTAACCACACTAAGGATGTGCACACTGAGGAATGCCATTTCTCACACTGGAAGTAACATGCTTTACGGCACTGATACAATCAGTGGCGTTTTCCCTAACATTGCCAGGACAGACAACCAAGCCAGTAGGAAAAACAAAGGTGAAGGGAAAAGGGAAGAGGAAGGGGAGGGACAGATTCCTCCAACTACAGCTCCTCCAACTACAGTTCATTAACCTGAACTTCTAGGTTCTTCTGGCCCTAACACAGACTTGAACTATGGGCATGAAATTGGCCAAATCATTTAATCCTCTCCACACATAAGAATCAGATCTCTAGAATAAGAAAGAGAACATTGTGCATCTATCAACTTTTGTCTGTTCTGTCAAATTAGATGAAAAACTTTGCAGGTAAATTGTTTGGAGGGCAGTGCTTAACCTAGGGGTATTAGCTGGAGTATCTAAGGAGTGCTTTTACATGGAACTGCAGTGCTTTACTAGACTATAAATAACATGATATTCTGAATATATATGTTCAACAGACTCCGTAAGGTTGCAATGACAGATGCCTTAAAAACATATTTTCTATAAACTTCCATGAAAAACAATATCATTCGAAGAAAAAATCTAGGCTTTGTTCTCAGTTTGAACTACAATCTATCATAAGGTAGCATGATTACTTGACTTGGGAAAGAGGGCAAGATGGGATAGTGACGGCTTCAGGAAATCTAATATTCAGGGATTAGAAGCTAGGCATCTATTTGTTTTACTATTATTGTTTGTCTTTTTGGAACTGTACTGGGAAGCAAGGACTGTCTCATCCTATGTCTGGAGAGCAGTTAGAATAACCTGGCTGTGACCACATTTCAAGAAATAATACAACACATGTCCAGCCACAGAGGGATATTCACTGTGCCATGACACATTGACAGAGGTCAAATTTGTGCAGAATCAGTTAAATGTGAACAGGTGCACCAGGCCACCATGAAATAACTCTGGTTAAGTTGTTCTAAATGAGGCACGACACACGACCCTAGCTGTATTTGTAACTTCGAACTATTCTGTAGCCACAGAGTACCTGACACTATTCCTAAAGCAAGCAAGAGAAATTATACCCCTAATTACTGCTGCATCATGAAAAATATTTATCCTGTTAATATAGTGGATTGCTCCCTCATGTGGGAGTAATGAAGGGATATATCCATTCCTACTGTAATTGAATGAAATGAGGAAAACTGTAAGTAGTCCACATGTGGGGTGTCATCCATTCATCAGATCATTTCATCAGGGTGGGAGAGTAGTATAGCAGGAGGATTACTTGCACTTCATGACTTCATGCAACAAAAAAGTGGCTCTGAGAGCCCACATGTAGCTGTCCCTCAATCTGCAGAAGGCTGTGCCATTGCTCACTAAGTCTCAGTGCCTTCACACCGAGTGAAAAACCCTTTAGGCTTTTCCACTTAATTTAGAAATTAATTCATTCAGACTGTGTTGGCATTGAACAGTGGAGAGGCAGTGCACACTGTGGCTAAGATCCTTCAGCCGAACAACATCAAGACATAGCTAAGGCATGCTGAGCTCACCTCTGCCCCATATGTTCAGTTCCTTCTGAAAGCTGAGTATAGGGATTGCAAATGAATGATGTCTGCTTGGGTCTTGCTCTGATCTCAGACATCTCAGGATGCTGCCAGGCCATACCCCACAGCCATAAACCCAAGAGCACACAAATTATGCACAGTCCTAGAGCTTTTTCTTGCTGGAATTGTGGGCTTTGCCACTTCACCATGCACCTTGTGAAGTGTGACTTAGATGGAAGTGTGCCCACTGTGCCTTGCTTTCTGTGTATCATATAGTATGACAGTAAGCAAAATAGAAATTACACACTTTCCGTTTGTAAGGCTCCTCTTGCAGTTCTGAAAACTGAATATGGATAAAAAAAGTCCTACTGCCTCCCTCTCTCCACTATTAACTTGCATTTGCAAGGTGTGTTCTGAAAGCTTCCTTACTACATTAAATCATAACCATTTAGCCCTTAGCATGCCATTGGGTAAATTTGAGAGTAGAATGTAGGTTAGTGGCTGACCCAGTAGGTAATGCAGCTTTTTCTGGTATAGAATAAAACTGAATCTATAACACTATATGCATATTAAGATATAAGTGTGTATGCTTATGCAAATAAATCAGCATCACTAATGTGTCACAATTTTTAAGAGATTTCACATCTTTGAAAGCAGGAGGAAATCCTGTTGTGTGGTTTCTTTCATGCCAGAAAAAGGCTCTTTTCATGATACAGCCTTTTCTGCATTGGAGGAGTATAGACACACTAAAAAGGGTCTTTCTCTGCTGCCTAGCTGCTTATTCTCATCAAGTTTGTATCAAACAGAACTGAGCCATTTACCTGTCCATCAACTCCGACTGAAACAGACCAAGGTATCCCAAAAATACTTCAGGATCTCACACACATACAAAACCCTAGTGAGATTTTCAGATGTCATTTCTTTAAAAAGCCAGGCCGATTGTGTTCTGGAGTACTTTTGTTGTATTCCACATTGAAGTCCAGGAAGTCAGGCAAAGTATAAATTGATGCTGAATTTGCCTTAGTGTTTTGATATTCAGATGTGTGCTAAGTGCAAATAAATTTAAATACTATGGAGTCCAATTTTAGATTGTTTGTTCATTATTTCTTAACACATCTTTTAATCTGCTGTGGACAATTCTATCTCTTCCTTTTTAGGAAATGTCTTAAGGATATAATTTAAACTATCTCATAAAAAGTTCATGGCTGTCAGGCAGAGATATGTACAACTGGGCTTGTGCTTGGTTATTTTTTTGATTCTGTGAACTGTTTCCTTTTAGGGGAAAATCTATTGACAGAGTAAACTTCCACCGGTCTTCATTCAAGGCAGGTAGATACATACTAGCTTTTGCAATCTATACCTGCTTGTTCTTATTAATTACACTTTCTACCAGCATTAAATTGATATTAAAATTATTATTTAATACACGCCAGCTCTTCAGATCAGCCAGGTCTTTTCATTTATGTCTGCAAATGTCTGTACATGATGGAGTTAAAGTAGGGAGGACACACAATCTGAAATACTGAACTTTTGATATTTTCCATCTAAAACTTATGCAATAATCCATTCAAATGCATTTCTGAATTAAAACTACCTTTCTTTTGAACGAGTTTTCCTGTGCAGTTACGGTGCTTTTCTAGTTACGAATGTCTGTATGATGTAGGAGAGTTCAAAAAGGTATGAAGCCTTTTTTTACATTTAGGTGTGCTACTGGTATACATCCTCAGATATTCTAACTAAATAAACCAAGGATTCATAACTTAAGCTGAAAAATAATACCTTGAAAAGCAAAATATGATACAGTTATGGTGGTTTTCCTTCTTTCCACAATGTAAGATGTTGCTTTAGATAGGATTTCACATATATTCTGTAAAAGTCAGTGATGTCTGGACTTGATAAAGAAAAGGAAGAAAAGAAACAAAGAGATACACAAATCCATCCATAAAGCCAGAACAAGTCACGCCTATGAGGGATTTTCACAGGACAAATTAGGTGCAACGAAATTAGGATTTCTCTACTGTAAAAGTGTTTAACAAACTGAAAGCTGTAGTTTTGACCTAAGGATAAGTGGAGTCCATGGCGCTCTGTGAATTTTCTTGTTGGATATCCTACAGATCATTTTTACAGTGAAGCAGGGTTTAGCTCTTGTGGAATGAAGGAATAATTATCACTTTAAAACATATTATCTATAGATCTGAGCGGTTGCCTGAAAGCAATCAGAAAATAGAGCTGTCTGTGGGAAGCTGCATAAGTTTATGATGCTCCAGTGGTTCTGGATTTGCCCCCTTTCTCTTCCTCACAGTTCCTTGCACCAAGGTCATAGTAAAATATTAAGCGTGTACCTCTTCTGGCCACCATCTCTTGACCACAGCAGCAGAGCACAAGAAACGTATGCAGAAAAGAATACTGAGTTGGGAAATTCTTCCCAGACTCCCAAGTTGTATTTCCAGTAATAACATAGATGGCCTTGGAAGTTTTCTATCCAGCCCTGTTTAGACCAGGAATCTGAAATGTAGTCATGACAGGACCCTACTCTGGAATTAGATGATTCAGTATTCCTCAGAAAGAACCAAGTACCTCTTGATAACTCACAGATAATCTCCACTTGTTTCCTATGGTAACTTATTCCTGATGTTTATCTTGGAGGAATTTTGAGATGATCTCATGAATCGTCTTAATTTAATCCATTTATAGGATTGTTTTCCCCTTCTCTTATTTGCAGTGCTAGATCCAGCTGGCCCAAACCCTCCCTACAGTAAGTGCTTTACACCAGAGATCATTTTTTTATTGTGCTTTATAAATAAATAGTTTAGATCTTTGAGTAAGATTACCCAAACCATAGTTAAATATTCTGAAAAAGAATAACTGATACTTTTATATTCTGCCTGCAAGCACTTATTGTACTAGATGAACAGTTTCTTCTGATCAGATAAAATGTAACAAGGAATTTAAAACCAGCAAATCTAAACCTGACCATAAAGAGATGTGGCTCTAATGCTTTGCTTCTAAGACTTGTGAAAAAGAGACAGTAATTTTAAGACAAGCCACACACCCAAGCAAGGCCATGCTGTGTTGCGTGGAAATGGGACAGCCCAGTAGACACCTGAGTCTCTCTCCAGCAATAGGACAGACAAAAGGCACATTGTCTTTATATTATTTGTTCTGACTAGAGGGTTAGAGGGCTTTTATTGATAGCTTGAGAATACAAAGCCATAATGAAAGTCTAAGAAGTTGTGTAGAAGTTATGTATCTCCAGATATAGTAGGAAGAGAATTCTAGGAACAGTTATAAGCCTGCTCGTATGTAAAGATTTTTTTCCAAGTTATTTGTTAATACAGCGCTGAAAAACTTAGAGTAGCTCTGAAACTCTTTCTCTAAGCTCGTTAGGTCTCTAAGAACACATATCCTAGAAGAAACTGCTCTAAGGAAAGGCTGAAGAATCCTTCATTAGATACCTGCCTATGTTTCTCAAAGAAGTTTTAAAAATGAACGTTTGATAACAGTTGCAAAAATTACAACCACACTTTCTCCTCACTTGCCCTCTCTCCCCAATTGTAGAAATAACAAAAAGATCATTAAAATCGGAACGTGTCTATGTGCCTGTAAAGTTTACTGTAGAAAATCGAGTGAATTAGTTTTATATTTAGTTGTGAATGCAGTGAGATCTGAAGCGTGTCCTTAGTTCTACAAGTAACGCATTCCACATGTAGCAAAGCCAAGTCCTTGTCTCCCTTGCTCATGGGGGAGTCTGGACTCATTTCATTGTTCTTGTGGAATGCAGCTGCTGTGAAGGTCCTGCTCACAACTGGAGAGGCAATGACTGGAGTTATTTCAGTACATGTTTGTTTGTAGACTAGGTCTTAAGATAAAATTGCATGAAGTATCACAGTTATCAAGATCAATCTCCCCCATCATAGTAAGTCCCATGATACAGACCCTTTCACAGCCAGGTCAACCTCTATCTTAAACCTTTAGTTTCCACTGCTGCTGTCATAACATCAGCATTTCACTCTTCCAGCAACCTTCTCTTTGTTTTTCCAGTTTAAAATCATTAAGGGTCAGTTTGTATTCTTGTGCCAGTGCTGTCTTTTACCCTAAATATCTTTCCCTCCTCGTGTTTACCCATCTTCACTAGTATGTTTGTCGATAGCACCCATTTTCTCCCTCGATCTTCGTTTTGCTAGTCTAAACAAGCTGCTCTATTTAAATCTCTTAAAAGGCCTTTCATTCCCTAATGATCCTTCCAACTCTTTTCTGCTAACACTCCAGTTTAAGTTCATCCTTCCTGTACATAGATGATGATGCAGTTTCCCAAAAGTGATTTGACTAGTGTCCGAACTTCCCAATTTGTACTGGAAGAGTCTGCTAGAGTCCTGGGCCTTAATTAGCATTAGAGATTCCCTGTAACCTACATGAAAAGAGAAGCCACTACAGACTGCAAAACAGTGAAGTGGGATGCTACTGCTGGTTTTTGTTGCCAAGTATAAGGCTTGACACGTGGTGAACCAGTTAGAGGCTACGTTACTGTGTGTGGTTTTATTTGTAGCTAAGTGTTATGGCAACATAATCCTGAATTCCTGTATTTATAGATCACTGCTGTCAGGCCTACTTCTGAAAGGGAAATCCAGCCGCAGACATAAGCAGACATTATCTGGATACGTAATAGCACTGAAATGATTGAAAGAACTCAAAAGTTGAGGAGCACTTACGTGAATTAGATGTGTTTCCACAGTACTTCCCTCTTCTTGTTACAAGGTCATCTTTGTGTCCCACTCACTTCCAGCTGGCTGTTCTCAAAGCAGTGATTGATTTTGCTTTGATAGAAAGCTGGAGGGTTGTGCCATTGCATTTGAAAGGAAGACCCCATAGACCTGGATATGATCCACCCACAACTAGCACTGTATGCTGTCTTGCTGCCTACCATCCTGCACCATGACCCAGACTGTAGCAGCAAAACCGTTGGTTCTCTGTAGGTCTGTTATGGAGCATATCACTGTTGTTGCCAGTAAATCTTCCTGAAGTAAAATAATGTACCTTAGCTACTCTCCTCCTGCACATTTGTGGTGACAAGAAATCTGGAGGAATTTTCATGCAGTTTCCATCTTATCCTTTTTTGGTAAGGTGTTGTGAGGTCCCACAGGCCTGGGAAGGCTGGAATCTGATACAGCTGAACCACCACTGCAGGTCATCCTCAGAACTGTGGCAAATGGAAGCATTCCACAGAGGTAGCTCTCAATCCTTCTAGAAACAGTAACTATGAATGTGTTGTGCGGATATAATACTCCTTTTCTGAGAAAATTTCTAATTTTTTCATGCCGTTGTGAAGGTAGGAAAATCTACGTGCAGAATCTGGTAAAAACTTGGTGTCAATTGAAACAATAGTAAAACTCCTTTTGACCTTCCTGGGGCCTAGATGGCATGGATGTTAACAGTAAGGTATAATATCACATCTTCTATTTGTTATCCTCTTCTGTAAAGCCAGAAATCTTGCACATGGGTTAATTTTGATGGGCTTTAATGCAAATATTATTGCAGACAAGTTGAATTATAGCAATACATGACAACTGAGCAAGAGATCCTCAGTTACTGAGAACTGTCACAGCATAGCTGAAGTCATACTGTGTTAGCAAAGAATGCTCTCCATGCGTTTCAAATACAGGAATAATGAAGGTGTTAAGAACTTTAAATGTGTGGGAAGCGACTTAATGACTCGCTTTGATTTAGTGCTGGGAAGCCCCAGCTTCACAGATTGCTCAAGTTCTTCAGACTATGCTAGAGAAACTAAATAACATTCAGGATGTAAAACATAACAACTTTGAAAGAAATGAAGCCATGTTGTATATTACTGGCTGCAAGCACAGACCCAGAAGCTAAGAAGTAATGTGGAAAAATAACTAGAAATTCATATTTAGAATATGATGCATTCCAAAATAGTTTCTACAAGCAGAAAGAATTGATGCATTGTGAACAAAGCAGTTTTTTCATTATAAAACTTTAAAAGGAAAAAGGTTCAGTACAAAAAGTCTGAAGTTAGATCTCTGATGATTTAGGCTCTTCAAGTGTTAATAATTTATTAAGAAGTTCAAAGGTTTTCAGAAGAATAATTCCATGATCACTCATTTTGAAGCAACTTTGGGGTTTTCCTTTTATTTTCAATTTGTTCCAGTTGCATTCCTTCTGAGTGGGAAAAATAAAACAAGTATTTCTGAGATATAAATAGTTTAGGATGAGATGAGTAATTAAGTGAGAAGAAACCAGAGTTGATTGGTGATAGATCTAAGTGACATGGCAATGAAATTTCATTCTTTCCTATTAGCTCAGCATTGAGGAGGTGATGATTTTATAAAACAATACTCCATAAAAATACAATGTATAGCAGAATATTATTATACCTCCTCCCAAAATAAACAGTAACAATAAAAAAACTAATATGAAAATTACCTTTTAGTTTACAAAAGACATGAAAACTGTGACACATTAGGTCATTTCAAGAGTTTTTCCATGTCTTCTTGCTTCAATTCCGACCTTGGGAAACCAGCCACCCCAACCCTAAATAAGCCTTACTTTTCTCCAGTTGTCACTAGCTCTCATTCACCTGCCTGTTTTGGAACCTGCTCCTTGTCTAGCAGTAGGAATAGTAGCTAGTAAAAGAGGAGGAACATTTTTCGCAGTTTGGCACCTTTCATATTACACCTTTAATATCATATTACACCTTTAATATTTTGGTTTTCTTCCCTCAAAGCATAAAAGTGCAAAGCAAAAGTTCATCAAGGAATCAATTAGTTTATGCCTCCTGTTTACTCAAAAGTTAATAATGTTCACACCCCTCTAAAAGAATCAGTAAATAATATATGTAAAATGTAAGTGTGAATACATGTATTTGCTTTATTGAATTAATTATTTAGAGTTGGTCAATGGCTCGATGTTCGGCTGGAGACCAGTAATGAATGGTGTCCCTCAGGGATTAGTGTTGAGACCGGTCTTGTTTAACATCTTTGTCGCTGACATGGACAGTGGGATTGAGTGCGCCCTCAGTAAGTTTGCCAATGACACCAAGCTGTGTGGTTGGGTTGATATGCTGGAGGGAAGGGATGTCATTCAGAGGGACCCTGACACGCTTGTAAGGTGGGCTGATGCCAACCTTATGAAATTCAACCATGACAAGTGCAAGGTCCTACACCTCAGTTGGAGCAATCCCAGGCACAGCTACAGGTTGGGAAGAGAAGAGGTTCAAAGCAGCTCTGTGGAGGAGGACTTGGGGTGTTGATTGATGAGAAACTTCACATGAGTCAGCTTTAGTATGCGCTCGCAGCCCAGAAAGCCAACCGCATCCTGGGCTGCATCAAAAGGATCATGACCAGCACGTCAAAGGAGGTGATCCTGCCCCTCTACTCTGCTCTTGTGAGACCTCACTTGGAGTATTGTGTGCAGTTCTGGTGTCCTCAACATAAAAAGGACATGGAACTGTTGGAACAAGTCCAGAGGAGGGCCACGAGGATGATCAGGGGACTGGAGCACCTCCCGTATGAAGACAGGCTGAGGAAGTTTGGGCTGTTCAGCCTGGAGAAGAGAAGGCTGTGTGGAAACCTCATAGCAGCCTTCCAGTATCTGAAGGGGGGCTGTAGGGATGCTGGGGAGGGACTCTTCGTCAGGGACTGTAGTGACAGGACAAGGGGTAATGGGTTAAAACTTCAACAGGGGAAGTTTAGATTGGATATAAAGAAGAAGTTCTTTCCTGTGAGGGTGGTGAGGCACTGGAATGGGTTGCCCAGGGAGGCTGTGAATGCTTCATCCCTGGCAGTGTTCAAGGCCAGGTTGGATGAAGCCTTGGGTGACAGGGTTTAGTGTGAGGTGCCCCTGCCCATGGCAGGGGGGTTGGAACCAGATGACCTTAAGGTCCTTTCCAACCCTAACTATTCTGTGATTCTATGATTCGAAGTTATTTTAATCTCTCTTTAAAGAAATATAAATAGCAAATGATTGAAATTAAGCACATGGGCTCTACATAGTCTTGGCATACTCCATTTTTACTTCCCTGTAGACTGAGCATCAATTTGTCTAAATAAAAGAGCTTAATGAATTGAAAAGAAATGGCTAAGGCTTCCTGGATTCTTTTTGCTATCCACCTACTTAACATGAAGCTCATTGATAAAAACTTCCCTTTGCCCTTCCTACATATTTTACAACAGTTTTGTAAAGTTTGGTTCAGGGAACAGGGGAATGGCTTATTGTTTATTATTCCTAGATGAGCCATAGATTGCTGGAGGAGCCTTATCTAGCTTTATTGCTACAAGGTTTTACAGAATTTCCTTAGTGCAGATGAAACATGCTTATTTAAACACAGCTTATTCTGGAAGCTGTGTTAGCTATTTCAGTCAATACATTTACAAATGGGAGTTCACCCAACAACCTTTCCTGCAAATAACTATCTTGGTAAAGCACTACACTTCTAATCAAAACAGCAATAACAGTAAAACTTTTAGAAGTATATCAGATTTAAATGACCTTTTGATTCTCAATAGTCCTCAGTGGTAACTTCTCTCTTTTCCTTTTTAGGAAACACTCGCCAAGATTAATTTATCTCATAGAAAGATCATCATGGGGAAACAATGGATAGGACAACAGAAATCTTGCGACCTCAGTCACACAACTGATGTGAATGTCAAATATATTGATGTTAAAGTTCATGTGAAAAAACATAAAATTATCAAAACTTGGAATGCTGAAAGGTTAGATGTAAAAATGGTTATTTTAAGCTCTAAACCAAGCCAAATTATTTGTGCTATTTAGAAGCACCACTGAAATTATTCAGTAACACAGGAGCACTGTCTGGGGTAAAGCAAGCTCAGGTTCATATATACAACCTTCTGTTACTGTAAAAAGAATACTGCTAGAAAATATATAGATGGTGCTGTATTTAGAACAATTACCTGCTGAACTTGCAATGGAAGGATTATGCCTAGCTGGGGAGCTGTTCCAGGGAAACAGCTTGTGCTCTCATTGGATTTCTGCTGGTAGTAAGGTATCATCTCCTTGCCATTCACAGCAACATTTTCTTTCTCATCTGAAATGAAGATGACTGTAAAGGAAACAGGAAAAATGGTGAGGTTACCAACTTGGGTCAGTAGAAGCAATTATAGTAGTTGAAAATGGCCTTGTAAGAGGGTTTCTGTGACAAAGACTCCACAGATTGTGCTTCACTTTTGTCTTAGTAGCAGAAATATTGCATATATGTCAACTAATCCATCCCACAGGCTTATTGAAGCAAAAGTTGTCTCCTTAGCAACAGCCATTGAGACACAAAGAGGAAATTCCCCAGTATCTATGACCTGGAGACTTGAACCCTCCCTCTGGGGACCAGCTGTCATCATTTGTCTCTAGCTTCAATTTTAAAACATTTTAGGTTTAATCTGTATTTACGTTGACAAAAAAGAATCTCTGTAAAATAAATTAGGAAAGTTCAGCTGTATAAACCTGCAGGCTGTCTCAGCAAGAGCTGGAAGTAACAACAGTGAAGATAGAAATCTTCAGCATATTCCATTAATGTATAGAAACAAGTAAACTCACGTTATTGCTGTATTCAGTAGTTCTTAGGAACAAGATGAAGTATGTACATGGGCAGACAGCAAGACCACTTATATTCCTTTTGCTATGCAGACCTGTAGTTTTATTGGACCTGACTTAAACAACAGTCCTACAGATATTAACTTGTGTTTAATTTCGTATATATGAGAAATCTTGATGCTAAATGACATTCGTAAAACACTGCAAGATCAGGGTAGCGATCATATCTGTCACTTATATCCATGCCAGCCTACTGCAATAGGAGGAACTACATTAATACATCAGTTTTGCTGCTGCTGGCTTTTTATGTAGAAAAAGTTAGTAGGTCATTGAATTACCACTTTTCTACACCTGCAGTGAAAAAGAAGCCTGAGAAAACAAGTGTAAATCTAAAACTTCACACTGTCATGCTCTGAGAAAGTCTTTTAAGGAACAGGGCTGAGTCCCTCCTGTATATGTTCAGTTAGCTCCTATCTGGCAAAAAAAAAAAAAAAAAAGTGGCATTAAGAGCCACTGATGATGCTGCTCATAGAGAAGATGTAGTCCAAGGAATGCTGACAGGGTTATGGTCCTTCCTGAGTGACCAAACAGGCTGAGTGTGCCTCCTAACAAAGTGGCAACAGAAATTCTGACACAGGGTCCTAGCTGTTGCTCTTTGCTAGGACTTCTCTCAAAGTTGAACTGTCTGCCACTAATAAATGGGTACTTCAGAAAAGTAATGATATGCTACCTCTAGTCAGAGTTTTGATGATGCATCACACTGACTGGTTTACATTGCAATGCAGAAGCCTGATCCAATGCCAGGCTTGACGGAAAGCTCTTGTGCACATGCAGGTTCATACTCTGGTTTGCTTTCTGCCCCAGCAAGTGACCAAGTGAGCCAATGCCTAGGATCAAGTTTGTTTCCCTTGGTGGTTTCCCTTGTGCTTCTTGTCTCATACTGCTATTGCTTCACTGCCTGAGAAGACCTACAAAACATGCTAGTTTATGGACCTCCATTTCTTCCTAAACTGTTATTCATGTGGTGGTAACATAAGGTGGCTTACACAAATGTTCCACTGTGTAAATCAGTCTGGCCCTAAAACTGCATGCTAACATGCAGCTTGTAAATAAGCACATCTAAAACTGATACTGAGGTGGAATTAGTGTTCTGCTCTGAAATGGTTTTGTTAAGAATGCTCGCAAGTTACTGTTAGTTTGAGACATTTTCATCTATTACTTTATTTGTAAGAAAAAGAAAATATATTAGTAGTGCTAGCAAATATCAGAGCTAAGCAATTTCATGGGGTGATTATATACGGAGTTCTGGAAACCTTCTGTCTACTGCAGCTCCTAGATATTAACACAAGCAGCAGACTAAACATTTGTACCCTGTTTGTACTGCCAGCTGAGAAATGAAGGTAATTAATGTGCAGCTATAAGGTGGAAGAGTCTGGAAAATACCAAAACTTGTCATCGTGAAATGCATAGCACCGATGCCAGAATATTGATTTAACTGCATTACTGTTGCTAAGTAATCTTTTATAGTTTTACATTACTTATTGATGTTTACAGCTTATCTGTTTGTTCTGTTTCTTTGCTATCAAATTTTCCCTCTGAACTCTTATTGTCAGCTGGACATTAGGCAAAAAAATATCCCATAACAAACACAGCTATTCAAGTCCGCTGGTAACAGGACTTGACACTTGTCAGTTTTTTTTGAAGGTAGGTTTCAATTCTCATTCTTTTGTGTTTTTGGCTTGCTTTTTTTGTTTGTTTTTTTTTTTTAACATAGAATCATAGAACAGTTAGGTTTGGAAAGGACCTTAAGATCATCTGGTTCCAACCCCCCTGCCATGGGCAGGGACACCTCACACTAAACCATGTCACCCAAGGCTCTGTCCAACGCAGCCCTGAACACTGTCAGAGATGGAGCATTCACAACATCCCTGGGCAACTCATTCCAGTGCCTCACCACCCTCACAGTAAAGAACTTCTTCTTTATCTCCAATCCAAACTTTTCCTGTTGAAGTTTTAACCCATTACCCCTTGTGCTATCACTACACTCCCTGACGAAGAGTCGCCCCCCAGCATCCCTATAGGCCCCCTTCAGGTACTGGAAGGCTGCTATGAGGTCTCCACGCAGCCTTCTCTTCTCCAGGCTGAACAGCCCCAACTTCCTCAGCCTATCTTCATACAGGAGGGGCTGCAGTCCCCTGATCATCCTCGTGGCCCTCCTCTGGACTTGTTCCAACAGTTCCATGTCCTTTTTATGTTGAGGACACCAGAACTACGCACAATACTCTAAGTGAGGTCTCACGAGAGCAGAGTAGAGGGGCAGGACCACCTGTTAGTGGATAATTACAGTGAGTGCTCTTAGTGAAATTAAAATCAATGACATCCGTGTCTTTGCTCTTTGGAGACTTTGCTAATATAGGAAAAAAGATTTTCCCAATACTCTTTTGGAAGTGGCCATTATTAAATGAAACTGGAAAGCAAAGATGCATGACTGTATACCACTTACATTACCCTGGGCGGATTACTTTCTCTAAAATTCATAGTCATGTAAGATGAAATAACTGTATTTGGCCTTAGCTGCACAGTATCCTCCAAATTCACAGTTCTCTGCAGGCCGTCAACTCATCAGTGGAATTAGGGAAGGAGCACTCCAGCTTCAGCTGTAAAGTCAACTTTGTTAGAAAACATACTGCTTGCCTGGAAGGCAATCAGCCTGTGGCTTGGTAGGTACAGAGGATGATAACCATGGTTTGTAGTAAAAAGTGGTGGTTATAGTGGTCTGGCCTGACCTAACCTCTTGCTTATCTTATCTGTCAATTTCCATGGTTACCCCAAAATTTTCACTAGAAAATATCTTTTTAGAAAGAAAGACAGCCAATTCAAATTCGAGTGCAAAACGTGCTGAGTTTTCCATGCCTGTGGTAAGCTTCTCTAGTAGTTCCATAACTCACCGCTGAAAACATTTTTTATTTCCTGTTTAAAATTTGTCAGTTTAGACTTCAATCACAGCGTTCTGTTATGCCTATGTCTTTATACTAACAACTCTTCAATACACCTTCAGCACTGATGAAAACCATTTGTCTGTTGGGTGGGAAGAGGGATAAGTGATAAAAAGTGATAGATTAGCTCTCTTCAGTTTTCTAGAGAGGCATAAAAAGTTATGTTCCATTAGTTACTAAATTGTATCACACCCAAGAGAGCTTTCCAAGATTATGTCAATGTGAACACATTATTAGATAATGCCACCAGATTCTTCCATATGTAGATTATAATGCTTTTCTCTGCACATTTTTCTCATGGTTTTATGATGTGATTTTTAAGAAAAATATTCACATCCCATTTCTGAAAAGTTACCTGCATTTGTATGAGTATGTTAGCTTGCACAGGAGAAGCTAACATAACACTTTAGAAGGATGTTTCTCTGAACAAAACCTTGGGGATTTGGGCACTGGGACACTTTCATTTATGAAAGAGGCTCAGGCTGCATTTCAGTCATTGTATCTTAATGGTCAAATCGGTTCCTAAGTATTATAAAAGTAATTCGTGTCCTAGGAAATTTTTTTGTCTTAGAAAGGAGAAAACTCGTTGCTGATAGCTCTTTCGAGCAGTGAGAGGAGCAAAGATGGCTGCTTGAGCCAGGTCTCAAAATGGTGCCAGCACTTGACTGGCACATAACAGTGACTGAAGGGAAAGGCCTGACAATGCCAGGCTGATATATGTGGGCTTCAGATTTAAAATAAAACAAAGACTGAAATTCAATACACTGATCAAACAGGCAAGAGGAGACTTAGTTATCTTTTCCCTCCGCTTCCCACTCTTCTTGCTACTGGTTGTGCATCTGCTTTCCTACGCCTGCTCTGTCACACTCTGGGCCCTGCTGTGATTGAGTTTAACTCATTAGTATGGAGAGACATATTCAGTTTTTCAATTATTGTTTTTTGGGGTGTTGTGTTTGGGTTTGTTGGTTTTTTTGCTATTTTAGCCAACAGGATTGGCACATAAGAAGGGCTCTCACAAGCCCCAGACTGACAGTGAGGAGGGGAGAGGAGGTGGGTAAAGCATGCACTCCCCTTTGGTGGCAGTGAGCTTTAGATCAGCCTGCTGTGCCTTCTGAAAACATACACTGAAGATTTAATCAGAGTGTAACAGATACATGTCATACTTTGAAGTGATCTGTTGCGGATCCCGAAGGCAGCAGAGGAGTGGGAGCCTGGAGAAGCTGGGGCTGTCCAAAGCAAGGAGATGGAGGAGCAGAGGATTTCTGCCAGGGCTCCTGCTCTTTCTGTGAGGGCCCTGTGTGTATCGCTTGCCCCTTCCTGCACACTGAGGTGAAGCAGAGGCAGCTCCAGAGCAGCCCCATTCTTGGAGATAGCCCCACCATTGTGGAGGCCACTGAGGGGATGGCAGGACCACAGCAGCCCAGCCAGCCAACCCCAGGGGCCTGGGCACAGCTCCCTGGGGAGAGCCTCACCCTCTGCCCCAGCAGCTGAGACCTTGGGTGAGCCAGCCTAAAGCTCAGGCTTTGCCCTATAGACAGTGAGCAACGGCTGAGGGAGGAAAGGCAGCCCCAAAGCCTGGCAACATCAAAAGGAGAAGTAGGAGCCCCCAGAAGAGAGCATGGTGGTAAGAATCTTTAAAATATATTTTTATTATTCCTTTGAATTTACATTCTCCTTTCCTCCATTATCTTTTGAACGCTGAGGATGTTGTCCCTTCATCTCTGCCCTGTGCGACTCAGCTGAGGGCCCACACAGGAGCCTGCTGCTGCACCACATCCAGACCTGGCTGCCAGTCTGAGGAGTGCCAGCAGTGAGAGCTGCATTTTACCATACAGCAAAAACACCCACATTTCTGCAGCTGGTGCACGTGTGCGTTAGATCTGTGAATGGATGCTTGAAAGATTATAGTTGTTCAGATCTTATGAGTGGTAAGCTGACAGCCTTGATATCACATAGGATCTGACGTACTCTATGCAGTCATGAGGAATGTAAGTGTAAGGGAAAAGAATGTGTCTGGATTTTAATGATAGATTCAGCCAAATGCAAAAAAAAATTAGAAATTGATTCAGACTTCAGGTGGTTATTTTTATTTTATGTTTATTACATTGACCTGCTGAGTAAAAAAAATAGCAGTTATTACAAAAAAAAATTTGGTTGTATAACTTATAAATGACTCCAAAAACATCCCCTCCTATGCATGTAGCTATTACAGAAAGACTGTCACATTGGACTGTGAAAATAGAATTTACACACATTGCAGCATGCTTTTCTGTGTGTCTTCTTGCTTCTGTTCTGTTGCTGTCGCATGCTTACATTGAAGACCTACATTTCTGGGTACTTTTTGTTCTCCCCCTACTCTGTTTCTGTGCTGCTACTTATTCTGCGTCATTCTGTTGCTTCCATTAACTTAATGTATTTGAGGTGAAAATACTATATTGTCATCCACTATCCCTTGATATTTTCATAATTCTATGACTGGACATACTAAGGTTGATTAAGAGTATCTAAAAGTATCTATAACCAAAATTTTGTGGTAGCAGAGAAAAATCCTAATTATAATATCCTACATATACACTTTGATACAGTACAGTAGCTCTAAGTCATGTGTAAAATGGCTGCTACTCAGCTGTGTGGGTCTGGTGATGAAACAAACTACGAAAATAAAGGTGACTAAAACCAGAAATGAGAGTTTCTAAGGTCAGTTTACATGAAGGTGACAAAACGATACTATTTTGCTTAGACTTCACATTTGTTTGTGTCCTGATGTACTCAATGCCCTTTTCACCAAAGCACTGCTGCACTTGCAGTGCGTGTTTCACTAATATTTGCAAACCACCTCCATATGGTTTCTAATGATGGAGCATTATGCTTACAATCCAAATTTATCTCTGCTAAATAGAAAATTAATTTTATAAACCCAAGAGCTGCTGATGAGCAGTCAGAGATTAGCAAATGTTAATTTTAAATGTCATTTTCAAAGCAGTAGCAATTCTTTATTTTCTAAATTGAAGAGTAAGTACATGACTACTTTAGGATGTTTTCGGTTGTTGAAGTAAGGGCAGCATGCTTGGCTGGACAGACACTGAAGAGAAAGGCCAGGCTGATGCAGAGATGGAGCTTTTTTAGCAAGTCAAGCAACTCTGTGAGATATTGGCAGGCCTGTCTGAACAAGGCTCACATGAACTGGGTTTGGCTTGATTACCATGGGAGCTGAAAATAGATAAGTCTTTTCATTTGATCTGTTTTGTTCTTAGGTTTTAGCATATGTGTTTTCAAGGTTTTCTGTGCAGTCAGGAGGGATATAAACTTAAGCAAAAGGAACTTAAAAGGGCAGAAATTACAATATAGCAAATTACTCCAGGACTGAGGATTTAAAGCACCATTCTTATATGGAAGGACTTAGAATAAAGGTTATGAGAGCTGGCATTGCTGGTGAATGGTTTGTTCAACTCATAATCTTTTCAATTACAGGAAAGACTGCCCAGGTAATGTTCTTTACCTGCCTCTGTTATTCTTAGCTACTATTGCTATCACCAGGGAGATAATGTAGTATATGGTAAGGAGACTAACAGAGAGACTATGATTTGTCCCTTGCCATTAGCGGAGTAAATAAAGGATATGATTATTTTCAATATAATCACTTCGTACGTGCCTACATTTAAAAACAAACAGCTCTTTTAGTCAAGAAAGTTCCTCAGCTGCAGCTTATAGGAACTTGGGGAGGCAAGAAGGGATAGGGTATAACAGGGCATTTGTCATGTCATGCCTGCCCTGCTGTTTTTTTCTTCTGTAGGAAGCGCTACCCAGTGTTGTCAAGACATGTGCTTAGACAGTAGATCTGGCCCAATATGGCTATTATTGCACTTAGAGATTGAGGGCATTCTGGGCCTCAGCAAGATATTTTTAATACCAGAATAAATAATGACTGCACAGTTAACCTGAAAGAGTTAAGTTTAATTTAGCTTCTTCTGCAAACTGCTTCTTAAAGGCTTTTCTGTTTGCCCATCTCTACTGGATCTTAAACAGAGACATTGTGTTGCTATGGAAAATAGTGATCAAGCAATAACAAATGCTTCCTCACATAGAAGAAAAGCACACTGTTAACCGTCAGCCATGCAGATATGATTGAGTGCGGAAAAGAAAATATGGGGAAAAATATGAAACCAGTTCCAGCTTTCATTCTGCCATTAAATGAAATAATACAATCATCATCTTATTTTCTTCTTTCAGCACAGCACAGTGGCGTTCATGTGATCCAGGGAAAGAGGGTCTTTTGCTAATAGCAATTTCATTATTTGAGGATATCCTCCACAGTCATAAGTATCAGTCTGAAACAAGAGATTTTTAAAAGCCTTGCGTGAATTGCATTTCACATATGCACATCTTATGCTAAGCCAAAAAGAATAAGGGATTATTTCCTTCATAATTTTCTTAGTCCCAAGAAATTTCTCCATGAGACATACGCGGGAATATAATACCCTCAATCCAGTCAGACTTCATCTCGCCTCCAAACTCTGAAAGCACTGGAGAAACATAAACTAGAAAAATTTGACATTGGCCTTGATCTTTCCATTGCCACCTAAGATGCTTTCCAGGGTCAGCAATGAAATTCAACACGATACCATTCTGCTGGAAGAAAGGAAAAGTTGCACAGCAGAATTATTTTATTTTAAAAAGTATAACTGTTACAGCTTATTTTTTAGAAAATGATCACATAGGACTCAACCTATTTTTAAACAGCTGAGTCTTTTCCTTATAAAGTCTCTGCCTTTTTTCCTTCTCTGCCTTTTTTCCTTCTATCTGCAGTTTTCTTTTTATAATGTTCTTGACTAAGCAAAGTTGAAGTCAGTACTCTTACAGCATACCAAAGTTGACATTGTAGATCTTTGTTTCAAGAGACCATTTGTGTTGTGACAGGCTAGGAACAGACCATAGTTACACTGTTGTTCTTAATGAAGACAGGCAAATCCTATGGGACTTGCTTAAGCAAGACTCCAAAAGAAACTTCCTCAATTCATCTAAAAACAGTCAGAAATGGAGTTTAGCAGTTCCATAATTTTCCACAGTCTACTCTAAAAACTCAGATCACCCTTTTTTGCAGCTACTGTTCATGCATGGTTCAAAAATGTCTAATTCAAATGCAATGAAAATGTAAAAAGTCAGCTGAAAATATACATCCTTCAATATAAATTTCCAATTACATATGAGGGAAAGCTAGTAAATAAACGATTCCCCACTAGCTGAAATTAAGCCAATTTGTGTTAACAGTGAATGGTGAATAATATGGTCTGAAAAACGCTCACTGCCTTGTGAACTTTATCTGCAGCAACAATTGCACCACATCAGTCTCCCTGAACCAGCAACACATCTATTTGTCAAAATAATTAAATCATAAAATCAGAGTCTTTTGGTACTTGTGTTTCTGTAGTCTTTCTCAAGTTCTCATGGTCATGTAAATTAAGTAGCTGAATTTACTGATTTATTTCTTATGCCAGGGGGCAGTTTGTAATGAGTGAGGTAATCCACCCATGCACATAAAGATTTTTAGTAATACATCAACATTACATCTACATTTTTCAAGAATGTTAACTTATTCAGGGCATGCTCAGGCTGTATATGGAGTGCAGCAACCACAATGCTTATTATTTTATCTAATTTCTAGCTGCATTGCCTGAAGCAGGTCTTGGGATATACCCCTGATTGTGTTTTGAGTCAGTATACGAAATAGGATTAATAAGAGACTTTTACTAACATTTAGTCACCACTCGGCCTGTGAACAGAAACATTTTCCAATGAGTGATTAAGACTCATTTCAAGTCTATAAGCTTGACTCCTTTATTTCCTGCAGCAGAAAAATAAATTAATGATCATTACTTACCGGGAAGGTAATACCTGCAACATAACAAAACGATCCTGCAGAGAAAGTAACATAGACTTCTCTGGACATCAAAAACATGCAATGATATTTTACTTCTCCCTTGGTAGGGAATCAAAGAGAGCCTTGGGTACTCCAGTTCAAACCACATCACAGCTGAAGTGTCCAAAGAGAATCTAAAGTTTCAGATTCAACCACTGCTATGTAAAACAATGCCACAGGAACATTCCCACGTCAAAACCACAATTTTTATAGCTGGCTGAATAGCTCTTTCAGGCAATGAGCAGTCAGTTCAAATATATACCTTATTCCAACTAAAACAGAGATCCACTGTATATCTGTTCATGGAGAGTACTTAGTATAAACTCTAATCTCTAGAAATTGGCATAATTTTAAGGCACTCAAGAACAAACACTCAAATTACAGACTGTTAAAATAGGAAATGTGCTGGAGTTCTAATGACACACTTTGCTGGACACTTCTCCAGTTGTGCTCCTGTCCAAATATAGCTGCTTTGTGCATTGGTTTGAAAGGCATGAAGGGTCACATTTTCTATACATGAACTGAGATGAGGTCTGCAGGTCTAGCTTGTAAAAATAAAAAAGGTGGGAGGTCTCAAGAGTATGCCCCATTATCACATGTATGGAAAGCTCTTCTATGGGTATATCATGATGACTATAGAGACAAAGCTGGCTTCACATGGAGGAGGGGTCTTCACGTGGAAGACAGAGATTTGATCTCTGTCTTCTGTTGGTGTCTTCAGCTGCTTCCTATCTCTCCTCTTATCTTACAGGCTTGGGTGATTACCCTAGTTATCTCAATAAAACAGCTCAGCTCCAGATGGGGACTATGCAGGCCAGAATTAATGGGTGTCTCCTTCAGTCCCTAGAAAAGCTGGGTACATGTGAAGACAGCTCACATCCATAACTCATACAAGCTTGCTCCTCCATCCTGTCTTCTTCTATTGCAATTAGAAGATTTTCCAGACTGTGCAAAGCAGGATGACTATCAAAGCATCCTGAGATTGTTAGCTCTGCCTTTCACTTTTCTAAGTTTTGCTCACAACTGAATAGGAAAACATTTATTCTCAGGGTCCTTGCTCTGCAAAGAAATGGGAGTTCCTCTTTCTAACACTCTTCTGCATCACTAGACCAGGCTCAAGCACTCTATGAAGCTAAGAGTATCAAGGTTAAGAGAAAAAGTAAGTTAACTTTGAAGTTCTATGTTTTCCCCAAGACAAGCAAGAAGGGAGAAGCCCAGTTTCTCACTAATAAATGTGATCATATTCTTCAGTACTATACAGTTTTGTGTTTTAAAAGATTCTTTCTAGCTGCCTCTTATGGTTTCTGAGGATTGATTTCACTAAGAATGAATTCACAACACCAGGAGTATCTTAGGAACATACCTCTGTGTTTAGACATCCAAATGCCTTGAAAAGAACATGTACTGCATAGAGAGAGCAAAAGATTAAACTTTATGTACTTTAGCACAAACCTGAAGAATCGTCTCTCATCTGAAATTCCTGTATTTTCTCAAATATTCCTTAGCAGCGTAATTGACCACTTTTGCCACAGGACATACAAGAATTCCCAGTTTTAACTTATTGTGCTATCCTTTGTGAGGCTGAAAACAAAGAACATTTTCCCTCAGTTACACCAGTCTAGTTGTGGACTTTTCTTACAGTCATTAAATTTTAGAGCAACTTTTCTGTTAGCTGTTCTCGAAATGAACGAACTAAATCAAATAACGTTAAAAAATAAAACAAGTTATTTGCTTAGAAAGCAGAAGTTGTCTTTACATCAGTTTGAATTCTCAGCTTTCTTGTGTAGATAGGCCCTGTGAATGTAAATATGCAGCAATGATAAAGTGTGCATTTTACTTTTAAACCCTCACAATTTGGGAAAACCTTATTGAAAATGGTTAAAGACCTTGAAATTCACTGACTAGCACTCACTGCAGTTTCTGGTGGAAGTCCCATGGAAGGAAACAAAAATATCCCTGTCCTCTGGGTACCAGGGGTGGAATTTATGGGCTGACTTTCCTTCATATAAAGCTGCACTCCTAATCCTCACGTGAAAACAGCTACTGCTAGAAAAAGCTGTTTGAATGGTATTTCAGTAATTCTGAATAATTCAGCCTGCACATTCACCTGGACTCCAGATCAATTTGAGGCTCAGAACTGGGACATAAGAGCTAAAACAACATAAATGGAATGACACATGTGACCTTCCAGGATCTGGAAGCCTGCTGCCCTCCAGGACGCTAGCTTATTCAGGAAATTATCTTTTTTATAATGTTGACATTCACATACACAAATGGAAATTCATAGTGTTTCCTGGACCTGACACTGAAACCCACACAAAAGGGAGCAAGTTCAGAATGAAACAAAGTGCTAAAGAAAATAAGAATAATAATCTTGAATTTCATTTATTGTTCTTCTTTAAATCTTTGTTTGGCAATGTTTCTATGAAAAGATTGAAATTTAGTATTTCATACATTTAACACCTGGTTAAACACCACATAAACCCATGGCAGTGGCCAAACACACCTTATTAAGAAAAATTTGTGACTGCTGTCTTACTTAAGTCCCAGACTTTTCTACATACAGTCATTAATTGATTCTCTAGATGCTTTTTCAGTAAAGCATCTGTCCCAATTATGTGTGTCCAAATTAAATGAAATACATTTTATTGAAATAACCACCTCTGGCTGTGATTCTTTGTATCACATGAAAATGTGTTTCTAATAATACTGTTTGCAGAATAGCCGAGGACAAGTGTTTTTACAAAATAAAACAAAAATATTGACACTGTAAAAGAGAATTCTTCTTGACACCTGTCAATATTTGGTCTTCCAGCTGATATGCCCCTTCTTTTTTGACTTGCTTTATGTACTAACTGACTCTTGCCAGCATCTTGGCAACATTCTAGCTTCATATCTTCGGCAGAATGCTACAGGCCAAATGTCTTTTACCTCCCTTCTCTCACACCCAGAGGTCATAAGTTCATTTACATTGCTTTGGAGCAGCCTGCTTCAGTAATAATTCATGAAACAAGATTATGTTAAGGAAAGCAATGTTGATTATGTTAGAAACTAGAGAGAAGAATTAAATGAAACTAAAGTTGAACAGAACAAACTTTCCTGTATCTGGCAACTGCATATAGTCTAGCTCACCAGGTTACAATCTCATAGTTATTACTGTTATATTCAAGCACACTAGAAAAACCTATCAGTGCTTATCTGACCTTTCTTCTCATAATACGGTCCACAGATCTGTTACAACAGGAACTTCAGCCAACAGCAGCTTCAGGGAAGAGCAATTCTGGCAGTCATGAACAGAAGAGAAATGCTTCACCTTTTAAAGCTCCCTTCAGCTGAGAAAACTCTCCCTTGTTAGGATAATTGAAATCCAATTTTTTTAAGTAAGTGACAGGTTGTGTAAAATATACTTTAAGGACACAGAAACCAATCAACTGCTTTGTTGACTGTGAAAAGTGGTGTCCTGGGTTTACCAGGAGCCATTTTGCTCCTTCTTAGTAACTGGTGCAAGCTCTGTGTTTTGACTTCCAGCCTGGGAACAGAGCTGATAACACCGATTGTTTTTAATTGTTGCTAAGTAATGTTTATTCTGGCCAAGGACTTTGTGAGTCTCATGCTCTGCTGGGGACGAGGGAGGCCGGGAGGAAGCAGAGACAGGACACCTGACCCAAACTGACCAAAGAGGTATTCCATACCACAGCACGTCATGCCCGGAGAGGTAACTGGGAGTTTCCCGGAAGGGCTGGGACGGCAGGGTTGGACAAGGTATTGGTCGGTGCTTGGCTGGGGGGAGTGGGGTGAGTTATCAGTCAGCTGGTGTTGAGGTGTTGTATTCTTTCCTCTTGTTATTTCCTTTAGCACTATTATTATTGGTGGTAGCAGTAGTGGTTTGTGTTATACCTTAGTTACTGGGCTGTTCTTATCTCAACCCGTGGGAGTTGCATTCTTTTTGATTCTCCTCTCCGTCCCTCCAGGAGCAGGGGGAGGGCAAGAAGGGGGGGAGTGAGTGGACGAGGTTTGTAGTTGGGTTTAAACCACGACAAGTGGCTAATTACACCCAGTGATGACAACGCTTCCAAATTTTGTGAGGCAATTTCAGCTTTCTGCTAGATGTGTCAGAATATGCTGTCCTTATGAACTGATGAAAGGAAATCTGTAGCTTAGCCCACACACACTTTTGAATTTCTTTTTATGGAAGATCCACTGATCTGTCACTGGGGAAATACTTTCCTCAAAGGAGAGGAACAGAATTAGTCTTTCAATACAGTAATTAAAAATCAGGTATATTGTATTTAAGTATGTGTTCAGCAGGTGAAGACTCCTGCCATAAGAAAGGAAACTGCACAGACCGAGGATGGCTTATCAGCATGCAGAATCTGATGTCCTTTTTGGCACACTGTAGTCTTTAATACAAAAGGCAAGGATACACTGCTTTCAGATTGTCATTGCTTTAAATCTGGACTTCGATGCTTCATCATGAGTTCAATATTCTTTAAATTTCTTTAGGCGGTGACTGACAGAAAGTTGGAACAAAAATTGCTTGGTAGAATTAAGCTTATAATAGTTGGTCTCATTATAGAAATCTGTCAACTTCAGATTCAAAAGCCTAGCACACTAAATAAGAAGCAGTAGCCCAGAAGCATAAATCATGGATGGGAAATGCAAGGGCACCCATTGCAGTGCTTCAGCCTGCACATGGCTCAGGGTCTGTTTGATATTTTGCAGGATTGGAATAAGGTTGGAGTGAGGTTAGTGGCCTAGGAAATGCTTTAATACTGACACAGGAACAAAACTGTACAGGATAGGGAAATCCATCTCTCACACAAGGACGTGTTCATAGGATGTGTTCATGTTCATGTTCATCCTGATTATTGAATCAAACTGTTACATCCAGCACTGGTCCTCAGAGGCATCAATTTCCTCAAAATGTCTTATTTCTGACATGTGCCCATTGTGAGAGCACATGATACATAACCAGAACTGGCAGGAGACAACAGCCATACAGAAAAATGTATGAGATACACAGTGTTTTGAAAGAGGAATGGAGGACCAGAAGTGACAGCAAGGAAGAGCAGGGAAGAGCAGGCATGACAGCCTTAAGACAGCTTGAAAGAAGAGAGGAAAACCGTGGAAACAATGTCAGACAAGGAATAGGAAACTGAAAACAAGGAATAGAAACGATTCACTATATTTAGGGGAGAAAGGAGGGGTTCAAAGACAGTAGAACCAGGAAGAAAAAACATAGGAGAGTGAGAGGGTTATGAAGGTTTGGTTAGAAGTGGTCTAATACAACACTAGTATAAATGGTGCTATAGTCAGGGGTTGGTGCCATAGTCAGGGATTAGGGTATCTAGAACCTAGGACTCAATTTAGGAGGCCAGGTCTACTGGGGGCTGCTGGAGCCAGTCTGAGGGGAAGAGCAGTTTTGTTAGGAGGCTTGCCAGACTGGTCAAGAATGCTTTAAACTAGATGTGTTGGGGGAGGGGCGCATCATTCCATCCCAACACACCCAGTCAGTTCCCAGCACCTATAATAAATGCTCAAAGCAATGTAGAGATATTCCAGCCACTCCAGCCAATGAGCTGGCTTCACTTGGAGCTCGGCTCAGATGCCTCTATACAAACGCCCGTAGCATGGGGAACCAACAAGAGGAATTAGAGATGTGTGCACGTCTATGGGGGTATGATATAATAGGCATCACAGAAACATGGTGGGATGGCTCCTCTGACTGGAGTGTTGGAATGGAAGGTTACAGGCTCTTTAGAAAAGACAGGCCCAGCAGACGGGGAGGGGGAGTTGCTATTTATGTTAGGGACAGGTGGAGAGTATGGAACTCTGTCTGGGGGCAGGTGAGCAGGCAGAGAGTCTGTGGGTCAGGGTTAAAGGAAGAACAGCGATGGGAGACGTTACTGTGGGGATATGTTACAGACCGCCTGATCAAGAGGAACCTGTGGATGAAGCACTCTATACAAGACAGGAACAGCCTCAAGCTCGCAGGCCCTTCTTCTCATGGGGGACTTCAACCACCCTGATATCTGTCGGAGGGACGGTACAGCCTGGCGCAAGCAATTCAGGAGGTTCCTTGTTCGGGTGGAAGACAACCTGCTTCTGCAAGTAATAGAGGAACTGACAAGGAGAGGTGCCATGCTTGACCTTGTGCTCACCAACAGGGAAGGGCTCGCTGGAAATGTGACGCTTCAGGGCAGCCTTGGTTGCAGCAATCCTGAGATGGTTGAGTTTGAGATCCTCAGGACAGTGAGAAGAGAGTGCAGCAAGCTCACTGCCCTGGACTTCAAGAGAGCAGACTTTGGCCTCCTCAGGAGCCTGCTTAGTAAGGTTCCATGGGATATAGCCCTAGAGGGCAGGGGGGCCCAAGACTGTTGGTCGATACTCACAGATCATCTACTATGAGTTCAGAAGTGTTGCATCCCAACTAGAAGGAAGTGCATCAGGAGGGCCAGGAGACCTCCTTGGATGGATAAGGAGCTGCTGAGGAAAATTCAAAGGAAAAAAGAGGCTTATAAAAGGTAGAAACAAGGACAGGCAGCCTGGGAAGAACACAGGGTCGCTGTCCAGGAAGCTAGAGACCAGGTTAGGAAAGCTAAGGCCCAGTTAGAATTAAACTTGGCTAGGGATGTTAAAGATAACAGGAAGGGATTCTATAGGTACGCAGCAAATAAAAGACATATTAGGGACACCACAGGCCCCCTCCGGAAGCTATCAGGAGAACTGGCTACTCTGGATTTGGAGAAGTGAGGTTCTTAATAACTTCTTTGCCTCGGTCTTCACTGGCAAATGCTCTGACCACACCACCCAGGTCGCGGAAGGCAGATGCAGGGACTGTGAGAATGGAGACCTTAGGTCCGCTATAGGAGAGGGTCTGGTTCGAGACCATCTTAAAAACCTGAACATACACAAGTCCATGGGACCTGATGAAATCCATGCATGGGTCCTGAAGGAGCTGGTGAGTGAAGTTGCTAAGCCACTATCCATCATATTTGAAAAATCATGGCAGTCAGGTGAAGTTCCCTATGACTGGAAAAAGGGTAATATAACCCCCATTTTCAAGAAAGGGAAAATGGACCACCTGGGGAATTACAGACCAGTCAGTCTCACCTCTGGGCCTGGCAAAATCTTGGAGCACATTCTCCTGGAAGGCATGCTAAGGCACATGAAAACCAGCAAAGTGCTTGGTGACAGCCAGCATGGCTCCACTAAGGGGAAATCCTGCCTGACCATTATGGTGGCCTTCTATGGTGGGGCTATGAAACTGATGGACAGGCATAGAGCAGTTGATGTCATCTACCTGGACTTGTGCAAAGCGTTTGACACTGTCCCACACGACATCCTTGTCTCTAAACTGGAGAGACATCAATTTGATGGATGGACCACTCGGTGGATAAAGAACTGGCTGGATGGCCGCAAAGAGTTGTGGTCAATGGGTCAATGTCCAGCTGGAGACCAGTAACGAGTGGTGTTCCTCAGGGATCGGTGTTGGGACCGGTGTTGTTCAACATCTTTGTCAGTGACATGGACAGTAAGATTGAGTGCAACCTCAGCAAGTTTGCCGATGACACCAACCTGTGTGGTTGGGTTGATAACACTGGAGGGAAGGGATGCCATCCAGAGGGACCTTGACACAGTTGTGAGGTGGGCTGATACCAACCTCATAAAGTTCAACCATGACAAGTGCAAGGTCCTACACCTCGGTCGGAGCAATCCCAGGCACAGCTACAGATTGGGCAAAGAAGAGATTCAGAGCAGCCCTGCGGAGAAGGACTTGGGGGTGCTGGTCGATGAGAAAATGAACATGAGCCGGCTGCAGTGTGCACTTGCAGCCCAGAAAGCCAACCGTATCCTGGGCTGCATCAGAAGGATCATGACCAGCAGGTCGAAGAAAGTGATCCTGCCCCTCTACTCTGCTCTCAGGAGACCTCACTTAGAGTATTGTGTGCAGTTCTGGTGTCCTCAACATTAAAAGGACATGGAACTGTTGGAACAAGTCCAGAGGAGGGCCACGAGGATGATCAGGGGACTGGAGCACCTCCCATATGAAGATAGGCTGAGAAAGTTGGGAGTGTTCAACCTGGAGAAGAGAAAACTGCATGGACGCCTCATAGCAGCCTTCCAGTATCTGAAAGGGGGCTATAGGGATGCTGGGGAGGGACTCTTCATTAGGGACTGTAGTGACAGGACAAGGGGTAATGGGTTAAAACTTCAACAGGGGAAGTCTGGATTGGATATAAGGAAGAAGTTCTTTACTGTGAGGGTGGTGAGGCACTGGAATCGGTTGCCCTGGCAGTGTTCAAGGCCACGTTGGACAGAGCCTTGGGTGACATGGTTTAGTGTGAGGTGCCCCTGCCCATGGCAGGGGAGCTGGAACTAGATGGTCTTAAGGTCCTTTCCAACCCTAACTATTCTATCATTCTATGAATCTATGAAGTATAGACTGCTTGGGGAGTTTTAGAGACTGAGGCAAATATCACTAAATAGGAGGGATGGGTAAGGAAGGGAGAATTTACTTCAGACTTGAATTAACTGTTGATGAAAGCATAAAGAAACAGAAATGGAGAATGTGGAGACCATTTGGGGAATGACAATAAAAGGAAGGATGTCAAGACATTGGGGCATAGAGAGGAACAGTAAAAAGAAAGGGTACTCTAATGCAGATGAGGAGCATAGGCAAAAATAAAAACTAAAATAAAAATCCAAACACAAAATAAGACAAATCCCTGACCCCAAATCCAACTTTCTTGTCTGAAACCATTAAGGTAGAAGAAATAGATGAGTTGATCCATTGTTCACATGTTCACATATTCTTTCTTTTTGTAAAAGACTGTATACTGCTTGCACATTGCAGAAACAGTATAGTAACTCTTGTTACCATAGTGCATGCTGCTGCAAAGCTAATCCTGTTATAGATACCGATGTGAATGCATCCAGAGATGACCTTGTCATGCACAACTACAATGAAGGATCAATATAAATGCATCCAAATGTATAAGAAATTTTCCTTCTGTCTTCCTAATCAGCTTTAGATTTTAGTGACTGATACTTGCTTTATGTAAACCTTTCCACAGTAAACTACTCCAGGAAACCATTAACCAAATTTACCCGAACACACACCATATGTTCAGTATTATGCCAAGTATTAATTGGCATGCTCATGTGAAGTAACAGAGACATAAACACAACATAATCCTTGCTGTGTAATGTAATCTTCAGTGTTACAGATGAAGAAGCTGACTTAGAAAGGCATTTGGGGACAAAGGTGTTTTATTGCAGCCCAGAGATTTAGGCAGATGCCTGTATTGCTTCTGATTATAATTTGCCATCAATTGGTTTCATTGCCTTGGGGCAGTCTGCATTTCAGGTTAGTGCATATATTTTGATTTCTACGTATTTTACAGGAGTACTGCAAATCTTTCCTTAATAGTGGCTTTATCCTCGAACAGTATAATAAAATGCAACTTTTAAGTTAAGAGTAATGTTACAGGGAGTATTTCTATACAGAACTCTCTAATATTTCTGTGTATTTACTGTCTATTCAAGTGTCTCAAGCTCTCTCAATCGGTTTTAGCAGGCACTGAATTAGACTGGAAGTTAAGACCTGACTGAAGCTTTCAATTAGAAAAGTATGATGAAACCTGTGAACCAGTGCATTCTCAATATTGTCATCAGGACACAAAAAAAATGTAGCTTGAAACAGGTGCCAGACATTTTTGGAGAAAATCAGTGCAATTTCAGGTCAGTTTAATGGAGCAGACATTTCATGAAGCAGTTAACTAGCTGCTCACACATGCCTATTCCACTCATCTTAACAATACTTTTCAAATTTTCATAGAGATTTCTACTACCCATACCTGGACTGCAGTTTCAAATGGCCATGCTTTGTATTTAATCCATTCTTCCCTCAACTGTGCAAGCATGTGATACTGACTGCAGGTTACTCACTCTGCAGGAGGTCACAAAATGTGCAGCAAAGTTGCCTGGAACCTAATCTGTTCAAGCACAGCACTTTTATCTATAAAAAGTAAGCTGTAAAATGACAAATGAAAGAAAATGACCATAAACTGGGTGTAAGTATATGAACTATAAACTGGGTTAGAGAGAAGACAAGATCAGATTTCTCCTTCCTCTCCTTTACCAAGCTACACTGAACTCAATGAGGTAACTCAAGGTAAATTTAAATAATTTAGTTCCTAACTGAGGAATCCTATCTTATTATTATTCATTCTTTCTAGGCATGGAACACATTTATTTTTTTCCACTAGTCTGTTTAGTAAACCGCAGAGTTATCCAATTAGTGATCAAACCTTAATTGGATTACTTACATGTTAAAATAACCCGAGTCGCTTTTGTGAACCACATTAACTTCAAGTAATTTAGAAAATCGCAGGCACTGAAACCAGCTCCCTCTCTCACGGATGGGAGAGCAGCTGCCTGTAGTATCACGGTCATGTCAAGGATACTTTATGCACTGCAGATGGTTCCATTCCATCTCAAGTCTGAAGATAGAGATGTGCTGAACAAGCCTTTTGTAACATTCCAATTGAAAAGTTAACAGCCAACAACCAAATCTGAACAAAAAAGAGCAGTGGGATATTTCTCCTAAATAGAAAATCTAAAGATGGCCTTTTAGCAACAGCAACTAATTTGGTATTTCCTAAACAAGCATTTGATTGATGGTGCTTGGAAAGGGTAATGTTTTTAAATGTTAGATCTGGAATGGAATTAAATCATTTTAATGCCTGCTCACACCAGTTATCATCCTTCGCCTGTCTGAAGATTAATACTCTGTATATATACTGTGAAGGAAGAAAGATGGAGCAAATTCCTCGAGCATTTTTTCAGTTCAGTAAGATTTCTTTTTCCCTGGTAAGAAAATTGTATTCCCAGCATTTTATATGCAGCTACTGCAGGAAGTAAGTTGAAGAAACTTAGTCCACAACATGTAGCCCCTTTAGTTACAAAGATGCAAAGATGTGAGCCATGAAAGCCTAATCACATGCAACAGAGATTTTTCACAGCATCAGTGTCTAATGGGCAGGGCCACACACTCTCTTCTAATCAGACTGCAGCAATTGTGGTGTACACCAGATGTAACAGGAACCTTTTGGGGAAAGTAACGAAAAGGCCGGACAGCAGGATGACCTTTCCCCAAGGAACCGAAAACAATCATCCACTGAAGTCAGAAGGAGAATTTACACAGCTGTTCATACAGGTTAAATTTTACCTTCATTTCTTCTTTAGCTATGAGAAACACACCACAATTGCGAAATGCCATTGCAGATCTTGCCAGTAGAAACGAAAAGAAATATTCTTTAGTATTCTGTATCAACAGCTGTTTCTGTAAACTAATTTGTGCTTTGTTTAGCATTAAAATCACAGTTGGCTTTAAACAAATAGGTGGCATGAATGAAAGGCAGCACACAGTTGGTAGGGAGAGTGACAGAATAGAGTCTAAGGAGACTCCCTGTTCTTAGAAGTTACTCCACACCACTCCCATTTGTCAGCCCACAGAGAAATTAATGAAGCCTGCAAACTGCAGGACTCCAAACCATAAAATCCTGTTGTTAGTAATTTTTTTACACATATTCGAGTGGTATCCTGATGAGTATTCTTAGTAAGTGAAAATGTGATAATAGTTATAACGTGAAAATAAACTCTGTTCTGCTCCTCTGCAACATGTAGACCGAACTACTTTGGCACCAAATAGATTCAATCCGTATATAAGCAAGTGAATCAGAGATGGCAGGATTTCAATTCTTTGTTTGATTGCCTGGTCTTTCCCAACATTTTGTGGATATCTATTTCTTATCAATTATCCCTCCAGTGTTATTTCTGATGAGGGCATTGCCTCTTAACAGATCTGCCTGTGTACTGCAAGCTTTCATCAAATTGCCAAAATTATTTCACTCTTCATTTGAGCCTTTCACCACTCAATCTAGGAAAGATAAAGACATCTGTGTTCTTAACTGCATGCATACATACATACTGATTCTTTTTCATGATTTCTAACTATAAGGGATACTTTTTGGACTAGGTTTCAAAAAAACTCCTTTCTGTCAGACCTTAGGGTAACTACAATTGTAGACGTAAACTGACACTGACATACTTTTCAAATTAAAGCAAATTGAAATGCTAAAATTGTAATATATTTTTTTTTTATTAGCCTCTTAGCATTTATATGCCTCATAACTTTATTAAGCCTGTAAGAGTTAGTAACATACTGAGACTTCTGTCATTAATTTTATTCAGTAATTGTCACATACATTCTCTTCAGATAACATGTACCTTACCTTATCTCAGGTAAGAAAGTGGCTGTGCTTTTAAAATTTAGCAATATGCAAAGCAATGTCTTGTCATAGTAGCTAAAAAAAAGTATGGAAACTGCTCCCTTTCTCAGTACCATAACATAGGATCTCCTCTAATGTTTCAAAAGTCATAAGAAAGGGTTGTGCTAATAGCCCCCAAAGCAAAAGGGATATGAGAAACATCATCCCAATCTATGAATAAATACCTAACATATTTTGCATATCTTTTGCAGAGCAGACCTCTCAGATAAATTTTACATTTTCTTATTATCTGTGATCTAAGACTGCTGATGCCACTAGCAGTCAGACTCTTAATATCTGAGTACAATGTAACACCTGCTTCTTTAACAGTCCCATTTTTTGACCAAAAGTGAAATTTTACTTCTGCTTCTTTTAATAACATTTTGGCTCTACACTTGTGGATGGCTTTATCGAGCAACTGTCTCATGAGATGTGGTCAGTGTATGCAGTGCTTTAATGAGCTGCATGACCCAGGCTTTGTAAGCAATTGTTCAACTATGCAAATATCTATGTTTCCCATTTCCAAAATCATAGAGAAATACCTGGAGAAAGCAGCAATGGGAATTGCTCCAGTTTTACACCATTTAGACAAGGTAATACTACTTCTGGCTTTATTCTAGACTAAGTTTCCCCATATGTAGGATAGCACATGGTAGGGAGGCAGTTGTGCTCTTCAGAGGACAAGGTATTTGCAATTTATGTTCATGTCTCATTGGCAAAATCCCATCTCTGTAATGTTACACAATGACATATTTCTAGTGCTTATACTGCTGAATGCTGGGTAGAGCACTCACCAAATCAGTCATCTACAAAGATACTTGGCAATCACTAAATATCAGAATAGAACCCCCAGAGGGTGAACATACTTCAATTTAGATTAACATTTCATAGTAAGAAACACATTCTTGTTCTATTTTGGTTTCAGGATGCCAAAGAACATGTTCTAGGCATAATTTGTACCGAAAACCAAGGAAAATTCCACTTTTTCCTATTCCATAAATCTGCTAATCACCTATAGATAAGATCACGAGAGCAAGCGCAAGTTAGAGCGCAGGATCTAAGTCTTTGTATCATTAGTCAACCATTTATGAAAATGTCTTTAAAAGCTCTGTAATAAATAACACAATCAATTGTAGCAGTGTGTCCTTGTTTTCATTGTTTTTCTTTTAAAAAAGGCCAGTGAAAGGAAAGGTTAATTAAAGTCTATTATTTATAAGGCATAAAACTACTTTCCAAACAATGCTTATCACACAAGAAATATTCCAGAAAGCTGATTTTTTGATAATTATGTAAAAGTCAACTTGGTCAGAGCTCCCTGCAATTATCGCTCCCAATCTATGGAACAACAATAATGATTAAGTAGCTACAGAAGCTTTGTTATGAAGAACTTAGTAACTTCTGCACAAACATATGCATGCACAATGAGTGGGGTGTCCAGAATTTGTGGTTTTCTCTCTCCTGTGTTTGAGATAGGTAGGAATCTCCAATTTAACTTGTTGGGAGTATCAGCTTTAATTTTTTAAAGAAGTGAATAATTAGCCAAATTCAAGGCTCTGAAAAGATTTTGATTTTCAGAGGAAAGTTCAGTTTGAAAATTAAGCTATGACCACTTTTTATCAGAGCCATCTCTTCAAAGAACACCCAAAATACATCTGAATCAGGCATTAAAAATAAGGTTTGTGACTGAAAACTCTGATTTATAAAGACGAGAATTTTGACACAGTCTAGGAGACAAATTATACAGTATGGCTACTTCAATACCATAGAGAATTAACAAAATGCATCAAAGTGAGAAAGTTGGGGCTGTTCAGCCTGGAGAAGAGAAGGCTGCGTGGAGACCTCATAGCAGCCTTCCAGTGTCTGAAGGGGGGCTGTAACGATGCTGGGGAGGGACTCTTCATTAGGAAGTGTAGTGGTAGAACAAGGGGTAACGGGTTCAAACTTAAACAGGGGAAGTCCAGATTGGACATAAGGAGGAAGTTCTTTACTGTAAGGATGGCGAGGCACTGGAATGGGTTGCCCAGGAAATTGTGAATGCTCCATCCTTGGCAGTGTTCAAGGCCAGGTTGAACAAAACCTTGGGTGGAATGGTTTAGTGTGAGGTGCCCCTGCCCATGGCAGGGGGGTTGCAACTAGATGATCTTAAGGTCCTTTCCAACCCAAACTATTCTATGATTCCATGATTCTATGTTATGAATACAAAAATAATTTTCACCCAAACTCCAGCTAAAATGAAAATGTAACTGTAAAAAGTCTCCTACCAGAAGTCTTTCCTTTGTTTTAAAGCCAGAAAAAAACAAAACAAAACCAAAAACAACAACAACAAAAAAACCCAAACAACTATTTTCAAGTTAGACAAAGATTGTCTATCTTTCTATTTCTAGTCAGCAGCCAAAACCAAAACAAAATCAGAATGTGCATATCAAATGATATACAGCAAGTTTCCATTCTTCAGTGAGAAACAGCCAGACTATTCTCTAGGTTATAATATTCCTGATAGCATGTGGTGTGAAGGCCCAGCCCTATCTGCTGCTGCAAAGTAAGAACTCAGCTGTCACTGAGAAGTACTGGCTGCTGCCAGAGCCTTAGACAGATATTTTAGGGAAAAAGGGGGCTTATGCATGTCTGCTCAGTCTTTGTTCTTAAGAACCTTGTCACCTGCCTGGTCCAGCAATTCTGTGTCTGTTGTGGGTACCCACACAGTGCCACACGTGCTGTCTTCACCCACAGGCTGAAGGAGAAGCAGCTTTAATTCTTCCTTCTCCTCTACCAGTGAACAAAAAGCTTTTCACTTGAAGATAGCTGCTTATGGATGTTATTACAAGAAGTTTTGAACAAAGAGAAACTTTAGGTAGCCTTCTCCAAATACAGTAGAATCAGTGTAGCACTCAAAGTTAATTTTCATATGGTTCCTGTGTGAAAATGGTGTGTGGTTTGGAGTATTAAAGCCAAATTCTGATCTCACTGATGTCAGATGAGATACTCCAGTGATGAATGTGGTTCTTGGCTTCCCAAGCAGCCGTCAGAGTCAATGTGTTTCTAATAAGATGGAGACTCAGTAGGGGCCAGGTGCTCTATTAGTTTAAATTGTGAGAGTAGTAGTAGAAGGTTAGTAGATGGAAAATGTTTTCTGCTTCCTGAAACTTCTATTCCCGGTCCAGAAATTCAGTTGCTGAATCCCAGCGTTTTACTGGCTGAGCTTCTGACCTGGGCTTACTTTACAAACCTTTTATGTAATAGTAATAACACAAATACTTGTTGTTGTATATTTGCAGGAGAACTCAGTTTCAATGGTTTCATTTCTCACCTATTTTTGTTTGGGGCAGAATTCTACCTGTTTCCATCTAAGTGATTATTTTCCCTCTATTTTCAAAAGCACTTTCATTATTTACATAAATCTTTAGTTCAAAAGTAGCTGGTATTCATTAAATGTACTACTGAATGAAATATTTAATGCAAGCTAAACACAAAACCTGTGGCTGGGTAATAATGCCGTAATGGAACACAATGTTGTATTACAAGATGAAAGTTAAGTGAAGCTTCACACAGTCTGACCTCAGTAATTTCAGACCACGGAGCTGGCAAGCAGCGAGGTGATTTGCTGCTGTATTGATGGCTATCCTGACAGAGAGAGCCTGGTCACATCTTGTAATCATTCCACAAGCACTTCTGGCAGCAGTGTAGCACCCCAAGGATCACTGCTGGGGTGTCCACAACATCAGCTTCCTGGCACTGGGCTCTTTTTCCAGAATAGGGAAGCTGTTCACTAATAGCTGGACTTTTTCAGGACACACCGTGTATGAGCTACTTCACACAGAAGAGTGGGGTTTTTAGCTTGGACTGCACCTGCAGCAGTGCCCAGCACCTCCACCCCTCTGCTATTGTCCCCAGAACACCAGGCTATGCACACAAGCAGTGTTGTGGCCCTGAACTGCTCCTCTTGCCTTCATAAATCCTGTACATTTTCAGAGACCCAGGAGGCAAGAGGCTGGGGAGAAAGTTGCAAGTATACTCATAGACAACACAAATGGAGAGAATCCCAGTTACCAGTTAAACTTTCTTTTTGTTTGAGTGGTTATTTATATGTATGCACAGTGTGTGATTTCAAGCAGTACCTCCACATACCACTCTGTAGCAGGAAAAGTGCCCTGATGTCCTTTAAATGAATCTTGACAGAAGTAAAGACTATCTTTATCATGACAGAACAGTCTTTTGCCTTAAAGTATCTGTATTTGTACAGTTCAGTTACAGAGAGAGTGAATAGAGTCCAGATGCCAGCTTTGCAATTTGCAGAGATTAAAACATCCTACAAAGAGGTCACTAGAACCATCCGAGCTGTAATGCAGGTTCAAATCATACTGTGCTGCCCTACCTTACTGGTGCTTAACATGCTTTAACATCAGTTCTGTGTGGAGATAACTGGGTTTCTGTGTGGAGATAACTGACCATTTATGAGCTTTGAAACACAAATTTCTAAAGATAGGAAAAAATTTGTGTGATTTCCATCCTGTCCAGACTTTAAAAAAAAACCACCATGAATTATATAAAACATGCATGAGTAGTTTAGGCAGAAAGAATACTAGATTAATTTTTCAACTAGGATGTAAACTGGACTTTTTCTCAGAGAGACACCCAGCAGGAGTCCTAAGCATGACTCTTCCATTAAAAAAAAAAAAAAAGGCAAATCAGAAAGGCTACTTTCACTGAGATGAAGGAGATAGCTTCGTGCTGATCTGCCGGGGACTGGCTCAGCTCCTCCAGGGGCTGGGACTGTAATCTGGCAGAGACCCTCACGGACATGTCAGTGATTTCCACTGTAGTGGAGCAAGAAAGACCAGAGCAGCATCTTACTGTGTATATAGAATAAAAAAGTATACACTGCTGTACACTTTGCAGCTCTTCTAATCTCATACTTGCATATAAATGTTAATGTATTTTAATGATTTGAAAACAAGTTTAAATATTCCTATTTAATGATTAAACTGTAGACTTTTCAAATGTATCTTCTTTTCCAGGACATCTTGGTGCTCTGTAAATGGAAGATTTAACTATTTGGTCCACTGAACCAAGCACATGAAAATCACAAAAAAGGAACAGGGCAAAGCCTTGTGAACAACACTGTTACTAACTTCCACTAAAAACCACTATATAGAATAGTCTACTTTCCCTCTGGAAAAGGGTAACACGATTATAAATCTTATATCAGAAGGAAAATATCTACCCAGATGAATCTTCTTACTCAGTATGTGATATTACACTACAAACACATTACAAACTGGGACAAAATCACTTACCCTTCCTGGAGGAACTGGTATGAAATAAGAAAATCCTACCTAATATAAATGTCCAAGAAACAAACCTTACAGAAAGCAATAGCCCTGTGCTGAATGGTATTACAGTGGTTAGGGTGCCAAAGAATTCAGAAGAAGTTGAGGCTGAAAAACAAGTGCCTCTGGAGATGTTGAAGGGAGAGATCAGCTACAGGTTTCCAGATGGCTGAATAAAAGACCTGAATTAAGAGAATAAGAACTGGTGTGATTGTAAGAGGTATCAACTAAATAAATCAATCACAAAGCTTTTAGAGTTCAAGGTTAACTGGAGAAGGTGTTCAGTTCAGGGCTGATTTCCACTTTATTGGAATTATTAAGCTGCAAACATCAAAGTTTATTCTGAGGCTTCCCAAAATCACAGAAACTACTGTATGTCAAGATCATACATGTGCTTTTTGCTGAGGAAAAACGATTGTCCATTTCTCCAGCTGATGAGAATAAGGTCAAGAAAGTTCAACACCTGCTTTAAAAAAACATGTTTAACAGATACCACATTTTGCTGCAACAGGTGCTGAACTCATCCAACCTAGGTCATGCTATAAAGACAACTGTTTTCAGTGCTATCTGATGGGAGGAGTAAGTCCTGGTATGTTTATTATCAACATTTGTATGGTGGTTACATCTTTTTTCTGGAAATGAATAGCTAATAGGTTTGGTTAGGCAACTAAAGTCTTTTCAAAAGGACTTCTTTTGGCCTAAAACCTCTGTGTTCCTTCAAGATGGGCAAATGAGGCTGAAACTTGTCTGCACTTGTACTTGTTGAAAATGATTCATAGAACTATCAGAGAAGCCAGGCTGCCATATGAAACAACAAAAGGTGGATCTCAGTTTGTAGCATGACAGTTTAACCCGTAGTGGCACAGCACAGTGAATTGCCATGAAAAACAAGTCACAAAAAGACAAAAGTTTTTGCAAAGACCACTAAATTATAACTAAGCATTGTTACAACTGAATAGCTCACGTACAATTTCATAAACACTTCAACTGGTGCTCTGAAATTTCCAGATATATTTGCTTCGCTTCTCTAAAGTACATTAAAGAAAAAGTGTTCTTTGTTATCTGGGACTATTTGGAATCTTTAGCAGTTCACTTAACACATTATAATGCCTGTCATAGGCTTTCCTAAAACACCAGGGAAAAATGCATACCACAGAAGAGGAATAAATCTCTTAAAAGGTATTAGTGTAATTAAGTAGGTCACCATGTAGAGGTGAAGTGCCTGTTAGTATCGGTGGATTTTAGTCCCGATTCAGCAGAGTGCTTAAGCAAGTTCCACTAAAATCTGCAGGCAAATACATGTACAAATTCTTTTCTGAGATGCAGTCTTTAATTGTTATTATGCTTTTTCTGGGGGATTCTGCATTTCACTTCCTGGTGCAGAGTCAGCCTCACAGCACGTGACGGAGCCAGATGTCCAAACAAACTGTACATCTGTCTTTCAAGTTTATTGCTCTCCTTCTCCTGAGCTAGCATAGTGTAAACCCATCCTATCCCAAATGTACCTGCTGGAGAGTTGTGTTCAAACCCTCGCATATCCTGAGGCAAATCTGCAAGAAAGCAGAGCAGTGAATTTAATATTTTTAAGCCTGTGGATGTTCGCACAGAATCACATAGAACAGTTGAGGTTGGAAGCGGCCTCTGGCAATTGTTCAATCCAATCCTCCCTGCTCAGAGCAGGATCATCTAAAGCAGGTTGCTCAGGGCCATGTCCCCTTGGGTTTTCAATTATATTCAAGGATAGAGACTCCACAATCTGGCTTGGCAACCTGTTCTACTGTTACGCTAGCCTTACATTGGAGAAAGCTTTTTCTTATGTTTAAATGGAATTTCCTACATTTCAATATATGTCCTCTTGTCCTTTCACTAGGCACCACTGAGAAACCTTGCTCTGTCTTTGCTCCCCACCACCACATAGTCACACACACCTAGAATATCCCCCTGCACCATCTCTTCCCCAGGCCGAACAATCCCAGCTCTCTCAGCTCTCTCCCTGTATGTCACTATTAGGAATTAATATTAGGCTATTGCTGTCCTGTAAAAGGCAAACACTGTTTGCTTCAGGGACCTTGCCCTGGAAGCAGGTGGCAGTCCTGCTGAGAAAGGTTTAAGTGAAAACTTACAGCATGCAGGGACAAGCTTTAAGAGGAAACAGCTAATTTTTTCCAGAAAATGCTAATTTAGGGTATGGATTATGTCATCCTGAGGAGTGGCCACCTGAGGCAGAATACATAGCTTGTCTTTTATGGCATAATCTTATGGTGGTGTTTTGCTTTGTTTTGTTTTTAAATTAAAGACGAACACCATGAAAATGATGAACCAATAATTTTCACATTGTAGGAGAGCACTAGAAGGTTTAACTGTCTTTCACATACATTATTCAAGACTGAAAGATTGATTGCAAAGATATGTCTGTTTCTGAAGCATTTCATTTCAGTGCAAGCTTTGGAAACAAAGTATGGATAAAGAGAAGCAAGTTTTGTGCAGCACTTAAAGCATAGCCCATTGAAACAACTGACTTGAGTACTACCATTTCAGCTCCTAGATTCAAGAGCCCAAAGGGTGTTTGCTACTTTGACAACCTTTCACATGGTTCTTACAGACTGTAATGTAAGTCTACTGTCTCTGACATTCCTTGGCTAGGTCTTCCCTGGCCAGTTGCACATGTGTATTTGCTACTTTTCATTACTATATCTGTCTCAGATTGGGGAAATTTTGAAAACAGTGAGGTAATCTGGCTCTGCCATTACAGTTGAAATTAATTTGCCTCATCCTACACTACAATGGTATTTAAATCCATGATAGGATATAAACTATGCTTCCTTTACCTTCCTGTGCTCTGGCTCCTCATGGACATGGCAAGGGAATTGGTGTTTCTGGTACCCCTGTAGATAAGAATAGCCTGACATAAAAGATGGATGCCAAAGGACTGAACAAACAAACTAGTCAGAGGAGCTGACAGACCAGCTGTCACTGCACACAGAAGCCAGTGAAGGGAAGGTATGGGAACTCTTCACTAGGCTGCAAAATTCTCATAGCTGTTCAGGCAAGGAAATTCTTTCACTTTTTTTGATCTGAAAGATTAAATCATAGCCACTCAAATACAAGCATTTTATATTTTAGTCATTGCAGAAGTGGTTGAAGAACACTTTTGCTGCAAATAGGAAATCCCTACTAAGCATGCAGGTACTTCAGCTTCCTGCTTTCCCAGAACCTGAGAGCCTCTTTCAGGTTGCAGGAGAGATGCTCCTGTGTGCTGAGTCACCTCTTTGCTGGGTACCTGGAAAGTGCTTTGTGTGCTGGAAGTGCTCCAGTCACATGAGGGGTTTCATACGGTTGCACGTTGTAATTGCAGTTGTGGAATGTGCCTTGTTTTCCAGAAAAGCCTCACAAAGCTGAGCGAATGGAAAAAAAAGTGTCAAATTAGCATCACTGCAAAAAAAAGTGAAGTAATTAATCTCAGGGAAAGATAGTCTAAACTGTGCTTATGGGTGCTGAGCTTGAAATTGGCAGTTACACCTCAGGGAGGAGAGCAATCACCAGCAGCATTTCTCTGAAGTCATCAGGTTAAGATACAGTAGAAGTCAAAAGTCAAAAATAAAATAAAAAGTCAAACTTCATCAGAAAGGGCCCTGAGAAGATAACGGAAAACATCATTTTGCTGCAATACAAAATTTTGTAATCACATCTTGGGCACTGTGTGCAGTTTGATCATCACATCACCAGGAGTCATAGTGGAGTTAGAAAAGGTGCAGGAGAAGGCAAATGAAGTGATTAAGGATGTCAAAGCAACTGAATTAAAAGGAGAGACTTAAAGGCCTAAATCCTCAGTTCTGAATGGAGAATGCTCTGTGAGAAATGTGAAGGCACTCAACGAAGTGAATGCAGAGCTAACTCACCAAGTCCTTCACTAATAAAACTAAGTGTCACAGGTACAGATATACATCTTTTCACACAGCAGGCAGTCAAGTTCAGAAATTTGTTGCTATGGATTTTGAAGGCAGATAGTTTCAGCAGAGGTTAAAAGGAACTAGAAACTCCTGGAAAATCAGTCCAATACTGTATTAAAGAAAATAAATAGGAATTCCTTAACCAGTAGCTGCAGACACGGGAGAAGTAGCGAGGAGATAGCAGCCAAAAGTGCATGCCCTCCCTGAATAGCATCTCCTGGCCACTGGTGGAGGAAGAATACTGGTCCAGCACAGTAGAGTGTTTCTTATGTTCTTATTTTCAACACTGAGCCCTACTGAGATGTAATCTGCCTCTGTTTCACAGAATCCTATTTCCTCCCTTTTCCACAACCTCATGTACAAAAGCCAGCTGGTCTGCAGATTACAGAGCAGTAGATCAAGTCAACCTAATACTTCTGGTGTCTGGGGTGACAGAGTGCTAGAATCTGCAGCAACATGTAGTAAGTGCAGGAGAATCTCAGGCAACTTCTGGAGAGCGTGAGATGTGGTCAGATGATTAAGTCATCTGCTCCGTATCATGACTGGCTGTTTGAAGACTTCTGTCAGACGGAAGCATTGAGAGCATCAGGCTGATAGGCAGTAATAACAAAAAATATAAATTATTCGTTCTTATTCCTTCTGTTTGCCTCTTGGCTCCTACTACAGGACCTGTTGAGAGCAGGATTATGGGAGGCCATGAACAAGCCTAAAATCTGTGCCCTACTTAACCACCTCCAATTTTGTATGTGGGAAGGAAGTGGCCTAGATCTGACCCATCTAACATATATAATATACTCCATAGCATGTAATGTTTTGACAGCTTAAGTAGATATACGAGCACTGAATTGGTAACTCATTCAAATCAAAATTGGTATGCTTCCTATCTAAATATTGCAAGTTCTGGTTTTATTCAGATAATTGTGTTTATTTTTTCTTTTCCATCAAGATAACTGTGCATATTACTTCAGTCCCTGGTATGTGTTAGTCTTGTTCACGTTTTTTCTAATGCACTCTCATGAAATTTTAGACAGAGATATCATCTGTGTCAGTAACAGGGAATGTAGGTGCTGGACAGGAGTAGGAGATTGATGATCTATTTTTTCTGCCTCACAAACACATTGCCTAGGTCAGAATGTTTGGGATTTTTTTCCCCCCACATGCAGCACTACATGTACTGTGTGAACACATCATAAATGGGCTGACCTTCATAATGAGCCTGTTACGAACATTTCCATTCTATAAATCAGGAGCTAAAACAAAGTGAAATTTGTGTTCTGTCAGGCAAAGTTAGTGGCAGAGAGATAAGAAATAGCTGTGGAGTGCCTTAACCATAAAGCTGCTACAGATCAGTTAAAATGATGGACCACGAAGCTAGTCTTTTGGTAAGGTTGACACAACTGCAGAGCACTTACAGGGGTACAGTTTGAGGGAGAAGGATGAGTTTTATCTGCAGTGCCTAATCTCCTCTAATAATGATAAAATTTAGCACACATCAGATATTTTCTTTCCAACTATTTAAATCCCTCTGGCATGCCTGAAATACAGGTAAGTGATATAACAGGAATTATACCCTGAAACTTGCACAGATACAAAGGGAGAGAGCCTAGGTCAGTCTTCAGCAAAGCTCTCAATAGATCCTAGGAGCCTGGACCTCCAGCTATCTGCTTTAGGCCTATGAAAATTTGTGACTGACTTTTTAATTCCTCTTCCCTTTTTCCTCTTTCTGCATTTCTTTCCTCAACATTGTTTTTATCTTTGTCCAGTAAATGGCTGGTTGCTCTTGATGTCTTAAACCATTTTGTGCCCCTGCTTAAGTCTTCTCTGACTTCTGAACCACTGCTTGTGGACTGGCTGTCTGGAAAAAGGTATTAGCACTCAAGAACAGGGCTCTCGTACTTCACAGAGAGAGAAGCAAGGGGATCAGGAGTGTCTCCCAATCATGCTTTATTCATGTGGAAGTCTGACAGGCAAATAGGTGTTGCAATTGCTCATAGACAATGAATTAACAGCTTGGAAATAGTGCTTCCCACATTCCCTATCTGAAGGGGGGCTATAGGGATGCTGGGGAGGGACTCTTCATTAGGGAGCGTAATGACAGGACAAGGGGTAACGGGTTCAAACTTAAACAGGGGAAGTTTGGATTGGATATAAGGAAGAAGTTCTTTACTGTGCAGGTGCTGGGGCACTGAAATGGGTTGCACAGGGAAGTTATGAATGCTCCAGCTCTGGCGGTGTTCAAGGCCAGGTTGGACAAAGCCTTGGGTGACATGGTTTAATGGGAGATGTCCCTACCAATGGCAGGGGGGTTGGAACTAGATGATCCTAAGGTCCTTTCCAACCCTAATTATTCTATGATTCTATGAATTGTGAAGAGATGTGCTTGCAAGTAGTCTGTTCTCATACCGATCTATGTTCTGCAGCAATGCTGTAGGTGTAATTATTTTTGGAAAATGACTGCTACCTGAAAAATTTTACATTCATCTCTCCATAAAGGATACCTCTTCCTTTTAAAGAACCATCAAGAATACAGGTCAATAACTTATTATGGAGAATACTAAAGGCTGGAGAAGTGTACCCTTACCTCTGGCAATTGCTATCTCAATGGCTTAGTGAGAAGATAAAAGATATGTCCATGATTTTGTAGTATTTAATCCCAATACTTCAGTGCAGCTGATTAAAAGAATCCCTGACTATATAGTCTTTGCTTGACCTTTCCTTCATGGATCTCATTTCATTGCTCTTTTTCTCCTGCCTTTTACCTTTTTTCTCTTCTTTGCTATCTGTATTATCTCTCTTCCCAGAATCTGATAGACGCTGCCCTGGGGGTCTTCTGAGAAGCCTGGGAAGGGAAAGAGATGTTTGAGAGCCATTCTGCAGCATATCTGAAACAGAGCTGGGGAAGCCACTGAAGAATCCCTGCACTCATTTGGTTTTAGCTTTGAATGCTTAGTTAAGCTTGCTGTTCCTTCAGGTTGCTTGAGCTCAAAGGAGCAATAAAAGTGATTAAAAGGATAAAAAAATAAAAATTACTTTTCTAAAACATATGTTGGCATAGGTTTCTGGAAAAAAAACAATCTTGCTATTTCCCAAACCCATGAGGAGTGGCTGAAGGAACCTTACTCATTCACAGGCTGTAATTATGAGTGCAATTACATATTGATTGAATAGTTGAGATAGGGTTATGTGTGTCTGTTTCTCTCGTTTAATGGCTCATGTTAGACTAGTCTACAAACAAGCTTCCCATTGGCTTTAATTTCCCCTCCCCCCTATTCTGAGGAAATAATACATCTTATAGTAAATTGGGTTATTTTGGTGACAGGCTAACTCAGGTACAGAATAAATCTGGCCCTGCAGCCCTTATGCAAGTAAGTATAACTCGTAATCTGGAGTTCTTGGGTCTCAGAAAGGACCCCTTATTTTGCAAGCAGTCAAATCCTTATCTGCATTTTTGGACACAGTATCAATGCAGGCATAAAGCTGAGCAGTTCAAAGATTGCAAATGAAGACATGCAGTTGCCTGATTTCTTTCTTCTGTCAACACAAAAATGAAAGAGTAAGTCCAATGGGAACACACTATATATGCATATATATGTAGCAAAGAGCTTAGGCATACTAATACGTTTCTCATGTATTTGAAATTTTATGCCCCTTACTGGAGACTACTGAAGTCTTCGATTAAGAAAGCCTGGAGCCAAAGACAAGACATCCCAAAAGAACTGGAAAATCCCCTGTGATATGTTGCAAAACTGAGAAGGAAAAACTGTAACTCAAGGCAGAGAACATTCTATTTTCTCTGGGGACTTGTGAAGGGATGAACGAGGAACAGTAGTTAACGGTCTAAGTCTGCTTCACTATACGCTCCGTGGGTTATCCATATGTTGAGATGAGCATCCCTCTGTAGCCACAAAACAACACTAAGAGGTGAATTCTGATGTGCTCATTAAAAAATATTTGGCAGAGCAATTTTTGTTACATCTGGGGAAAAGTAAAACATGGCATCTTTAATGTTAAATCTTTACATCCTTCTTCTACACAAGTTTTCTCTGGTTGCATAGGCAAATCTAAAAGATCCTTTACTTTCACACTGAGACTGCTGGGCGTGTAAGTAATTAAGTTCTATTACTCATTCAATTTTTTAAGGTGGCCAAGGACTCATTAAAAAGGTAATATGTTCCTCATGACTGTTTTCTTTTGTTGCCATTTATGACACGGGTTTGATGTTATTATGAGGATTTTGCTTATTGTCTCCTGCTTTATCACACCTTATGTTATTACCCTCCTGACTTCATACCTGCATAACTCACTCTTACTGCAGTGCCATCTATAAGGATGAAGATCCAGGTGTTTAATATATGCATCCTGTTCAAGAATCAACAGCTGGTCTCTATCTCCCTATTAAAAAAAGTCTTCAGCAGTCCAGCACATTCTTACATCAAAGGAAGGATTCTTATTTGGAAAACGTTCGAGCAGAAAACTATTTAGGTAGAACAAAAAATAGTGTAATCATTAGTGACATTTTTTATGAAGCCACAATATATAGCTTGTATATATTTTAATTAATATCCATGGCTTTTTGTTTCTGTGGTTACTCAGTCCTTCACACAAATAATGTGGGGTGAACTGGACCTAAATCCTTGCATGTGTAAGGAATCTGGTCTGAATCCTTGCATACTTCCAAATGAATTACAACAACATGCTCAAATGCCATAGGGAAATTATTAGACCTACCCACACTGTCTGTGTGGCAGAGCACTGAGGCTGTCTTCAAGACCAAATTCACTGTCTGTGCAGACAATGAACCTGAAAACATGGCCCCAGATATGATTGGCCAGTGCCTAATGGAGCATGAAAGCTCTTGTGTGCCTGGGCACCCAAAATGAGTTAACGCAACACTGGCATATCCAGGCAGGCAAGCAGGCTGGCTGGCTGGCTGGCTGCAGGTGTCCACAAGTCACCCACATCAGTAAGAGACAGGCAGGTTGGTGCCTGCTCACAGCCACTCCCCGAACTGCTTTTTAGAGAGGTGTGAGTGCAGCTGCAAGGGGTGATTCATTGCTGCTGCTTTTCAGTTTATCATTGACACGGTATCATGTGGTGGGGCAGGGGGGAGCTGCTGGGTAGCATGAAGAAAGAAACTGATGTTATCAGAATGATGAGGAAAAATGAATAAAGTAATAACCACATAGCACCTGTGTTTTGTAGTGATGAAAATGGGGAATCATGCAGCATGAGGAGTTATGAAATTCAGTATGACAAGAGACACTGAGCAACTGTACGAGGAAAAATGATTTGTACTTGTCTAGGTGCATGGCGTTTTGCACTAGGAGAAGCCAGTTCATTAAGATCCCATTAAGAAAGGCACTCAAACTGTAAAGTGTCACTTAACAAGCCCATTACTGGAGTTAATACTATAAAGAAAAGGATAGTAAGTGACAGGGGAGGTCAGCTTTGTCATGTTAGTTCAGCCTTGGCTGGACAGGCCACAAGTGAAGTGGTTTTTGTATGATGTATTTTTTATGTGTCTTGAACATGTAGCAGTGTCATCTGAAGAGTCTTCAGTATAATCACCCAGGCACATCTGTGCCCTTCTGCCACCGCCTCTGGTATTGTTCTTATCATGGCTTTTACCAAGGGGAGTCAAGAGGATTCTTCAAACGTATGTCATTCTCCCGGGTTTCATAGAAAAAGAAACATAATGTCCCTCTATTATAAAGAGATGGATTGAGTGAACTTCTGTTCTTGGAAATATATCAAAACAGGTATTTAAACAATGTAATCACTAGAAGGCTGTAGGATAATAATTAATTAGCAGGATGAGCTTATAAAGAACAAGTAATGTAGCACTAACCTTATTTCCTTCTGTGACATAGTAATTGGCCATGTGGATACAGGAGAAGTAGTAAATGGCCTACCTTAATTTGGTCTTAGATGATATAAGCAACTTGGGAGTATATGGTAAAGGAAATCTAATAACCTGGTGAATAGAACCCTGGTTAGAAAACTGTATTCAAAGGATAGTTATTAATGTTGCTCTGTCAAAATAGAAGATGCATTAAGCGTGTTTAGAAAGGTCTTTTCTTAAATCAATAATTTCACCATTTTTACAAGTGATTTAGATGCTGAAAAAAGTTTCATTTTCTTTATTACTGAAATAGTACATGAACATGTAATGTTTAAATGGGGACAAGTACGCTTTAGGTACAATAAGAACAAGTAGTATGCTTTCAAATACTGATTTGCATGATTGAAAGAGGGAGAACAAACAGCTAGATGGTGTTTCTGGGCAAAAGAGTTAGGAGATTCTGTAGATCACAAACTGAATATAATAAGGGATGCATAAAAAATGTGTAAGACACTTTGAAAGTATGCATTGTAACTCTTCCAGTTAGCTCTGGCAAGACCTCATCTGGAGCCTTATGCGTAGGCTTGGGCAGCCCATTTTAAGAAATTGATGAACCAGAGGGAAGCAGCAAATATGATCAAAAGTCTTAAAAATCTGAGATTGAAAGGATAAGGTTTGTTTAGTCCAGGGAAGAGAGAATTGAGGAGAGATGGAAGAGCAGTCTTTAAGTACGTAGAGACTGACATGGAAAGGATAGAAACAAATTGTTCTTCATGTTTGCTGGAAACTGAGAAAAAATACAATGTGTTTAAACTTCAGTGTGGGAAACTCAGGTCAGACACAAGGGTATGCAAGACGATTGAGTGCTGGAATAGATCTGTCACCGGATACAACACTTCATGGCCCTTTGATGCTCTTCCAGCCTTCTTATATGGCATGAAGAATCTCTCCCTAGAAGTTCAGTTTAGGAAATGTTTTGTGTAAATGGAACTGAGAAATGCTTGAAGGCAAGGTGTGGAGACAAGCTCATATATTGTATTGGATGGAGATAGCTGGGTCAGAGGAAAGTTCATGCAGGAAAGACAAGGTAGTGTGAGCAGACGGGGTCACTCTGAGGTCAAGGAGAAGAAAATGGACCTAAAATCAAATAAGGTTTTGGTAAGGTGTGAATCCCACCATGACTCCAAGTAAGAGCAGGTGGCTCACTACATTTGATACTTAAGCAACTTCCAGAGAAACCCACTGAATCTGTAAATATAACTAGAATACCTTGACTTTTCTAATTTTGTGTCATTGCCAAAATAATGCCATCTCAGTGTGGCATAAGACATTTAATAAAAGCATCTTTAAACACTCACCATTTGATTAGGTGGCTGTCATCGGTGCATTGCACTATAAAAGTAAATTGCGTCATGCTTCATGAACTTGTTTGACAGAAGAGCTGCAAAAAGATTTTATGCAAGAAATGGTGTTTCAAGAACCAAATGTAGACTTTTGAAGAAATTCTCCCTTTTCATAGTGTTTTGAGTATATATGGTGCTCTACACATAAGTGAGCTTGCTGTTAGGAAAAATTAATCCCCCATTATTTCATACATCGTTGAGCCTCTTTGGGAATTCATGCTTTGTGCGTTTGGCTGACAAAGCAACCTCTTTTTTCAAGATTCAGTATTTCATGCTGCTAGTGCTAACCCCAGCTGTCCAAGGCCATGTGGTAATTCTGGTTAAAAAAATTAATAGAGTTATATTAGCAGAATATTTGAGGGACATTCATAATAGAATCTTAAACTTCATAAATGACCTGGGAAGTTTGCTTTTTGCCTCATTATCTACAGTGCACTATTACCAACTTGCTCTTTCAATATAACAGTAAGCTGATAACAGAATACAAGACAAAATTATAGTGGAAAGCTACAGCTGTGCCTAAGTACAGCAGTTACCGTGTTTTACTCAAATCCAGCTAATCCAAAGATCCCCCTCTCAGATGAACATAACCCTTCTCAAGGTGTGTTTTTATGATTAAAATCAAAAAACAAAACAAAACAAAACAAAAAAACCCAAACAAACCTAAAGCAGCAGGAATGGAATTTAGACCTAATTGTTGATATGAAGGCAAGTAACCTGTACTGTGAATATGTATTTAAAAGGTTATATTGAATGTGTATTGATGTGTGAAAATTGCATCTAAACATTCCCTTCAAAAATGAATCCTTGGCTAAGTGTTTTTGCACAGCAAGAATAAGTTTCTGCCTCAAAGGGTTTCCAAACTATATAAATAAGAAAGAAAAGGGATGGAAGTGTGCAGGGAAATGAGCATGTTCAAGATTTTGTAGCCAGGGAACTGGAAATACTATCAGTAGCATTTCTGAGTCCCAGCCCAGTGACTTGGTGAAGCACATCGCCTGAGGAAATCTAAGTTTCACATACAAATACTTCTTGAAGGTTGAACTGTGTCTGGCTTGCTCATAGTATTTGTTTTGTTGATTTCAAAAGGCTACTCAAATGAATACAGTGAAGACAGTTTAGCCCTAGAATTTTCTAGTCTTTCGTTTATTTAGGCTGCTTATATCCTTTCTTCAGTTGATGATGGATCAGCAGATCTTCCTCATAAAGATGTCTCATAAAGTCTTCATCAGACTCTACCCACTTTTCTCTTTCCTTGTTCTCCCTTTACACTGTCTATTCTGTTTAAGTAATTATATCAAGTTTTTGGTGACACAGAGAAATCTCTCTTCTTTATCACAGAAGATCTCTCAGTGTTACTATGTCTCTACAAATAGTCCTTTTCCATTACTAATATTATTTCTTTCTGTTGAATTCAGTATGTTTCAGATTGCTTTTCCCCCACGTATTAGCTTATAAGATAGGTTCTTTGTACAGTTGCTTGGTGAGATACCTGAAACTGATCTGTTTTTCAAAGGATTAATATATCTCTATTCATTTTAACTCACAGTTCAAATTTGATGGCTTTGTTTCTGGGTTCTTTGATGCAATTGAGTACCTAAATCTGTGCTCTGCGCAGTCATAGATCATGAAAACCTCAGCAGAATCATCAATATTTGTCTTTTGCTGAAAATAAGGTCATTGAGCAACATCTGTGTTGCTCGAATTACGTGTATTATTATTGAGTAACATTGCTATGTTACTCAAAGTAAGTACCCACGAAATCTGCAGCACATCTGCTTCTGTAAAGCTTTTATAATGCCATGCAAAACAAAATATATGGCTCAAAACAATGATTGTAGTGACCTGGAGAAGAAAGTCTGATCCCAAAGGTTATCCTTTTATCTGTTTGATCTAATGTGAAGTAATTAGTTGTTGATCTTATATAAAATATTACCTCTTCCTGCAAGTTTTACTTTTGCATAGTGTTTAACATGATAAGTTTTCAAAGTTCTTGAAACAAATAAAAGCAAAGGAAACTAATACCCAAGTATTCTGGTATCTCAAGCTTTTGTGAAACAAGCATAATTTGTTACTCAACTACTAATTTATTTGATAAGTGTGGCCCATAACATCATCTCTTGTAAATCTTGTGGTATCTGGAAAGTAAAAAGTTAAATTACAAGACTGCAGTAAGTGTATTCTTCATTAGTATGATCAGACACAATTTAGAGCGCTTGTATTAAAAAGAAAGATGGGTTTGTTTTCAAAGGTAAGAGTTGAAGTCATGTCTGGGTTCAGCTGGTGACTGGAACATGCACTCCACAAAACTCAGCGATGTTTCCCTTAGAACCTGATTCTTCCACCTGCATGCTAAACAAAACTGTTATTCTGGCAGTTGCTTAAGGGTATGTCAGCCTGGATCCCATGGCAGAACAGATTGTTGAGAGAAGACTGACAAAAAATTGTTGAAGAATAAGCACTAAAGAGACTGGTGGGTTAACGAGCTGAGGAACCCCACACTGTTGTTTGGACCCCAAGTGTATTTCCTCTAGAATTACCTCTCACAGAACTGTCTCAGGCCTCTTACACGGTGTTGAAAAGTAAGGTCTGAGTGGCTAACCCTGCATCTTTGAACTTTAAGTTTTATCTTCTTTGGCACTTCAGTGCCAATCTGGATCTCTTCGTAGCTCCCACTTGTGTTTACATCACAGGGATGCTATGGAATATACAAAATGGCATCCTTCCCAGGTGAAGCTTAGATGGGAGATTATCTAAGAGCACATCTAATGCATTTGAATTTCCTATAAGCATTCAGTCCATGGGATGTTAAGTTTGAATCCTCTGCATGGTGTTTCATTCAGCACATCCGATTCTATTGCACTGGTTGCTAATATAGACATAGTCAAAAAATATACCTGCTCCCTAATTCAGGATGTTTTGCTACAGAAAATGCATTAAAATAAAGCAGTGTTGGGATGACTCCATCAATGATGAAACTTCACAGATTTCACTGACATTGAATGACAGTTAATCAGTGACATTACAAAATATACAAATTTGGATCAGATCATTAATATAGGCAAAATATTAAAGATACGAATGACAAAGATATAAAATGACAGTTCTTTAATTGTATATCACCTCAAGAGGGTGAAATAAGTATCTTCCAGTAATAATTTATCAACTACTGGAAACTACAAAGTTGCTGTGAAGTCAGAAATGTGAATATCTCTGTTAGATGAAAGCCTATAAATCTCATAAACTCTGTTATGGGAGTCACAGAATTACTCAAAAAAAAAAAAAAAAAGAATATATTTATTAAAGAAGAAACAGTGTTTAGACTTCAGTTTCCTAAATCCTGGTCATGCCATTACTCATTCTCTCCTAGGAGGAAAGATCCTGAATGCAGCATGCAGAGGTTGGATCAACCAAGGGACTGGATTTGGAACAGATTTTTGAGGAAGTTTGTGTCACTTCAGTAAACTGGCTTGGAGGATAATGGACGCACGTCCAGTAGATCTGTGTCAGTGCAGAGTCCAGTTCCTGTGTTTGTCAGACACGTGGCCAAGAAATACTCTCACAGCCTAGGAAACTAGCTGTACAGCATTTCGTGTCTTGGCAAGGAAGGTAGCTTTAAACAATCTTTGCACCTTTTAGTGACACCCCAGAGAATGGAGAAGTGTTTGGTTTAATTTAGACAACACTGTCTGTAATTTCCTAAGCATTGCATGGCATTTAACCCCCTTTGAACTTATTTCTTCTGACCTCAGAGTGCTTCTTATGCTTGGAAAGAGGTCCTAGAGGAAAAGTTTTATGGTTGCCTCTCTATATTGCTCAGGCAGTCCTTCCCTAGACAAACACAGAAATTTTAGTCTGTTTACACCATCTGGCACTTTTGTTTGTTCTAAATCTTACATTAGAAAACCTTATCTTCTAAATGTAAGGTAGTGACCACATTTAAAGAGCTCTAGTGTTTTGATGAGATTGCATATGCCAGTGGTCCTTATGGTGCAGTCTCAGAGGCTATAATGGAAAAAGAACATGTTTTATGTAATAGTCCCAGAATTATATAATGAAGCCTATGGAGCAGATACTCTTCGGTCTTTCTCTTTTTAAAAAAAATTATCATAATTTCTATAATAGTCTTTAGAAAATTAGAACATTTTTCTGCCTTCTTACATTTTATGGGTTTTCCACAAGTACCTCCTCAAGCAGAGGAAAAATATGTCCTGGGTGTAAGTTGTCAGGTTTGTCAGTAATGTGTGGAACTGAACTATGCAAAGACGTTCCACTTGGACTCATAGAAAAGTCACAAAAGTTTAAATTTAACTGTGGCCTAAAATTGCTAATCATCTGAAAAACAACACCCAACCTTACCCAAAAAGATGACTTACTGTTAGTACCACATCCTGTCTTCCCATATGCTTCTATAGCCCAGTGCTTCACTATCCTTCTCAGCTGACCTATAATTCTCTGTCCTATAAAAGAGGGCTTTGCTGTCATTTTCCTGTGGTTTTCCTCTCTCTCAGGCACATCCTTCAGCTTTCAGCACTGCATTGCAAGCTCCAGATCACATCCTGCTTTCACATACAGCACAGTGAGAGGATTATGGCCCCTCTTACCCTTTTCCATTCACTACAGTTTTATGAGCGGTGTTTTGTTTCAGTTCAGAGGCATGCTGGGCCCTATGCGCTAATACTCTGCACTTAAATTCAGTCATTTCTACCTGGGCAGGTGGCACTTGTGACCTGATGCAGTTTTACAGACCTTACAGACATTGTTACAGCCTTTTACAGACATTGTTACTAACAATGCAAAGGGCAAAAAACAAAAGTAACTTGGACCCTATCATACTGAACTGTCTCATTTATATAGCGTGTGAGCACACCTAAATCTCAGATTCAAGAAATATTACGACACATTCTCACAGAAGATAAGAATACACCTTTGGCATGAACTGTCCTTTCTCTTCTTGTGTTTTGCAAAATAAGCCCTTTGCAAATGCAAATTGGATTGCAGTAAATAAGATAATTCAACAAAACCTAATTCATAAAAATGAAAATGTATATTCTCTTCCCTCTGGCAATATATTCCAATGTTTAAGTCAAGCTTCATTTTTCTTTTAAACAGTCTTTAAACATGCCTCAATGGAAAAGTTATTCCAAAGTTTGAAAATATCCGCTATCATATTATTTATGAACTCAAAATATTTTTCCAGGACCATATATTATTTCTAAGCTTTCTTCCCTAGGAGACTCATTATGAAATGAACTTTAAAGCCACAGTTAGAAGGTGAATTTAATACCAGTCATATAAAGTTCCAGTCCTGCAAACACATTTGTGTCTAACTTTAAGCAGATGAATATTTCTACTAACTCAGTAGAAGTACTCCCACTAAAGTTAAGTATGTCTATTAAGTGTTTGGAGGCCTGGATCTGAAAGTACCACAATAATAATAACCGTTAAGTAAATATTTGTACAGCCTTTCCTTTCCCTAAATGTTTAATTCTTTGAGCATCTTTAGGATTCCTAGCTAAGAAGTCTGTTTTGCAGTATTGAAAGTTTTGGAGCAAATCCATATGCTAGAACTCTGTAGACCTTGCCAATTTTGATTTACATGTGCAGCAACAGTTTCTGGGTTCTCTGTTTCTGGCTTGTATCCTTGCAACTTAAGATTAGTATGTTGTGTTCAACTTCATACAGACAAAGAAAATTTAGTAAGTTCAGTTACAGCATTATGAAATACAAATGTGTTGGGTTTGGTTTTGATTGAAACCAGAAACAGGACAAATAGCTGCTCATTTGGAAATTCTTAAAGGTAGGTCAAATTTAGAAAAAATAAATTTGTTTTGGAGAGGACAATGTTTCTAACTTGTCTAGGCTGGAAAACCACACCTTGACTGAAAACATTTAAATTCTTCTATAGACAGAAATTTGCAGTTAAATAAGTGTAAACATAATTTGACACTTTTTTAAGTGTGTTTGTCAGCATAAGCCCACATTTCAGTTATAACCACCACACTTTGTTTTAAATATGGGCTATTTCTCGTATCAGAGCCAAAAGGAGACAAGAGGAAGGAAAATGAGTCTTCTTTAACTACGCATTTCACAAGCACACAAACAAGCTAGCAATTCTGCTTTATATGATTCATTTTAAGTCAGAAATGTTGCATGTTAGATGTTCAATACATTTAGAAATATGTATGTTTTATTATATATTACATATTTCTTTGTACTCTGCTTCCGCACATGTGATGGACACAGCCCATCAGCATTAGAGTTTCAGAGATTGCCAGAAGTTCACAGTAGATGTGTGTAAAGCATCTACAGCCTAGTTTTAAAGGAAGAAAAAAAGCCACTTTGCAACCAAATCCAATACAGGAGAATTGAAAGCAAGTACAAGCTTGCCACTGTGGTCCCAGCTGTATTCATGAGTACATCAGTATCAGCTTCTGTAGAAAGTGCTGTGCAAATATTGAGGTGAAGCATATTTCAAGAAGGTGCATTTGAGTGGATCCACCGATCTGTAAAAATGCCCTTTTGCACGCCACAGGGAGGTGAGTGAGTGAGGGTATATGAGTGAGGGTCTGTGGTTAACACAAAAGTGGTGAGAGAAATGTGTCATTTTGCACATTCTGGGGGAGGGAGAAGCATGGCTGTGGCAAAGGAGCCAACTTCTTTTGGAATAAGAATCATCTTAATGACAAGAAGATGCATTCATATACATGTGGAGACAAGAATGACTGTCACTGAGTGGAAGTTAGCTGTACACATCTGGCCTGGATGCATTGACCATGACCAGAGAGGTCATTATAATAGGAGTTTCACCTCAGTTTAATTTGCTGAGCGTTACTGATGCGTAAATACTATGAAGTGACGGAATTTAATGCAACGAATACATTCATAGTATGTAATTGATCTTCATTATTAAGAAAACTTGCACTTCAACTCAACATATAACCTCTCCAAAAGATCTCAGGAATTCGAAATAATAATGCTGATATTTTAAATGACAGTAGGAATGTTAAACAAAATCTAAGATCAGAGGAAATACTGCATGACTGCTTTTAGACGAATTACACCATCAATTAAATCAAAATCAACTGCCACATTCAGTGTCTGCAACAAAGAGAAAAGAAAGTATCCATTTGGATAAATCTAGACACTATTGCATTCTTAAAAACAAACACCGAAAAACCAAGTAAAACCATACTGCACAGTTGCCACGATGTTGTGACAAAAAAAAACCCTGCATCTTGAAAGCTATTCTGAAAGTAGAATGAATTGTCATAAAATACTTCTACCCAGTAAAGAATTCCCATCTCCTTGAAGCATACACATGCCGGTTAATTCCAGATACCCCCAACTCTGCAAGCCCAACATCTTATAGAGATCTCCCTTCTGGCTTGCCAGTCCTCCTCCCTGCCACATTTCTGCACAAAAGTTAATATTACGTCTGATGGAAGAATTCTTTTAGATGATTCTTATCATTTCATCAGGCTTCTAGAAATAGTCTCATGTTTCTATTCCTATAGCCAGAGTTGCAGTAGACAAAAAGAGAAGAAAAAACATCATACAAGACAGGAGAATATAGGGTTACCAAAAATCTTTCTTCTTTGCTCCTCACCATTTCCATGCTGGGTTGTATTAGACCCTGGAATTGGTTTCCTTTCCAAGAATGAGAAATATAGGACAAACATTAGGGTACCTTGCGTGACAAAGAATTACAAAAAGCCTGTCGCGCCAACAGTCTCCGGGAAATAACCAGAGAAATGTCAGTTCTCCTAGTTTTATTTCTTCTAATTGAACCCAATCTCTAAAAAGCTTGCACTGGTAACAAAATTCAATCTGCTAGCGTAAAACCCTTCCTTGGAGCAAAAACACTATCTTCTATCCATCTAGCAAATTAATCTTTGCCAAGAAAGTATACATAGCTCAAAAGTTAAACAAGATATTTTTGTTCCTAGTTACCCACAAAAGAACATCCTTCAATATTGTTTTGGAAATACTGCAGCACAATTAAGATGGAGCATAAATCTTAGAAAGAATATTTCCTGCAGCCTTTGAAATATTCTAAAGCAGCCTGAAGTGAAAGCAAAGCTCTTTACTGTTGCTTAATGCCAAGAGAATATTCCTGTCCAAGAAACCAATTTATGATTAAGATCTCACAAAAAGAAAAAAGTTTTCTTGTGTTTCAAAGACAGAAATATTACAATGCTTGCATATATTCTGTTTAAAGTAACAGAGCATGCAGAAAGCATACCGAGTAACTGCAAACAGGCCTTCATGACCTGCTGGGAAAGTAACAGTTTCGGGCCACGCTCAGATTCCAGCTGTCAAAGTGATTTTAAAGTGGGAAGGAAATTTTGGGGCAAAGAAAGGAAAGTCATGAGAGAACACGGAGAAGGGTACAAAGGACTTTTAATAATTAAGGGCTGCAAGATGCAGATAGTTTATTTCAACTCTACTATGAGAAAAATGTGGGAAATGAAGCAAGCCTGTATTTTCTCTCCTCTCTACCTAGTCAGGTTATCTGAAGGAGCTCTTGAAGACAGAGGAAACTGTTCAAAGGTCCTTTTGTGGAGGACCTTGATCTCTCTGATGTCTACCAGAGTGCACACTGGCTCAGCTTATTAACACAGAAGCAAAACCATGTTTGCACTAAAGAAGTCTAGTCAAATTCCCATTTAATTCCCTGACATTATCAGAGGTACTTCAGGAGTTTATCTCAAGATATTTGGTAGACACACAAGGTTTCCATTCAGAGTCTGGAAATTTTTGTTTCTTGTCTCAGCATTTGTTCTCAGAACTGGCTCAGTAAATGTGTTTATCTCCCCTTTGATAATGAAGACTTATGAAATGCCACTGGAGCTTCTCATATCCACTTATGGTATTCTCATTTCTGGTCTTTGCATATGTGGAAGTCTGAATCTTCCTGTCTGAGGTAAGGAGACACTATGTGAGTAAATAACTGCACTGGATCCACAAAAAGATTGAGATCAAAGGGCAGACATACTCTTTTTTGCAGTTTAGAAGGCCCCTGCACATCATGACCCCATTTTTTTCAGGTGAAACAGTTACAGAGACAAAAGGAAAGTAAACACCTGTGGATAAGAGGAGTTATTTCTGAAATTAAATGATGTTTTGAATCTATGCAAGCTGATTACCACAGGATAGATCTTCATTTGTTAGAAATGGAGAAAAGTGAGAAAATGAGGATAGACGCCGTGTCTTCTTTACTGAATATTATGTAATAGTAATTTGATTTTTTAATAGCATCATATAAACAAGCAATAAAATAATCAAAGTTCCAGTCTTAAAAGTCATTAGTATAGAAACAACATTAATGACACAAGGATTCTTCAAAGAGATTTCTAAAAATCATCAGTTTGGTAAATACAAATGTTCTAATTCAAGTGCTCCAGTGTTGGAGCATTTGAAAGCCGGACAGCTAAAACATCATTTGGAAAAATATTCATAGCTAGATTCCAGACATTTTGAAATACAATCTGTTCTGTACCTACATTTGTGTTCAAACATTGCTAACAACGATTTTTAAAATATGTATAAACTGTGTGAGATTAAGTTGATTCAAATGGAAATGACTCACAACGCCATAATGAAATTATCATATTAGAGTATCCTCATTCAGTGCCTTGTAGTAAACCACATTTTATGCAAAATGGCACATTTCTCTTCCTAATTCTTGAAAAAGGTAAGTGGGATATCAGGAAAGGTAGGTACACCTCATGCAGGTAATGTATGTATCAATAAACTTCTATTTTAAAGGAAACAAAAATTTTCCACTTAGATGAAGAAGAGAAAACAGGAAATAATAACATAAAGCGGAGAGCGTACTATATGGGTTAGGTGGATTAACTTCTGATAGAGAAGAAAGTTCCCAGGTGCTCTTTCTAACATTGTTTTCAAGAGGGTTGTACTGACTCCTTTCAAGTGACAATGCTTATTCAGGTCAGGCCTGATATAATCCATTAACTTTGATGAACTGATTCCTGATTAACACAGCTTTGACACTAAAATCCATCTCTCTATACTTCTAGTTATGCATCTGAGTACTGATGACATTAAAAAATGAAGGATAAAAATAGGAAAATACTTTTCAATTAATTTGACAAATGATGGCATTGCAGAGTCCTGAACTCTTAAAAAACCCTACAGATATGAAAAGCAGATAGTATTTTTCTCCATATGACATAACTGTCACTACATGTAGTGTCAGGAGATTATGAAATGTAACCAAAACTGAACACATCTGAAATGAGTATCATGTCAGTTATGTCTTCTGAAGAAAAATACACCAGTGAGAGAGCTCTGAAATTGATTCTGGAAAATATCAAACTTTGTCAGCCTAATACAGTAAAATCTTCAGGGATGGACTTAAATAAATTATTAGGGTCACTGAAATCAACAGGGATAGTCTAAAAAGGGACAGCATGCTCAGCACCTTGCAGTTTGATAGCACCAGTGAGAAATGTAAAAGCGAATCAGTGTTCATGTTCTAATCCCACCACTCTTTCCATTATCTTTTTCCGTATCTGAGACAAAAGTGGCTGTTGGTGTGGGTGACATTCATAAGCAACACATCGTTTCTTTATCACTGCTTCCAACTCCAAGAAAAATGAGAAATTACTTTTGCTGCCCTAGAAATTCTCTTCAGTCACAGCCACTTTCCATTACAACCCCATTTTTCTGAAGGTAATCTACTAAAGTATCCAGTGCCAGTGGCTGCTTTTATACCTTCATATGCTTTGCAGGATAAGAATTATGAGGATGCAGTATGGCCTGAGAATGGAAAATAGGCTGCTCAAATAACCCAATGCCACTTGTACATGCTATAAGTCATTTTACTTCTGTTCTTTGTCTCTTACTTTCTCTTAATCAACACTTTCTTCACAAATTTCAACTTGAAGTTGCCCCCTCCCCTCAAAAAAGATAAAGGTAAATTGATGACTAGATGAAAGATATATTTATTATGAATGAGAGGCTCTGTTTACAGACAGTCCTCAGTCACATTTAAAAAAAGTATTGTTAAGTCTAAATCTTCTCAAGCTAAAGACTGAAAGATAATTGCTTCTTCACTGAAGATCTGCTCTGCATGCTAAGTCAAACAGGGAGAGAAACCTGCATGGAAGTGTTATTTTTAGCACTGGTAGTTCAGCAATAAATCATAATACTAGCCTGCGACCTGAAGAACAAAAGCCTCTTTTCTCTTACTGTTCTTCAGGCTCAGCGCAGCTTGGTTTCTTGCCTCTTCTTGCTCCTCAGACAGAAGCATAAGGAACTGATGAGGATATCATGACCCTTTTCAGCCAGTCCTTTGAATTTACCCCATATTTGAGACATTAGGGTCATAGTATCAAGAGCTTTTATTCACACATGGAATAAAGGGCTGAATTTATCCTAAAAGCCTCCTCATAAACACTGGTTTGTAGATTATTTCTCTATTTATCAGGAAAGCAGCATTACAAGTGATGATCCCACCAGCCATGAAACTGTTATTTCTTACTACTGTTTATCATAGTATGTCATTTTCATAACAAGTTACTTCAACATTAGCCATTTGAAAACAGTTGCTTTTGTATTTTCCTGGGGCACAGCTGTCTCGCATCAGAAATCCTATTTTATGAGAGGTTTCAGTTGCTCTGGCAACAGCCTTTGACAAGTTCTGCCTGTGAGGCTGCAGAGAAGAGAAATTGCTCAGAGGAGAGGTCCATGCCCTTCTCACTGATGCTCTGACTTTGTTATACAAACAGTGCCATGTTTCTGAAAGCTGCTAGTAAATACGTATCAAAGGGTACATTCCTTGACTGTCACAGGGTATTACAGGGAAAGGAACTTATGAAATAAATACACTGGCTAAGAGTTAACTGGTTCTGATGCCATCATATGGCACACATGAAGAAATGGAACCATGTTGTGATGCATACGGTCGACTAAAAATGCCACTTTAAAAATGGTGGCAATGCATCTGCCAGGCCCACCATGTGTCTTTGTATGAACACCATCAGAGCTGAGAGCACACAGAATGACAATAAAAACAAGATTTTGAAGAGGTAATATCATTCAAGCTTATTGTTTATTATTCTTGTTTTCAGAAATCATGATTTTTCTTGCTATTTTCTTTCTTTTCTTTTAGGCCAGATGATAATTATGCTTCTGTGTTGCAGTATGTCAATCCAATCTAATTCAGTTGCTCTTTGGGTCAGATAGATATTCCTTTCTACCAAGAAATCTTAGCTTTGACGATCTCTGTGAAGTTGCTTATTGTTCATGACACAGTAGACGCCTCTTTTTCTTTGGATTTTGGGTTGTCAAAAATTGTTTATTTATGGAGCCCTTTGCTACCGAACTGCATAGATTTTCTGGAAAGAGGTCCTTGACTTAATACCTTCACTTGCTGAGTGGTGTGTGGGTACAGTCCCTGGGCTTCTAAAGCACTGCCAAAGATAAGTTGTGACAATCCTGCAGGCTTCTTTCTTACAGAAAGATGAGATTGTCCCGTATTATAGAAAGGCCTGTTTGGGCTAAGTAACTGTACAAACTGGAGATTTCTTATCTCTGGCTTTCACTGTACTTCATTTGTTGACAGAGTCAGAAAGTAGATACCTTAAGAAAATTGAGCTCTCTGGGCTCATAAGATATCCACACCAGAATCAGTTTCACCTAGTAAAGTCAGTGACAAGACTAAGGAAGATGAGGTCAGCATCTTGCCTGACAGCAGTACACTGCAGAATTAGTTTTTGGCTGGATGGCAAATTTGGGATCGGAAAAAAAACCAGATAATTCAGTAAGGAATCTATGGGTATCTGCTATCTGTCACAGCAACTGTACTTACACTGTGAACAGCTGCCTGACAAAGTTAAATGCCAAATATAAGTAGCAACCGTTTATAATTTTTTTGTTTGGTGATGTTGTGTTGAATGAAAATATGATAAATATGAGAGCAATGAGCAAAAATATTTTTTTTTTTTTAAAAAAAAGCAATCTGAGTTTCAAATCTGCTGACTGTAGCTCCTGTGCTATATAATTGCACAGAGAAGTTTATTTGGGATTGAAACCAGTGTGAGCCCACACCAGATATTAAAGATCCTGCTTCTGAAGTAATGGGATGAAAAGGGATTTTTTCCTCTTTTCTTCTACAATGAATCATTTTCCTAACTTGCTGTAATATTTTCGAGCTCTTTTTGCTGCTCTTTCAGCAAAGTTTTCTCTTCTGCTTTTAAACTAAATTTCCATCATGTAGTGCTTTATGTTTCATGAAAATAAAAAGTCATGCATCAACCATTCTTGTCAAATGTGAAGCAGATCCCCTAAACTAAGACAGGCTTAAAATACAATTAAAATACAAAAGTAATAATGGATTTCTGCTTCTCTTTAAATATTTCTTGCTGTCAGCATTGAAAATTAGCATTTTAAATTTTTCCCCTCAAAACTGAAGTGCTAGAAATTTTTCTTTTTATTTTTACCCTGTAATGAGAGCATCTGCAGTCTTTAAGTATTGCTACTGTAGCAGCTGAGAATCTCATGGAACAACTATTGCAGGACTGTTAAAAAAATTGAGAACTGAGAGCACTGATAATAATTGTACTAATTTTATTAGTGCTAAATCCTTACAATTAGATTGCCAATCTGGAGCAAGAATAGAAGTATAATATGAAATTTGCATATAAATGAATGGCACATTTACAGTGTAGTGATACACGCTAGTATAAAATCCTAATATAAGTAATTCTAGCACTTCTGCTATGTAATCAAAGCAGTAAAGAAGAAGCAGGAAGGAGGACCTAAAAATGGGAAAAGGTTAGTGCTGGCAACGTCTTATAGTATAGCAGCTATAACCTGAGCTAAAAACTGCAACGTGCATTCTACCAGTAGATTATGGGAAACAGGTTTTATTGAAGATGATGGTCATAACTCGGCAGTGTCTTCAACGGTGTGTTTGTGACAATCGAAAGTCTCAAAAAGCACAGAATTTATGGCAGGCAAAGAGCAACATTTGCTTATTCATAGACTTAATTAGATGTAAATTGAAGGCTCCCAACAAAGATTTTGACCCTACCCTGGGCTTTAGAAGCCAAGCTTATGAAGGAGTTTGCAGACTGCTGCTGTGAAAAGCCAGGAAAAATGAGCCTCTTCTCAATAGGTTTGGGTCTTGCAAGGCCAGCAAGGATCTAATGAGATTTTTTGAGAAGTCGCTGACAAATATAATGATACATCATGCTGAATGAAATAGAAATCCTGCAGGAAAGATATCATACATGAGCTTCTAATTAGCAATATAGCTGCATGTATATGAAGGGATGGGATTAAGGATTTATAGACAACATTGTTATTCCTTTTGTCTGAAGCCATCACAATGAAACCCCAATGTTCTTTTATATAATTTGAATTTTAGTAAAGTATCTTCAGTCTAATAACTGTTCTATCAATTTGGAAGTGAAACTAGAAATTATACAAGAGCAGACAATTTGTCTGTCTTTCATTGTTAGATTACATATGCTTTTAATGATTCTTTAATTATTCTCCTCTCAATCTTATATGTGTACAGGCAGAAAAAAACTGTAGGAAATGTCATAACTGACAGAAATATCAAACCAAACCCTCATATGTTGTTGGAATAAATCTTAGTGATTGTTTAAATATCATAACACTGGAGTGAAGTTTTAAACTCATTAGAACTAACTCTTTATCGATAGTCTTTCACAAATTCACAAGGGTTCCTATATATACAGAGCATTTAAATTTGTCAGTAATCTCATTGAAAAAGAACAAAGTCAACTGAAGGGTGTCATTCAGCTACACTGCTGGTGTCTCTCTCATGGACTGCATATATTATCTTCTTCCCAAGATATTCTTTCTGGACTTCTGCAGCCCTGTTAACCCTCTGTAAGTGCAAGTTATATGTCTGTTCTCTCACATCCCCAGAAACTAAAAACCTCCTCCAGCATTATGAACAAAGAGAGAAGTGGTGCAGGAGAGGTAAGTAGACCACCTAGTCTCCTTTAAAGCCCTCTGGGTCTCAAATGTTCTGCATTATTTCATTTTTAAAGAATGCCTTTTCATCATGAATGATGTGTCTGATGACTGATAAAGACAAGAAAGGACCAAGAATACATATGAATTTACTTACTGACAGCATTTCTAGGGATGCAAGCTTGAATATATCTGTATCAGGGTTGTTACTTTTCCTGCCCACATATATACTTATATTTTTCCTACCAAAGTGGACAATGAGGAATGCCTTGGCAGTTTATCACATGAAACATCCAAGCACAGGCTTTGTACTTCTAGCATATAAAGCACACAATCATTCAAGTTATGAAAACTTTGCAGCTCTCTATTACAACAGATGAACACAGAAGGGTGTTCTAACAAGTTAGAACTTGCTAATACATGTCCTTCCATGACACTAGTTCTTGTCAATTATTTTCTTGTTTCCCTGTGCTGAACATAATACAAAGTTCTAATCAAATCAGCCAAAAGATTCTAAGTGCAGTTGTGATTGTGAACAGGAATTCAGTCCTGCTAAAAGCATTTTGGCTTATATCTCCTCTGATTAAACCAGATTTGTGGCATAAATTAGTTATTCCATTTCAGTCTTTAAAAGGGAAGCATATTAAGGAAATTTGTCTTCTTTTCCAAAATGCTTTAAGCTTATATTTCCAGAATGCTTTAAGCTATTTTCTTGTGTGGTTTCAGTCTCCTGTTGCTAATTAGAGCAATCTTGGATGCCATCTTCAAAAGAAAAAAAGGCTATTTTATGGGGTTTTTTTGGATGTAGAATCAATAGCAGTAAGAGGGAATGAATTTTTCCATGTGGCTGATAGGACCTCATAACAAGTTGCTGTGAGTAGTAATTAATATTGCTCATTTTAATTCTTCCTTTAATATTTTCTCCTTTTTCTTTGCTTGCTGCATCTAGTAACAATCCTTGAAACGGGAATCACATCAATGTCTTCTATCCTAGCAAATATGAATACCAATTCAGCAGTAGAATTTATCCCAGAGATGCCATGTAATGCATGTAGAAACTCTGGATGACATGTTTACAGTATTTCAGAGCCACTGATAAATCATTCTTTTAGTTGCATAAAGCTGGAAGTGTCCAAAATAAACAAGGATTGATAAGAGATTAATCTTCTCACCAACTCAATGCTCACACATTTAGGAGAATTTATTTTGGAAAATGTCACAAATCACTTGTATTCCATTAACAGAGTTTAAGTGTTTTTCTTTTACTTAGATTTACTATTTTGTCAAATATTCCAAGTTTACCTCTTACTGTTCCATTTCCTCCTGTATATGGAATTCTTTGCTTGTGTGTCAATATATACCCTGTCTGCACCAGCTGGCAAAAAGTTTCCAGAGTTTGGCATTTAGATTTAAGCTACATGAGCCCGCAAATAAATGTGAACCCATTTACCAGCAAAATGGTTTTCCTCCTTGATGCATTTTTAGGATTGGAATTTAATGAGGCCTTTGAACTTCATCTAATTCCCTTAAATGGTAGACTCTGATGTCTTTGCTTTCTTCAGGACAGGCCTTCATGTGTAGAAAACAGCTGAAGCTCAGCAGCCCTCCTGGCCAGCTATACAGCCTGTTCCTTCTCTCAGCAGCTTGGGGAGAAGCTGGTAGAAGGGATTACACAAAGAAGATGTTGCTTGCTCCAAAACTATTGCTCGTTTTAATTTCCTGAAGCTTCTAGCATCTCATCAAATCCAAATAAATAGAGACCGAATGGAGTGCTCAGTTCAGCCAAGTAAAACAATCCTGGAACAGTGTTCTCAGGAAGTCTTTCCTGATGTATGATAGACAAGTGAGCATCACCAAAACTAGCTTCCTCTCATGCTCCTCTCTCCTCTGTCTCCATTTCCAAATACTAGATAGTGTCTTGCGAACCCATTATGAGTGACAGCATGTCTTTCTATCAGGTTTGGAAACCTCCTGAGAAGACTTCCTGAGCAGACTAAAAGCACACATAGCACAGAGCATTTGGCCCTGCGTTTTCACTTGGCACCACAATGCCCTATCCCATACCCCAGTTTTGCTTTAGAAGGTATTAAGGAGCTGCTGGGAACAATCTAATGTTTACCAGTGTGGATGGCCAGCAAATCAAGCCAAATGGAATCAGTTATTCAATACTTTAGATATACTGACCAAAAATAGGTTTAGTGGTCACTCGCATTGTCTTCTCCAAATGCCTTTTTACCATTGTGTGGTAATTATTCACTCGAAGTGAGTAATAAGCCACATTCATTGGTTTTCTTTCTGTTTTGGAATAAAAATTTGTTGTAAGGCGATATGTGTAGATGTTTAAAACTGTTCACACCAGCCTGCAGGGAGAATTTCAATCAGGGTGAGTAACTAACTCCCCAGTACTAAGGATCTTCAGGAAGCTGCAGGTCCTTTTCCACATTAGAACCTACATTTAACATGAGAAGATCCCAGATAACAATCTGATGTGAAGTATTCTCTCTCAAGTGCAATCTTATCTTTATTTGAAGGCCATTTTATGCCTCTGAAATGGCAACGTGGGAAGACATGGTGAACAGGAAGGAGGACAGGGCTCACCCCTCAATCCCCAGCATGCAGTCTACTCTGGGACAGTCTGGACATGGGTCACTGGATGACCCCAGGTGCTGCATGCAGCTACCTAGCTGTAGCCACAAGGCTCAACTCCTCTTTTCTTCCATTGTTTCCTATCAGCCATTCTTGCCACATTCTGGCACAACATTTCCCCCCATCTTCTCCCAGACTTCTCAGAGATGCCACCAAATTACTCTTTTGGGAACAAGAAGGGAGGTGGAGCTGTGGCAGGAGAACACAGAATCAAAACTAACAGGAAGAACAAAAAGAACTCCATGCTTCTCTTGCCCAAGAAATTTATGACTGCAGTGTAAGGCAGCCGTGGCTTAAATGGGATATGGGCTATTAGAAACTACAAGAGCAGCAAGCCTGTGTGCAGAGTTGTCTTTCGGAACGGCACCAGTTCTGTTGAGTTCTACAAGTGGAAGATAAGAAACAGGGGTATATGGAAACTTTGGTGGTAAAAATAAAAGAGGAGAAGAGTGAAACCTGTTCTTTTAACAAAATTCCTTTTCCCAAGGATTTATCAGTACAGATGTTTGACAAAAAAAGTTTCATCAGTTTCATGCCTGGTCTCTTTTAACAGAGGTGTTTTGTACTAATAGAAGTTCATGCAGTATTCGCAGAAGGTAGAAACTGTGAAAACAGTATTGCTTTCCAAACCCAAGTACCCTTTGGCATCTTTACTTATTAAAATTATCCAAGAGGAAGAGCCTATTAGAGTTATGCTACAGTGGCTCACAGCTCCTGGGCTCAATGCTTATTCATTTGCAGTGGAAGATTACTATCACTGAGGTAAACAGCGCTATTTTGACTGAAAAAGAATATTGGAACCAAAGAATATCAGTACCAGACATTGTACAAACTGCCTCCGCTTCAGCTATGGTGCATAAAGGCAGGAATTTCAAGAAGGAGGCCCAGAAAGCCTACTGCCTCAAAATATTTAATCTTAAAAGTACTTAGAGATCAGAAGTTAGTTAGACACCTAAAGGTAGATACCATACATGTTCAAAAGCAACCTAATCTGGGAATTCAGCTCTGTTGTTATCTAGCTTTTTTATGACTCTTTACCTAGGATCCTTCACAGACCTTATCTGAAAAAAATGCTCAAAGGATGACTCCTGCATCACATTTTAGTTTCTAAAGAGAGGTCTGCGTTGCTGGGCCATGTCTGGAACTTGGGAGGAACAGTGAGTGCTGGAGCACATAGAGCATGCAAGGAGAGGTGTTCATTCTGCCCCCTCGTTTAAAGCATTTGGATGAAAAAGAGAAGAGTCTATTCCCCAGAAAGAGTGCAATTCACAGTTCACTTTTGTTTGATGAAAGAAAAATAATTGAAGGGAGCTGTCACTAGAGCAAATATTCTGCCTGCTTTTAGGGCTGAAGACCCCTAGTACTACAGCCTTCGGGTCAAGGCTGGATTTTTCTTGCTCTGTTTCAGACCCTGGGACTCTTGCATTTTAAGATACTCAGCACAACTTAAAGGCAAGACAAAGCTGCTCAGGAATTTGAATAGTCTGAGCAGATACTTTGGCTGCATGAGGTGGTAGGAAAAGTACATGTGAGTGTGCGTGTGTATGTGCTTGTGTGCATGTGTCTGCATGATATGGCTTGGGGATACGAGGCTGAGACTACACAGTGAAAGAGAGAGAAAAAGCTGCTTCAGCAGTCCAAACAGCTCTGCTGTGTAAGCTTGTGGGAAGCCTGGAGATGTGACTCCTGGATTAAAGTTCTGGCAGAAGGAATCTTGAAGGGGTAAGTGAAGAAGCTGTCATAGGTTGTTTGGGGTTTTTCTGCAGTCAAAGAAGTGGGATTTGTACGTTCCTGTAAATCAAGTTGCATAAGAGAGATGTGATTGACTCCATTGCTAAGTTTTCTTCCCAACTGTTAGATCTTAGGAGATCCTGATCTAACAGCTGCTTTGATCAAAACATGCTGCTAACAGTAATAGCATGTTCTCCTCTCTGGTCATGGAGAATGTGAAGATATATTTTAAGAACTTCACAGGCTTAAGTTTCAGTGTTCTGCCTACTGCTGCACTCCTGCTGCTGTCCATTTTTCATGGTATTCAGAGATACTGTCATTTTATAGTGTCCCTCAGGGATCGGTGTTGGGACCGGTCTTGTTCAACATCTTTGTTGGTGACATGGGCAGTGGGATTGAGTGCGCCCTCAGCAAGTTTGCCGATGACACCAAGCTGTGTGGTCCGGTTGATATGCTGGAGGGAAGGGATGCCATTCAGAGGGACCTTGACACAGTTGTGAGGTGGGCTGATGCCAGCCTTATGAAGTTTAACCATGACAAGTGCAAGGTCTTACACCTGGGTCAGAGCAATCCCAGGCACAGCTACAGATTGAGAAGAGAAGAGATTCAAAGCAGCTCTGTGGAGGAGGACTTGGGGGTGTTGACTGATGAGAAACTTCACATGAGTCAGCTTTAGGATGCGCTCGCAGCCCAGAAAGCCAACCATATCCTGGGCTGCATCAAAAGGAGCGTGACCAGCAGGTCAAAGGAGGTGATCCTGCCCCTCTACTCTGCTTTCAGGAGACCTCACTTAGAGTATTGTGTGCAGTTCTGGTGTCCTCAACATAAAAAGGACATGGAACTGTTGGAACAAGTCCAGAGAAGGGCCACGAGGATGATCAGGGGACTGGAGCACCTCCCATATGAAGACAGGCTGAGCAAGTTGGGGCTGTTCAGCCTGGAGAAGAGAAGGCTGCGTGGGGACCTCATAGCAGCCTTCCAGTATCTGAAGGGGGCCTATAGGGATGCTGGGGAGGGACTCTTCATTAGGGACTGTAGTGATAGGACAAGGGGTAACGGGTTAAAACTTAAACAGGGGAAGTTTAGATTGGATATAAGGAGGAAATTCTTTCCTGTGAGGGTGGTGAGGCACTGGAATGGGTTGCCCAGGGAGGTTGTGAATGCTCCATCCCTGGCAGTGTTCAAGGCCAGGTTGGATGAAGCCTTAGGTGGGATGGTTTAGCGTGAGGTGCCCCTGCCCATGGCAGGGGGGTTGGAACTAGATGATCTTAAGGTCCTTTCAAACCCTAACTATTCTATGATTCTATGATTCTATAACACCAGACTTTAGTTATAGTCCACCATTTTGATCCTTTTGCCTCGGAATAACTCAGACAACTCTTGAGTTCTCCAACAAAGATAAGCTGGCATCCCATGTTAGCCGTACTTCTGTAAAGTTTCATCAATCAATATCAATTGACTCTAAGTTTGAAGTGAATCCTGCAACTCAGATCCATTGAGTTACTCAAAATTTATATAAGAAATAAGACTTTGAGTCTCAGTTGACAAGTATAGACCATAACAATATATGTTGCCTGCCTTTTCTCACAATCAAGGGCTTGCATATTGTCAGCAAAGAGGAAAAGAGGCTCACAAGGAGACGTACAACTGAAAGTTGTCCCAAACAGTCTGAGAGGGGGTATGGCTCCCTTTAGTTTAAGAGAGGAAAAAGGGTGAGGAAGTCAGTCAGCTTTCTTTTGAATGGAGCCAGGAAGCTCCTTTCCTCCCTCTAAGGAAACTCTCTGACTTTTGGAAGGAAGACTATATCTACAGAAACAAAGATGATCTGAGCTTATGAGAAGTGAATGAACTGCAGGCTGCCTGCCCTGCTGAAAGCAAGTAGTGCTGGCTTCCGCGGAGACGAGGTAAGTAAATAAGCACTTTCCCTCTGACCTCAACAACCCACTAGTATTGGCATATTTTAAGATGTGAATTTAATTTATATACAAATGATGTACACATGAGTCCTGCTGGAAGTGAGGCAGTGTTTGTGATTCACGTTTCTTGCTGCATGCACATCCAGGTGTAACTCTCCATCAGCAGTGGCCTAGATCAGACCCAGGCCAAGGCTCAGCTTCCACAGCAGTTCTCGGATCTAATTCCATCAGCTCCCAGCAATGTGGACTATGCTCTGCAAGGCTGTAAAAAGCCAACATGGAATTTAACTGAATAAACAGTTTAGCAATGAATATTACAAAGTAACCTTTTACTTGGTCTTTTTTTCTTTATTCCTTTCCTTTTTTTTCCTTAAAAACAGGGGATAGATGTTTTTCTGCCACTTTGTGTGTTTATTTTCCAGTTACCATAGAAAATAATTGACCTCTTTTCTTCCAAGAATAAATATCTTTATTCAACCTCCCTAAAAAAACAGGCAGCCAAGACTCGCACTGAGGCCCCACCCATGCTGTCTGCTGCTACAGCCCACAGCGGACAGATTAAGCTTTACCATTTTTAATGAGGCTTTTGAACTGTTGGATGAAAACGTGTTTCTTACAGTACATTTATCCTGCTGACTCCTACTGTTTCAGACCAGAGATTTGGTTCTAATGAGAAGCCTTAAGGAAATGCAAAATGTAAAGAAGGCAAGACATTCAGCAGTGTCATTGCCTCAGGCTTTTTGCTGTTTCCTCTCCATTTCTTTAAATCCCCCAAAGATAAATAAGTCACCTTTCAGACTGTTTCTCCTGGTTATTCCTTTTTCTTTTTCCTTCTCTGGGTATGTAAGAGCTTCATCAAAACCACACTGAATTATGGGAAGAGCTGATGGCATCAGGATTTCAGTGCTGAGTAGATTATTTATATATTTGTTTCTGGATAATTTTATGGGTTTTGCTCATGGATATAAAATGGGGAGAGAAAACCTTTTGGAACTCCTCACACAGCTTCCCTCTGAGAACCAGGCTATTTGCTCCATTACCCTCTCTGTAACCCCAGAATATGTATTCAGACACTATTCCAGTCACTTTTCCCCCTCATACTAATCCCTGAATATTAACCTCTGTGCATATTGTTCACATTTGCATACTGCTGTCCACTTGAAATAATTCTAAAATTCTTTCTGCCAGATCACAGGCATTGTTTCTATTTACACAGTGTAGATTTGTTTTTTCATTGCTGCTAAGCACTGCACTGAATCTTAGAGGGTTTTATCTATTGCTTTGTCCAGCAACATTTCTGTTCAATGTTCAGTGGCATACATGACAAGTGTGGCAGCCTTGTCATGACTGAGATTGTCTGTAGCATTCCTACCTTATTTGCTGAAAATCTGGAAGCATGTAGTAAATGCAGCACAAAGATGCACAAGGATACACAGAACGAAAGAACAGCCTTGTAATTCTGGTTTTTATGTACCTCAATAGCCAGTTGTTAGGAACAACAATGGCTGCTTTTTCTGTTCTTCTTGTGCAAAAGAGTTTGCATCTTCACACCCATCAACTAGGCAGTCAAAAATATGACCCAGAGGGAGGACTAGGTAGAAAAAAACCCAGAAACATGGGTGTATACGTGTTGTTCTTTGGTCCATATTTGAGCTCAGACTTGCTCCTTTTCCTTGTATGAATGCAAGGCCTGGCTTGGCAATGGAATTAGGCACATACAAGGGGAAAGAATGGGCATACCCTGCACCTGAGTGCCAGTGCAAGCACCCATCTCCATGGGTGCTTTGCTCTGTCAGGCAGGTACAGCTTTTCCATCAAGTTGATAGGGACAGCCCTGGGCCACTTTCTGAGCTGCAGGGATGCAGCTGGCTTGTCACACAGAGCAGGCACTGCAGGTGTGAGTACATAGAATTCTAAAATCAACCAGGTTGGAAAAGACCTTTAAAATCATGAAGTCTAATCTTTACAGAATGACTACCAAGTCCACCACTAAACCATGCCACTAAGGGCCTTATCTACATGGGTTTTGAACACTTCCAGTGACAGTGATATCACCGCTTCTCTGGGGAGCCTGTTCCAATGCCTGAGCACCCTCTCAGTGAAGATATTTTTTCGTAATATCCAGTCCAAACTTACCCTGTTGCAGCTTGAGACTGTTTCCTCTTGTCCTATCGCTTGTCACCTGGGAGAAGAGACCAATCTGCACATCTCTTCATGCTCCTTTCAGGCAGTTGTAGAGAGCGATAAGGTCCCCCTCGAACCTTCTCCTGACTAAACAACCCCAGTTCCCTCAGCCATTTCTCATCAGACTTATTCTCCAGACACTTCACCAGCCTTATTGTCCTTCTCTGGACCTGCTCCGGCACATCGGTGTCTCACTTTATAGTGGGGGGCCCAGAACTGAAATCAGGATTTGAGGCGTGGTCTCACCAGTGCTCAATACAGGCAGACAATCACTTCCCTGGTCCTGCTGGCCACACTATATGCCACGCACAAGCTCCAGGACCAGCAGACCTTCATAAGGTATGTACCGTGTAGTTCCCAAGCTTATCCATCACATCTGCAGAGGGAAATTGCTATAATCCACACATCCTGTCTCCCAAATACCCTTACAGAATATCATGTATGCTTTAAAATGCATTGTTTAAACCAATCCAGCTTATTTGTAAATTCCTTTTTAAAAGACGCAAATATACAAAAATGCTTTCTTAGTGCACATTACAAGATTCATTCAGATATTAAATTAAAATTAAGAATAGCTGGAATTCCTGAAGTAACTGGTAAGAATGGTAACTGCTGGGAAAAAGAAAGGGAAATTATTATTTACTCAGTGTTGGCTGTAATACCAGGTTAAAAAAGGGGTGGTTTTTATCTTCTGTCTTCCCACTAAACTTTCATGTATGTGAGTTAAGTGATCCAAAAGATGCTCACAAGTCTCACCATTCCAGTGTTACAAATTACTTTGTGTTCTCCGTGGATTGATAGCCAGATAAATGGAAGGCAGTGTTTATTTTACCACTCAGCAGATCTTCAAATATTATTACTGTGGCATATTTCCTTTGCTTTATTTTATTTCATGTAGAATTCTATTTAAGACTTTAGATCACTGCTTTATGGCCTTAGGCTTGGTATGGATCTTTAACCAAGCCACTGTAAATAAACAGTACTGATTTCATGGGATTGCAGATCATGACAACACTGTTGGGAACATTTTCTTTAAATGCCATGTCACTTTCACCTACTGCCTTCAGGCCAGTGCATGACATGCAGTAAGTGTCAGGTGAAATGTCACATCTGGGAGGAAGAGCTTGTGTGAACGCTGAACTGGAATGTGGAAAAATGGTGTCACATACCCTGTAATCTAATATTGTTCTGCCTTAACAGGGATGTTTTCTCTATGGAGATACGTGTCTAACCAAAATGACTTCTGCTTGAAGTTCAACAGAAACTAAAATTACCTCTTTATCCCCAGCTTTCTTGGGAAGCTCTTGCTTCAGCAGTTCAATTCCAGGTCTTTGTATATTTTGCTGCCATGATAAGAGCCTTTAACAAATAAACTCAGAAAATGGAAAGGAGAGGAATGAAATTACTCTGTCTTATGGCATGAGAATAGCAACCTTCTCCTTAGACATGAGAACAGTATCCTGCCCCTAACACTCCAAATCTTAGGAGAGTCCCTATTCTTATAAAAGAACTAGGAAGGGATCTAGTGGTGCTTCCCTAATACATACTCAGCCCAGGCATTTAAGAACTTGTGATGCATTATTTGAAGTGTTTCTTTTCTGTTTGTTTCGAATCTGTCACCTGCAAGGTCTATTTGATACCCAGAGTTCTTATATTAGAAAAGGCAGTAGACAACTAACTCCGACTCACCTTTTCTTTGTTACTTTCTGTTTACAGAAGTCTAGCACAGCATCCCTCCATCGTTTTCTGGGCTGTGTGCCATTACTCTTAGGGAAGCTGGTTTTAGCTTAAACAATCCTTCTCTTTATCTTTTTTATTTTTATTATAAACTTTCTGAGATGATGGCCCTGGAAGTGCACACAGTTTTCTTCAAGTTCTGGGTCTGCTACGGATTCGTGCCACACTCGTTTCCAAATAATTCCAGCATTTTAGCAGCTTAATTGTTTGTTAGTAAGGACTTACTTTTCAAAATCCTCCTCCTGAGTGATAGAAACTGTTTCTGAGTCTACCACGTATAGAGGATTGATTTCCCTGCAGGCGTTACTTTACATTTATGCATTGTTTCATTTGTTGTTATATTACTCCCTTAGCATCATAAGGATCTCCTGCAAATCTTCACAGTCAGCCTTCATTTTGATTACCCTGAACAATACACTACCACCAGCAAATTTTGCCACTTCACTGTTTAACCCCTTTTCCAGCTCACTGATTATATTCCCTACCACTGTTTTTACTGCTTTAGCTGGTGTTTTCAATGGTTTTGAATTCTTATTTCTGACAAATTGAAGAAATTCCTTTCAGCTGGTATGGAGCTGGTTTTAAACAAGAAGTTATACATGTGACAGTTACAAGGTCAGCTATTTCAGACTCGTGTAGTTTTACAGCTCTGTTCTGAACAACATCTGGGCACAGTTATTTGCTACCATTCACTTTGTTGACGGTTCCACATTTCCACAATTCAGTCCACGACACATCCTCCGATTCATCCAGTGGGGAGAAGGACTCCAATGGGAAATGTTTCCAAAGTCTCCAGAGAGAACACAGCTACAAAAAAATTTTTTTACAGTTTCTGCTCTGACATTATGTTCTCTGAATACTCCCTTTCATGTTTGGCCATCAATTGCCCTGCAAACTTTCTGGCTGGCTTTTTATTCCTCATCTGAAAAAGCGTCTATATGACATTTTATGTCTCTTTCAAGTTGTTCCTCAGACTCTCTTCCAACGTCCCTTTATGTGCATTGATATTTAACCTTCCAGTTTCTGTATTATTTTCCATTTTCCTCCTTTCGGCGTAGCCTCAAGTATTTGAAAGCCTGTCTTCTTACTTGACTTGTCTTCCATTATCCTGACATTAAATCCTGTCAATTGATTGCTTTAAGTTTATGGTAGAGTGTGTTGATATATCTGAAGTCTGAGTGGTAAAAATCCTGCCATCCTTCTGAGCTTTTGATACCTTGCCTATAGTCTTCATGTTAACTGCAAACATTTACTCTTTTAGTTGACCCTTTAAGTTTTGAGGCTTTTTAGTAGCAGTTCTTATTTTAGTGACGGGACAAGGGACAATGGGTTCAAACTTAAACAGGGTAAGATTTAGGTTAGATGTAAAGAAGTTCTTTACTGTGAAGGTGGTGAGGCACTGGAATGGGTTGCCCAGAGAAGTTGTGAATGCTCCATCCCTGGCATTGTCCAAGGCCAGGTTGGACAGAGCCTTGGGTGACATGGTCTAGTGGAAGGTGTCCCTGCCTATGGGAGGGGGGGGGTGAAACTAGATGATCTTAAGGTCCCTTCCAACCCAAACCATTCTATGATTTTTATATAGCTGTGCTGGTTTTTTTTTTTTTTTTAATCAACTACTGCTGAAACAGATTCTGGAGACTTGCTGTTCCCTAAAATTTTGCTTCCTCAGATTTTAAATCCAGGTGCATGATAGTCAATGGTTCATTTTCCCACACGGAAATGACTCATGACAGGCTTTTTCTGATCCTATGCCATGCACTGTCTTGTCTGCTTGCCTCTCTGTACCTTGTCCTGTGGCAGAAGCTGTGTATATTAGAGTTTGGAGCTCTTGGTCTTCTTTTTGCTAAGTAGCATTTGTCTTGTCCACCTTTTGGCTGAAGAGAACTAAAACTGTTGTTGAAGGAAGTTTGAATGACTACCAGCAAAAAAGCTTAAAATGTGTATGGATAGAAACTGCTCATTGATACCCATCAGTGATCTCTCCAGCACTGCTGTAACATTCACTGGGATCAAGGGAACACACATGATGATGTTGCTTGACCTCCAGAGCACCTCTCTCTTTATTTTCTATTCCAGAGCCCCTGTCATTGCCTTGGGAGCTTGCTGCTGCCTTCACACTGTCTGAATACCTGGCCATACCAGTTTGTCTTTATGTGCCCTTTTCAACTACAACAAGAGATTCTGCCCATATCTTACTTCCAGCTAGGATGTCATGCACTCAGTAATGCATTGCTTAATTCACACGGGATCCTCTGCATTGCAACTGCACTTTCTTCCAGTAAAAAATTCCCTTCCTGGAACTATTTAGCTGGATTAACATTCAGCTTGCCCTCTTATTTCTAGGCAGAAGGATAATTATGTAGTGTCATCCCAGACTCTGAAATTAAACTGTCAGTCATGCAACGGTGTCATCACACTACATTTGATAAATCAGTCACAGGACTATGCATATATGCCAACACGCCAGCATCACTACCTCTGCCCTCAAGCTGATCGACTTCTTTACGTGCCCTCTTTGTCTGACCTTAGAAGCAAGTCTCCTAAACTCGCATTTTCCATGTGATGGTATAGAACAGGACACTGGGGTTACTGACCTCACATAATACTTTGATACTGAATAAGTAAATTATTAAAAAGCATATAGAAAGAAGAAGAAAAGGAGGCTATGCTATAAATAGAACCAGCTTGCTGCTGGAGACTTAAGCAGTCATCCATACTCATCTTCTAAACTGTTTAACTCACTGCTGTAATTCATTAGTTTCTTCCAGTATGGAAAAAAAAAAAAAACACCCCGCATTTGTTTCTACAGCAAACATCTGAATTTACATTGAACTGAAGTTCTAGATAACCCCTGATATTTTACAGGGTTTTTATCTGTTCAACCAAACCCAATAAACTCAAGTTTACCTTTATTTTTCAAAGATATCCTTGAGGTTAGCACTGGGTCCATATACTGCTGACAGCTATAACAGAGTAGAAAAATGAATAAGGGAGATTTAAATTTGTTTCATCAGGATGTTGCAGCCACAGTAACCCTGACATAAACCAGCTGGAAGCTTCCCAGGCTAAAGCAGCCCTGAGGTGAATCAGTTCTAATAATACTTCTGGCTTGTGCTCCATTTTAACTGTATCTAAAACTCCTCCAGGTTTATTGAGTTCAAGAGATATTGTTATTATTTGGTCTTACTTGCGTGAGTCCCATAAAACTTCAGCAATAAGCTCCCCACATGCTATGAACTTTAGAGGGTCCTAAGTGACCCGTAAGACGTTTGTGGTAAATCCCATACTATGGAGCTGGGCAGACAGACTCAAGTGTAACCATGAAGGTCAGGACAAACCTTACACCTGTGTACAAAAGGTCAGAGCAAGAAAATGCTCATTCTCAGCTGCTTCCTCCAGATCTGATTGAGAGGTGTGCCTGGAAGTGCCTGATCCATCAGGAATTGTGCCACTACCGTACCTTACAGATGGTGCAAGGTAGCCCTGCCTGTCCACAGTCCAGGAAAGTTCACTCTAAGGTCAGTAAATACAAGTATTTTCAACTTGACTCACCTGAAGTCCTGAGTCTAGCAGTACTCACTGTTCTGTTTATTTATTGTCTCAAGTGATCAAAAGTATGTCTGTTTTAACAAGTTTCCTTAGAGGACAGTGGATTCTTATGGCTGTCATTGTGTTGAATGTTACTTAAGCATGGAATGAAAAGTTTGGGGAGTGAATCTGCATTATGGCTAGTTTGCATTCAGTCTCACTTTGAAGACAAATCTAAGTGGTAACCAGGTGAAGTCTAATGGCACCGAATTCTTGTGTGGCATTTCCAGAATGTGTTTGTCTCTCCCCTGCTGGTGAACTTCTTATTTCCTTAGCAAAAAGGAAAATCTGAAATAGCCTTGAAAAGCAATTCCCATTACATTTTTACTTGTCTGGAGTCAAGCAATTCTGAGGCCAATTTGTATCATGATCTTTGAATCTGAATTTACCAATCACCTGAAACTTACAGAATTAAAATCTTACTGCTGGATCTCAGCGATTCAACAATATTGCCCACAGCCCTTTTTGAAATAGGGAACATTTCACATCATTCTGAGACTGCTCAGTGCAAACCAACAAAATCTGAGAATCTCTGCATGCACGTTCTTAGTGGTGATGCTACCACAGAGGACTGCAGTGTTAAAAATCACCGCATCTGTCTGCTATCAAAATTCAAAATGGTTAAATATGTCAGAGAACGCTCTGACATTAGACTATGAGAAAAAAGATTTAGGTGTGGGAAACTGGATATACTCTGTGCCATATCATTAAGAGTTGCAGTAGTGGGATGGCAAATAAACATAGCAGATGTAAGCATGTGTAACATGGTAAACCAAATAAGACATCAGAGACAATCCTGTACAAACAGATTCTAAATATTTGAAGAGAGATGCTCCTGGTGAAGATCCTTAGCACTGCTGCAAGTGTTTCTAACTGCTGGGTATTTGGTGGCCTGTCAGGACTCACAGCATGTGAGTTGATTGTAAGCAAATTCCTAATAGCTCTGTAATTTCTTACCTTATGGCCCCTATTTGCTTCAACCAAGAGACATACACCCACAGATGTTGCTTCTGCATTTACAGAATGTAGGAGGGAGTGTGTAAGCACCCTGATTTCTTATTTGGCTTAAGGTAATCAGCTTCACTTCCCTTTCCAAAAATGTCATCAACACATGCAGTTGGTTGCATTTGAACAAATGATCTCGCTATAAACGTATGCCTTTGGTGTTCCTATCTCTCAGCATCCTGTGATTTTCCCTTCAAGAAAGCGGAGTTTGGAATGCAAATGGAAATTTAAAGTAGTGGCAAGACCCTTTGTAAAGCAGAAACTTGCAGCTTGAGAAAGGTGCTTTTACAGAACTGGATTTGCTGTCTGGCATGACTGCATGATGATCTCATTGCTGTCACCGAACCAGAATGAAGACCTGACAAGAGCTGCTCAGGAATTTGAGGACAAAATGTAATGTCATTGGAAAATGCTGATCTGTCAAAAAAAAAACATTCTTTGGAAATAGTTTGGGTTTAACAAACTTTCCCCAAATCACAGTTGTATTTCCTTTAAAACTTGCCCAGTTTTCTGACGATTCATTTAGCAGCCTGTTCAGGATTTTGTGTTTCCAAGGTCCAAAGCTGTGGTCAGCTCTGGCAAAGCTTAAAATGAGTTAGATTGGAAGGATTTGAAGACCCAAAGTTTACAGTTTGTGAACAGAAAGATGCATTGCAGAACAGACCACTTGATAAAATATTCAGAAGAAATCCCTCTAACTGGTTGCTGGCTTCACAGCCTTGCTTCTGGGCTACAGCAGCTGACGACAGCTTCTGCAGAAAGCAAGCAAGGTCCATTGCTTGGCCCTCCTTACAGAAGATCAGAGCAGAAATAATCCAGCACCAGAGGCTCCAACCTGGTAGCAATAGGACTGCTCCTTTCATTTGCATCCCTGCAAAACCTCACTGGGAAAGGGGAAAGGCCAAAGAGCACTTGCCTTTGATTCCTGTTGGGAAGGAAGATGAGGACATTGCACTGCAGACTTGGGAGGAGAGAAACAGCACCTCAGAGGGAAGTTTTTCATAAATCTTATTTTCATGAGTACAGACCTGATTAGGGGCTTGAGAGACCAAATCCGTTTTCGGATAGGGGATAAACTAATGGCAGATTGGTAGCGGCACCCACATAGATTTACTCCATGCTTACAGAACATGCAAAGCTCAGGTGCTGATGCTTAAAAGACCCCAGGACTTCAAGTCACCCGCCTGTCCAGCAAGATGATTCCCTGCTCACTGATCCCCAGTAACACAGAGCACAGGAACACTGAGAGCCGCAGTTCACACAGGGGCGCACAAGGCTTCCCCGCTGCCTGCCAGAGGACTGGGTGCCACATGTAGACACTGCAGTTTTTAGGCCGCCTGAGCTGGGGTTAGGATCCAGGATGCAGACAGGGCTTTTGAGTGTCCTGGGCTCTCTGCCAGAGAGTGGAGTGCAGTGCCAGGCCGCAGGGCTGCAGCAGCAACCCTGCCGGGGAGCCCCAGCAGATCAGTCAGCTTCATTGCCTTTGGGAAAAAAAGAACAAAATAACAAAGCAAGAAGAACAGAGAAATCTGCAGGGGGTGACAGTGACTGCAGTCTCCACTCCAGATCAGAGGGGAAACCTTCCCTGTTTCTGAGAATAAGAAACTTAAGTTTTAGGCAATTGTAGCGCAGCCTCAAAGCCTCAATCTATGCAACTGCTTAAGCATCTACAGGTTCACAGAGAGAGCTAGCAGCATAGCTGTTCCAGCTCTTCAGTGGGGAATGTTTCTAACGCATAATCAGACTTCAGAGGAGAAAATACTTACGGCTCACACTAAGTCAGTACTTCTCTCTCTTTTTGTCATCAGGGCACGCACCTTCCTGCCTCTCTTGCTGTGATTTATCAGAATATTGGGATTGATACCTACAGTTGCCTATTATAAATGCTTCAGATAACTGAATGTATCACATGAATCTGACCCTAAATAAAAAAGCGCTTCAGCAGTATTTTCTGTCCTTGCTCTATGGTAACCATAGGAGCAAGGCTAAAGAAATGTTAAAACTCACATCTTCAGGAGAATCTGTCAGTCTTAATACTTTCTGTTCATGATGGTGTTAAGTCCATAGATGCCGGCAGAGTATCACCACGTATTTCTTCTGAGCCTTGCATATATGCAGCTCATGACAACACCACATGGCAGAGTCATATGAAAAGACACTGTGAGAGGCCACTCTCACGCTTGGACTCTCCACTGAGGACTTTAAAGTATCATGGTAAGCAGGGTCCAGGTTCCTTCTTCTTCTGACAGCAGCACCTCCTTCTGTGTCTTCTGTACCCACAGTCAGTCCTGCAACAACCCCTCAAACCTTGATGGCAGGAGCTCAGCACAGCTCAGCTCCAGGCTGTGTTGGTGCTGGTGAGGTTAGTTTGTCCACCCCTGTGTGTAGCACAGTAACCCTCACTGACAGCTATGCTCTGCCTTGTGAAAGCTAAATAGAGAAGTATTTGTAGGGAGTAATATGTGCAATGGTCTGTCCAGAGCCTAAAAGTCATCCCGGCCTTTGCTTCCTCATCATAGTGAAAGCTGTTCATGAAACAGAGGGTTGGAAACCAGACTTTTGGGCTGTTGTGTGCCATAATCAATTTTTTAAAATAGTCACTGAAAAAAGAACTTCCTTCTGGAGCACACGTTGTTTACAGGCTGAATTCCATGCTGAAGCTGATATTTATAGCTGCTATGAATCTTTTAAAGGAGAACATCCTCTAACTGCAATAAGGTATAAAGCTTTAATAATGCAATACTTGCAGAGGCTTGATGAGATGTTTGGTAGCCATATTTTTGTAGCCAATGCATTGCAAACAAAGAAATATAAAATGAATTACAGCCATGCTGATGCCAGCAATCACAGTTGCAGATTGCATAAAAAGCAAATGAAGGACTATCTTTTTCCTAAGGCAACCTCCTATTTGGCTGCTGGTTTTCTGATCATTTGCTGCTCATTACTTCGGGGGTTTTAAGAGTCTTTTATAGACAGGAGAATAAGCAACCTGACAGTTCCATAAAAAGACACAATAATGGTTTGCATGATAGGCAACTGATACACATTTTTTCCTTAATATATTAAGCCTATTTCAGCTGTATTTGTAGGCACACAGTGACACCCAGTGGCTGATATTAAAAATAATAGACTGACCCATAATTTATTTGAAGCCCTGGAACAGATTATTAACCAGCTCGTACGCATTCCAGGGTCAGAAAAGTTTCAGCACATACCATTTATTGAAAAAAAACCAAAAAAACCCCGTGATTCAGTATGTTTTTCTATTTTATATATTTTATTGATGCTCCTAAACTTAAATAAAATAGAAATACACAGCAGTAATTATACTGGTCAAAGAATAATAAAAATGCTAAAAATACCTGTTTTCATTTGTCAAGAAACTTCTCCCAATCAAGTGTGTAGGGAAAAAATTCTCTATTTTCTCTTTAGGGCAGGAGATAAGATGGCTTACATTCAATTTGTTATTCCATCTTTATTTTAGTGTTTTGGCTAGCAAATCTGCTCTTACAGTTGGCAATCTGTGAAGACTTCTTCATATTTTCAGGAACAAAACTGGTTCCCCTCTACCTCTAAAGTGTAGATTGAAATTTTATTGTGGGTTTTTTGCAGAAGCCAGATCAGGCTTCAAATAGAAACCCAATGCCAGGTTTAGTTAAAAACCAAATTGCTCTTGCATCATTTTGACATGATTAAAAAGTTTCTGCTTACAATGAAGTGCATCTTGAGGAGTGATTCCTGTTTTCCAATCTGTTTTCCAGAGTCACTGATTGCTTATGTAAAGCAGCAGCTCAGTAATTCAATTCCCTTCAATCTGACTTTTGGTGAATCTTTTTCTGAAGATTCACAACATTTATTCTTATGTATTGTGTGCAGTTCTGGTGTCCTCAACATAAAAAGGACATGGAACTGTCAGAACAAGTCCAGAGAAGGGCCATGAGGATGATCAGGGGACTGGAGCACCTCCCATATGAAGATAGGCTGAGGAAGTTGGGGCTGTTCAGCCTGGAGAAGAGAGGGATGCATGGAGACCTCATAGCAGCCTTCCAGTATCTGAAGGGGGCCTATAGGGGTGCTGGGGAGGGACTCTTCATTAGGGACTGTAGTGATAGGACAAGGGGTAATGGGTTAAAACTTAAACAGGGGAAGTTTAGATTGGATAAAAGGAGGAAATTCTTTCCTGTTAGGGTGGTGAGGCACTGGAAAGGGTTGCCCAGGGAAGGTTGTGAGTGCTCCATCCCTGGCAGTGTTCAAGGCCAGGCTGGATGAAGCCTTGGGTGGAATGGTTTAGTGTGAGGTGCCCCTGCCCATGGCAGGGGGGTTGCAACTAGATGATCTTGAGGTCCTTTCCAACCCTTACTATTCTATTCTATGATTCTATGTCCTTATGGTCAGCAGAAGGAGCACAACAGTTTAAGGGCAGTTCTATGCCAGGCACAGACTATAGGCATATATCAATATGGCATATACAGGCTAGTATGAGTATACTGCAAAAGACAAGATTAGGCATGTTCAAGAGTGAAAGTGAAGAAGGTTCACCATGTTCAGGAGATGAAGAAGCGGTGAAGCCCAGGCTCCACTGGGAATACCTCAGAAACTCCCAGTGACATCAGTGAAGCGTAACAGTGCATAACTGCCCATGAGGCAACCCTCAGATGATTCATGGTATTCAGATCTGTGAAAATCCCTCAAGGTTGGGGAAGATACATGCTTGAGTTGAATAATATGCTACAACAGTGTAATTCTGACTGCTGTGGGTCAGGGTTAGTCAGTTATACTGACTCATCTTTCATGCTGTGGCTTTAATGAAATACTTGCCTTTGTCCAGAGAATCTGTGGAAAATTCTCACAGGTCTCCCTGACTTCTCTTCATGTAGAACTGGAAAGGTTTTGCTTCCTACCTGTGAGAGTCACACAAGTTCACTCCAATTTTCTAATACAGAGTTCAGAGCAGGGGTTGTTTAGGACTTTTTTAGGCTTATCTATGAACTGACATGCCCTCTTGCCCTGAGCACACGAGCTCCCACCAGAATATTCCGTTAAGATACCATTGTTAGTAGCAGCACTCAGCTAGGTGTGTTCCACATTCATACATTTGAGCCTTCAATTGGAAGTGGTCTGGGGTAATTCTGAGTAGAGAACCTTAGGCATAGCAAGTAGAGCTCCTGAAACATGTGTGCCATGAAGGCAGCCTAGCAGCAGCTTGGTTTCTGCAAGTGTCTCCAGATCAGTGAGATTTCTCTCTGTTACTGTTACATCACGGGCTTGATGAAGAACAACCCTTTGCTGTTTTTCCTATTATATTTTTGTAATTTGGAGATTTTTTTTTTTTTTGAGTTTTAACACTGACAAAATTATTGTTATTTTCTGCCTTTTGGCAGGTGATATCATCTGGTCCAAATCTCAAGATGATTTTTGAGGTTCCAGTCTTGAAAGAATTTGAGCAGTTGCAGCTCCCACAAAAACAGCCTGATCATTCCTTTATCCCAGTCAAAATTTAGCATTCATTTAGATTCATTTTTTAAAGAATCTCTTTGTAGAAAAAGAGATTGTCAGGGAAGATTCACAGAAAAAAAAGAAAAAAAGGAGTAGAAAGGAGTAAAGTTAAAGAAGAAAAGGAAAGCAAATGCAGAGGAGTAAATCTAAAAGGACTGCTTGTATGTGAAGGCATCTCTATGGGTAGAAACAGTCCCAGTCTTACTTCCCTTCCATTGGAAGCCATTATGTGTTCACATAAGAGAACTAACACAATAAGGGTGTTAATGTCCTTCTTGCGTGCTAGCTAGTTATTACAGACTCACTAAGGTGGATCAGAGAACGCTTGTCACATGCCCAAACTACCTCTATTCAAGGAAACTGCCACCTCAGTGCATCATATGAGGCAGGTCAAGCCTAGGGTGAAGCAAGCTTTCTGTGTAAGAATTTTAATTAGCAATGAGCTGAATAAAATACATAAGCTGCTGAAAGTTAACAAGTGCTACTGTTCGAGACTTATGTTCAAATCCATGCCATGTACTTCCCTTTCCTCACCGACATAATGGATTAGCAATATACTGGATAGTCATCAACAAATATTACAATCATCCTTCTAATCTTATTAACAAACTTGTAAGAAGCATTAAGGACACATTTATACCACTTGTGGGAAACAGTCCAAATACAACGAACCAGAAGCTGCTTATCTACAAGCAAAACCAGCATTCTATGACCGAAGGGGGCCAAGTTAATCAGAGCTATCAAGGGACTAATTCAGGTCCAGAGGGCTGGGAAGGCAGATTAAATGGTTGTTCATAAATCATTGAAAACATACACTATATAGTATTGTAACAGCAAACAATGATCTTCTGTAGGGTGCAGTTTCCTGCTCTCTCTATATCTGTGTTTTGACATTTTAAGTATCTCGTCAACATCTTTTTATCCCTAAGTGGTGAATATGTGGCAATAGCATTATAACTCAGCTTGTTAATCACTAGACCTTTAGGAAGGAAGAGGGTAGACTGTAAAAACAAACCTCAAATTGTTCGCGTTTACAGGCAGTGCTACTACGTTTACTGCAAGCATGTACAAAATATAAAAGAATATGATCCGAGATACTGTGGAGGAAAACTTGGGAAAGTAACTGAGAGGATGTGAAAAATCAGCTTTATATATGCTCCTTTGCTTTATAGGATGGAGGGGAGGATACTGCTGGCTAATTTTTCACTCAAAGTATTTTGTAGAAGTACTAAATTGTGCTGGTTTACTAAGGAAAACAGGACACCAAATGTAGGCTTATTCACTGACTCTACCATGGAACAACTGGGGTCTGGTCTTATTATGCCTTTCTTCTAGTAAGATTGAGACTATCCATAGGCTATGACTGACTCCTCTTTAGAAAGATCTTCCAAAGGCTAGTTACCCATATTTGAAAGTTGTTAAAACATTACGCTTTGGCTGCTTGCTGGTTTTCCCATCAACAGTCCTAACAAAGACTTTTTTGCACTATTTACCAAAAGCAAAGGATTCCTCCAAGGACTAGAGTTAATGGCAATTATTTCTGATCTCACAAGACATGGAACACACTCCAGTTCTCTATGCAACATAATGCTCCACATTTCTAGTGCCTGATTTTCCATTGCTATGCACTATTTCAGCTATTCAGAACTTACAGTAATGAAAGACTAATTTGAACTTGCTCCTGTAAAAAGTATCACCTGAAATATTGCAATTTTTCTAATAGTTTTTTTCTAAGCAAATGGCACACAGGCTTTTCTCTTAAAGAAAAAATAAATATTTAAAATAAATAGTTGCACTGCCAAAGGCATGTAGGGTTTCTTAAGAGAAAATATTTCTAGCAAAATGAAGGTAAAACATCTCTGAGAAGGTAGTGGTAAGAAAGAAAGCAGTTTACCCACATCGGTGTGATCTTAAACTAAAAAGACTCAACAAGCAGTAAAGTGTCATAGTGCTTGGCAAAAACAGGTTCCATATTATCTGTAGGTTCATTGTCTGCAAGTTTCCTCCTTGTACAATTGCTTACTATCTTCTTTGCTTAAAGAGTATGTTGTGCAATAACCTTCCTGTTACCAGAAACATATGGAACTGTTTCGTGATGTAAAGCAAGTTGCAGTTCAGAACTATTTGAAATTTTACAATATAGAAGTTATCAGAAACCTAGCCTTCAGTCCAGAATTACTGGTCAAGTTAGTATTTCTACTACCAGTTAAAATGAGTGCATCTATGATGCATTTACTTCATTCAAGCCTTAATGGTTTCATTGAAAGATAGCAACTTTAATTCGTGAGATGTTCACCGCAGTGCTCTCTGATATCTAGACTAAACCTTGCTGTTGCAAGAGCCAGGGCTCAGAGCTTTCCTCACTAGATCACTTTCTATCTTGATATCACTAGATATAGCAAGGCAGACCCAAAGAAAGGGTCTAACAACCCTGGATGCAAATGCAAAAGCCATTTCAAAGTGGACTATTTGTACTAACATAAAAAGTAGCCTAATCTGATACTATTCTGAGACATGAGGAATAAAACTCTTCAGCAGGTCTACCTACTTCTCCTGTCACAACAGTTGGCTCCAGACTTCCCCCAAGAAATAGGAAGAGGACTCTTCATATCAACGATTCTGACTTCCTTTTCACAACATAAATATTACAAAATGTTCCAGTAAATTCACATACTGAAATATTCTTGTATTTCTAAAATTAAAATTAAACAAGGGTCTTCCTAAGATAACCTAAAACTTGCAGACAGGTTTCATTAAGCAGCACAGCTTTCTACAGCCTTTTAAATACCTCTTTTCCCTTTTTCCTTTCCCTGACTACTATACAGTAAGTCACAGTGTAAGCAAATTGTCCCACTGGTGGTAGCAGTAAAGCCAGCACTTGCGAACAGTTAAACTGCATGGAAGGGTGGTTATGTGCAAAGATCTACAAGAAAACCTAAACTTCAGTAGACCAACTGAAGCATTTTATGAGTGCTCACATATTTAGATGTAGTCTGGGCCTTAATCTATGAAGGTAATTTCTAAAATGCACAGAAAGGCAAAATTCATAAAATGCTAGGAAATCTAGTAGCAGCATCTGGGTGAAACAAGTTACTCAACTGGTTTTCAACACCACTTTTCAGAATCCCACCCTGAACCGAAACCCCGGGCACAACCTGACCTGGCAAAAGCAGGGCTAGAGTGCCCTCCGCTGGCACAGCCCGGACAGGGGACAACGCGTTGCTCACTTGGGAGAGTCTGAGGGGGAAGGGAACTGAAAGGAGAGGGAGGGCAGCCTTAGTATTTCAGCAAATGCTGTAAAATCCCAGTGCCTGGATCTGTTGCATTTCTCGATCCTTCATTGCTCTTGTATGATAGGACATCACACAAGAGCAGAAGCAACTCTTGAAAACCTATTCACTGTTCTCATTTTAGGTAAGTATGGGCAGAATGTCTTCTCTGTCTCCTTCAGCATCTCTTCTATGTGAAATCCATTTGGATCTCAGCTGCTCAAAAAGCCCCTAGAAGAAATAATAAGTTTCCTTCTACAACCAAAACCATGTTTAAAAAGAAGATAGTGTGTGAAAATGTCCTTATAGTCTATTGAAAGCAAATAAATAGAATGACTTACTTGCTTGTGTCCACAGAGATCACAGTCCAAATCACAGACTACAAGAAAATCTAGAAAATATTTCCAAATAGCAAACAAGATCTCTTCTTTGGTCCACATGTTCAGCAGTGTCATGAAATTGTCTTCGGATCCATATCAACCTACATGTACTTCAGCTGTACTTAGAAATGTGTGTATGATGTATATGACCCAAATAGCATTGGGTCAAGTGCATGAAGCCATGAAATGAGGAGAGAATTAACTAGTCACCCAGCCTATCATGTAGTCCCTCCGGTCACTGCTTCTGTTTGGCACACAAAACATGCATTTGTGACTCATTTTACTGAATAATATTTTTGCACTAATTATCATCCAAAGTTTCCTCCTCAAAGCTGATTCAGCGTAAGACTTCATCTCTTTCGTCTCCTTCCACCCTTTTACAGTGCCCTGAAAGCCACTCCTCACATTTATCAAGAGGCACACTGCTTTTTCTGCTGCTGAAACTGATAATAATTGTAAAAATCCAGAGAACCTGAACCCAAGGAATATTTAATATAAATGCAAACTTCTGTGATCTTTGAATATGGCAAAGTAGGAACTTCCTAATTATGCTCTCCCCGTAAAAAACAGGTTAGCTTTTCCTTGTTCAGGTTTGGGATGGAACTTGCAGTTACTTCCTTTAATGGAATTTATGAGAAAGGAGGTTCCTTCTTCAAATCAATCCACTGCTGTAATGCAATTTCTCATCCTGTAACTTTTTCAGCTTAATATACAGCTATATTTATACTCCATGGCATTTAATGAGTTCTATGTGTGAAGTAGAATTAAATAGATAGAGCCTGAACACTGAATTTAAGCCCATTTCCCTGAGATGTCAGGAAAAGTAAGTGTCCTCTTAGAACAAACGTTCAGCCTGGAGCAGAGGGAAGGAGCTAATGGCTAAGCCTAAGCAGGGTTATCTGAGAGCTTTACTGTTTAATCTAGTAGTCATTGAACACATAAAAAGTGAGGTCCTGGTTCCTGGTTCTTCAAAGCATAGACCACAGCTAGAGACATCCTGTCTGTCTTCTTGTAACATGGACTAGCAATGGCATCTCAGTAGCATTATTTTACACTTTTTTAGTACTGCGGGTCAGTCAAAGACGTGCTTCACAGCATTATCATTGACCAGATTGGGAACAGACCACTTGCTCATGCTCTGCAGATACTCAGACTGTGCATTAGGAAGCATTTCTTACCGAGAGGGTGATCAAACACTGGAAAAGGTTTCCTAGAGACGCGGTTGATGGCCCAAGTCTACCAGCATTTAAGAGGTATTTGGACAATGCCCTTGATAACAGTCCAGAAACCTCAGAACTGCAGGGGACTACCAAGGATACCACTAATATATAGGGACCAGGCATGAAAATTGCATATAGATACTGAGAGGGAAAAAAGCCAAAAGAATAGGGGAGAAAAACAAAACAAACAAACAAACAAACAAACAAACCACACACCCCCCCCAAAACACCAACAAACAGACAAAAAAAGGTGTCAAGTAACAGAATAGATTTAGGGTTATATGGAAAATCATTAGCAAAAGGGTTGCAGGTGACCATGATGACACTGGGAGGTGAAGTCACTTAAAATATCACTGGATAGTAAAGATGAAGGCAAATCCTTTTGAAGTGAAGAGGAATGATACTTGGGATGATGCTCTTATTCAACAAAGAAAATTCACAGCAAATCTCGTGATACTCAAAAGTTCAAAATACTCTTCCTAGCAGCACGCAGAAAGCAATTACATGGGTCAAGCAGCATACAGAAAGCCAAAGTACCTCACTATTGCAGGCTCATAATCAAACATGGCAACAGGCAGAAAGCACTGGGCACCTGGATGAACCACTTCTGTCATAAACTCAGGAAAACTGCTCCAGGTGGCAGTGAGGGGGCGAAGCTGTCTTCCCATGGCGCTGCAGGTGCCCACTTTCTGCTCTCACCCTTGAGATCGGTTCTGGGAGGCCAGACTAGACGAAACCATCCAGCCTCACACCTTTAACGCTGCCCACCTCGGTGACAGCAGCTCTCGCACCGAGCAGCTAAGCAGAACGCCAGCTGCCCCAGCGCGAGTCCCCCAAAGACCTCAGTGCAAGGGGCTGTTTGTCGTTCGCTGGGTCCGGTCAGGCAGCTTTCCATGAGGAGCACTGGCAGAAGCATGAAAGCACGGCATTTCCCGGTCTGCCTTGCGGCGGGGCGTTCGTGTACTCTACCGACCCAATACCCGCTGTCACCCACGGGCCTCGGAGAGCCAGGAGCACAGGGCACTACTGGCAAGTGGTGCTCACGGCGGCAGGCTCAAACCCAGCAGCGCCGGGCCGCCCCGAACGGGAAGGGGGAGAAGGGGTAAGAAGCCGCCCGTAAAGCCACAGCGGCCACCAGCCAGCTGCACCAACCCCAGCGGCACCGTGCCGGCCTCGCCCCTCCCACCCGCTGGGGTCACGCCTCTTCCAATCAGGAGGAACCTTATACCGAAGTCGAACGACTTCGCTCCCCGAGACAGAGTCGGGGAGCCACTCAGCACTGGCTGTACAGCCGCCAATCACGGCGCGCCTTGCAAGCAGCCAATGGGAGGGGTGGTGTCGGTTGTTGTTGCCCTGTAAGGCGGCTGCGCCGTGCTGTTGGGTGCCGGCTGCTGCCGCAGGAGCCATCCGCGAGGCCCTAGGCCTCGGTGCCCGTTCGCCTCCTCCTGTCCCCCACCGGCCCCACAGCCCCCGCGGAGGGCGGGGAGATGCAGCCCCCGGGCCCCCAGCAGCCGCCGCTCTATGCGCCCAGCAGCGGGGATTTCACCTTCGTCTCTTCAGCAGACGCCGAAGGTGAGCGCGGGGCTGCGGCCGCGGCCGCTCGTTTTCCTGACGGAAGGGCTCGGTCGGGCTCGGGGGAGCGGCAGCTGCCGTGCCACTGGGGCAGGAGATGCCTGTCTTGCCCCCTCCCCCGCTGCCGGGCTTGGTGGCGTGGCTGGAGGCGGAGCGGGGTGGCTGAGGTGGCGGCGGTGGCCACTGCCCTCGGGCCGTGGCTCCAGGGGCGGCCGCGGCTCTCGGTTTCTCGGGTTCTTTGAGAGCCGTAATCTAAATTGTGCCCGGCGACCTGACGCAGCCGTGACAAGCGCTGTCACAGGCCGCTCCTCTTCCCCATGCTGCTGGAGGCGCCGGTTTTTGCCTCTTGAAGAGAGTACTATATGTACACGTTCGCTATAATGCTGTGCCAAAGGCTGCACGCCGTGTCTCCTGCCAGTGCAGAAATGGGGGTGTAGGGGGAAGAAGCCTTGCCCATAGTTTAGGGATGAAGTGTGTTCTGCTGCCTCACTGCTGCACAAATAGCTGTGGTGTTCCAGCATGCCATGAAGATCTGCCTCAAGACTGTGGAAATGAACATCTAAGAGTCAACATTGTGTTAACTTAATTTGATGGGGGATGATCCTTTTAGGCTCTACCCATTTAAGCAGCAAGCATTCCACTTTATATGTGTATTTAGTAACTGTTGAAATTGTGGATGGGGTAGGGAATCATGTATATCCTGACTCATGTGCCCCACCCTGGAAAAGAATTACTGAAGTGGAAAAACTGCCATAGAGCACCCCTTCTTTGGTGAACTTCTAAGTCCCTCTGACAAGGGATGCTAATCAACAGGTACAATCTCGGCTGTGGGGTTTTGTTTTATTTGTTTTTCTTCTTTGCCTTGGCCTGAAAAGGGATCCATCTGAATGAAAATTCTCTGAGTTCCCCTGGAAGTATTTATTGAGCAATGCTGAACCCAATCCAATACAACCACCTTTCCTGTAGGATATGTCACATTGGACTCAGCTTTGTGTTCTTTATGAACACAAGGAAGGTGTGATCTCCTGCTTGTTCTGCAAAGTGCTGCATAGACCTACCCCAACAAAGAAAAACATAAGAGAAGTTCAACAGCTTGGTATTTCTAAATTAAAATACTACAAGTTGCACTCTAATTTACCAAACATTTACCAAATCTTGAGATATAAATATATATGTATGCATGTATATATATATATATGTATAAGTATAAGCTGCTTTATTTTCCTGTTTTTATTTCTGTATGGTAGAAGCTGTGAGGAAAGAATGCTGGAGAGGTGTTCTTGATTAAGTAGGCAGATACAGTATGAAGAACAGATTGTCTGATGTGGGTTTTTTTGTCTCTGATACTGCTTTTTCAAACCTGAGAGCAAAGCATGTCTTGAAAACTGTTTTTCCACAATGCCTGGTTGAAAAATGAGACATGTGAGGTACCCCACTTTTGCTTTTATGTGGTTCTGCTTGAGACAGTAGCAGTGAAACACCCTAATTCCTGCAAGTGAGCAGCAGAACCATCAATTCCTGGCACATTCTTTAGCTCTTGGTTGGTCTGTTGTTAACCACCTCATGCAGAGCAGTGTGTGCTATAAAGAAGAGGTGGTGCATTTTTTTCCCCTTGATTTCTGCAGCCATATATCCCACCTGATATTTCTTGCAAAACAGACTTAAAATTATGTTAATAGGTTTCATGATTAAAAAGCGTGGTTGTAGGCATTCACCGATCATCAACTGCTAAAAGGAGTCCTGTTAAATAAGACTTGTGTAGAGGTTTTCCTGCCTCAGGATGGATTGTCAGTGATCACTGAGAAAGGAGAATAAGTTATGTTGGCATGTTTTGGCAGTCACATTTGTGCACAGAGTAGCAACAGCCTCACCTTGTAGAGAGGCGATATGTTGTAGCATAAACAAGTATTTTTCAATGGCAAAAGGGTTCTGTGACAATACAAAATTCCTGAGGCTTTCTCTACCTTGAGGCCTAGGCATCAAGAATACATTTGTCTTTTTTCCTCCCTATGTAAACATCACATCAGAAGGCGGCTTTGCTTGGGTCTGGTGAGAACAGAGCATGTGTGCTGATACTGACAGGAGCAAAGAAAAATTCCTCCTCTAAGTTACAGTGATCTTTACAAAGATCCTGCACAGATAGTGTGCCTAGAATCAAAGCGGTGGCTTATTAATTCTCATGATTATGAAATGGTTGAAAAGCATTTATGGAGAAGCTTAAATTTAAGCTTGAGTGGCCTAGCAAGTTGATTGGGAAGGAGAATTCTGCTAAGTTGGTTGTGATACTGAGTAATCAGTGAACACTTGTGACATGCTGGCTGAAGACTGTGTGAGGTTCTGTCTTTCTACACATTTTTCTTCTATAAATCTAGGTTGTATTTTGATATAAGATGTTGCAAGTATAATTTACAAATATGGCCTGACTTGCCTCTGTGAGTGTGTGTTTCAGAAATACTTGCTATAAGTGGCTGTCTGGGGGACTTGGTGCCCAGGAGCTTCTTCTCGTGAAGAACAGGCACAACAATACAAAGACAAAATAAGATTTTCTTTGGTGAAGTAAAAAGGTGTTGGATGAGAAGAGAATTTTTGTCTTTCAATATGCTTGTAATAACATTTGTACAAAAAAATTACATGCTTGTGTTAGGATATTTACTTTTTAGCAAATGGAAATCCATTATTTCCTAAAGGAGTAATTATCCTCCTGTTCTATATTTTATCTATTTTCCAGTTGCTTAGTATATTTTCAGTTATTATTTTGTATTTTTCATCTATATATAACTGAACATAGTTAATAAAATCAATATTTATTGGTGCCTTCAACACAGCCAGAACATACATAAATCGTCCATTTTGTTTGGTACTGTTGCAGAGCAAGATCACAGTATACTGAAGAGAACTCCTATCTCGTCTTATTAGCTGGAGACTCGGGATCTCTGATAGTGTTCTTTTTCTGACGTTTTCAGCTGTATTATAGGGCAGGCTAAAAATGAAAACATCTACAAATGTTTTCCTTTTATGAAAAATTGAACGTAAAAGCAGAGAATGGTTTCAGCTCAAATAATGCCACTGTGCGGAAACAGGCTCCAAAAGAGTTGTAACATGATTAGCAAAAAAAAAGTTAAATAATCCCCAACTCAGTGTGATGAGACTTGCATTAGTTTACTCCTTTTATGCCTTTATATACTTAATAATAAAACACAAATCACAGTCTTTCTGTCATACCATAACACTGTGTAATCAAGACAAGAGTTCCATCTGGAAACTGAAACATGATAATTTGAGTCCTAGATCAACGTTGTTACAATTGTATTAAAACCAGAAGGACCTTTTCGAATTATGTATCTGTTAAAATAGAATTTTATTCTATAATGTGGAATATTTCATGGTGATGATGACTAGCACATTTAACTTTATATGTCTGTTGTTTGTCTCCCAGTACTTTTGAAATTAGATGGCTTTTGACAAGACATAAAAATGTGTATCTTTCTCTCCCTTTTTGCTCTCAGATCTTAGTGGCTCCATAACAACTCCAGATGTTAAGCTAAATCTTGGAGGGGACTTCATCAAAGAATCTTCTGCAACTACATTCCTAAGACAGAGGGGGTATGGCTGGCTTCTGGAAGTGGAAGATGATGACCCAGAAGATAACAAGCCACTCCTGTATGTCATACTTATTTTTTTATATCTCTCTTTATTAGCTGTGTAGGAAAAACAACTGCTAGCCTCTCAAATTGTCCTACAGCCTTCTGCTGGCACGAGAATTCTTTTTGACAAATTACTTGGTGTGCAGGAATGAAAACACTGTTTCTCATTATAAGCTTTATTTTTAGTGTAAAAGAGAGGCTTGTTAATCACTGCTGGGGAGGAAGGAAGAAGTAAAATCCAGTTTTACTCATCTCTATAAAACTTCTATGGATTTTTCTGCTCTTATCTGTTTATCTTGTAATGATTCAAAAAAACAATTTATTCTTTTGTGCTGTTGTGAATTTATTACTGTCAAAGAATCAGAGGCTAAGATAACCCAGTGGAAGGATTCACGTTAAGTAAATACATTGTCAGTTACTCTGAAGTAAAATCATTGTGAATTGTACTTGTTACAGAAGGGATCTTAGAAGGAAGGTAGCACAAACTTTATTATCTTTGCTGTCTTATAATATAAAGCTAGATTAAAAGGGTGGTGGTGTTGAAGGACAACTTAAAACCGAAAATCACTGCATCCCTTGTTCAGTGCACAGAAAGTGGTTCGCTGGAGAAACTTTGTATCTTAAGGTTACTACACCATGGGCTAGGCAGCCTGAGTCTCAGTCCTTGTTCTGCATCTAAGCAACTTCATTCTCAGAGTCTCTGTTTTCCTGTGTGAATTAAAGATAATGGTGTTAAAAAAAAAATGGAGTGAGCAGGAGGGTACTCTGGAGAACTCAAATGAGAGCGTTGGAGAGAACAGATGTATGGAGAACTTAGTAATGACACTGCTACTTGAGAAGTCCTTTAAACTGTGCAGAAGTAGCTCCTTGTGTGAATAAGTCTGTTCTGTAAAGCTCTAACTTTTAATTATGAAACAGAACGGAGCACTGAGGTTTCAACCTATGCATTTTTTTCTTTTGCATAACTTTTTATACCACAAAAACCAAGTTTGTGATTCAAAGACAGTTAGGCTGTCAGGAGGCTGGGGCCAGATGAGAGGCAATGGGCATAAAGTAGAAGACGGGAAGTTCCACCTGAACATGAGGAAGAACTTATTTACTGTGAGGGTGACTGAGCAATGCAATAGATTGCCCAGAGAGGCTGTGGAGTCTCCTTCCCTGGAGATACTCAAGAGCCATCTGGACGCAATCCTGAGTAATGTGCTCTGGGTGACCCTGCTTGAGCATGAGGTTGGACTAGATAACCTCCACTAGTCCCTTCCATCCTCAAGGTGTTCTAACCTGCTGATTGCTGGAAGTGAGGAGTACATGCCAGGGACATGATCAGTTTATGACACAGGGTGCATATATTCATCCCAACAGAGAAGACCTCAATCTGGCTGTTACGTAGCAGTTTTTATGCAGTTATGATTATTCCCATAACATGTGCTGTAATGAAGCCTTATAACCTGAATCCTGCTACGACTTAAAGACTAGCAGCCAGTTAAGGGAAGTTAACCCATGTGGTGATACCATGCAAGTATTTTGTTCGATAGAGGAAGACTGTTTTTTTTTTCTCATTGGGCAGTCTTACCCCAGAGACTTGTTTCCTCTTACAGCATTCATCACTTCTTGGGTGAGGTAGCTGTCAGCTTCATGCAAAGACAGTCTATATTCACATGAGAAGTTGTCAGAATTTGCCCTAGGCAATGACAAAGAATTATTTGCAGACAGGAAATGTCTGCACAGTCTTCAGAGTAAAATACAGGGATGCTATGTCCTGTTTAGATAAATGGAGGCAAATAGATGCTTCTAGTCTACTCCTTAGATTCAGGGATATGTTAACAATTTTTGTTATTTAGTCACAGGTTAATAACACGAATTCTGAAACAGCTTCAGTAATAGCAATCCTGAAATTGCCTTGAGAGACTCAATGAGCAGCATTTAATTGCTTTTTTTTTTTTTAAAGAGAAATTATGGTGAATCATGTCTTTGTGTTTATTCCTCACTTCAGCTTTTCTGAGGAAAAAGCCATAAATCAAACCCATGTATAAAACTTTCATAAACTGACTTAGGATGTGATTCTGCATTTTTCTCTACTGTGCTCTTGAGTATAGAGCAGAGGCATGTCTGTCAGAAGCCTCTTGCAATTCTTCGTTGCTCCTCAGTTGTAACTGCATAAGGAAAACCCTAGTGTACAGTTCTGTCTTTATGTCCCATGCATAAGCTTAACAAAGTGGAATTGCCCATTACTTGACAAGTCTTATTACTTCCTGTTCTGCTAGGACAGTTGGGGCAAGATGTACCAGTTAAGAATCTCCTTAAGAGTCTTCTGGTCGATTTGTTGCTGCTTACAGATAGTTAGCAGCAGGGAGTGAAGAAGGCAGAAAAGAGCAAGATCTGTTTATAGAATTTACTGATAGCTTAATTTGCTTTCATTTATTTTTACCCATATTGGAAACAAGCCAGTAATTAAACAACTGGCATAAACCGGTCAGCTGAAAACTACTGTTGTTGAAGGAAGTTAAACCCCATTTCATTTAAAAGAATTGTTTTTACCTTGTGCTTTGAATGGTTTAGGATTAGTGAATGTAAGGATGTTCTTTCTTGTAGAATTTGAAAGAAAATGTTTCCATAACAAGTGTACTCACGGCAAACTGCTCAGCATTGGAGTACACAAACATCCTACTTTTGTGTATGCATGTCTGACTTCTAAGTAGTTACAATGGTAGAATGTCATGTGTTCCTGCATGTCAGAAAATAGATCTACTTATTGTAGACTGTTAGGGTATGCTGTGTGTGTTTTCTATTCTCAATCATGTAACTGAGTATTGAGCAATTAAATGTATCTAACTGTGTCACACCAGTTCCTGCCAGTTCCTGCCAGTTCCTGGATGTGCGGTGAAGGTTTGTTGTGGGCAAACTATTCTGTTGCTAGCCATGGCTTCAGAAAGCCTTAGTGGTGACAGGAGACTTGCTCCATAAACCTGCCATTTGCCCCTACAATTACATTTTTTCTGCTCTGTTTCATTGCTGTGCTGTATAGTAACACTCTTACTTTACAATTTCAGGGAAGAACTCGACATTGATCTGAAGGATATTTACTACAAAATTCGATGTGTGTTGATGCCTATGCCATCTCTTGGGTTTAACAGGCAGGTAGTGAGGGACAATCCAGACTTTTGGGGTCCTCTGGCAGTAGTCCTCTTCTTCTCAATGATTTCATTATATGGACAATTTAAGGTAGGTATAAGCCTTCTACCCAAAAGTAAATCTAAACTAAATTTAGGGATATGACTGCTAAGCAATTTGCATTCTTATGTAGGTAGAAGTCTTTTTTTCTTTTTTTCTGTTTTTTTCTTTCCACATACTAACGCAGGGCATTTCAAATGCTGATTTTCAAGTTAAAATGTAGAAAGACAGCAGTCAGAAATGTATTAAATGGCCCACGGGTAACTTAATTGTGATGAAATGTCAGGCTTGTTTTTATACGGTAGAACAAAGGAAAGATGTGGTTTCTAGAGGGAACAGATTGATGCTAATGGGTTTATAGTCATATTAGTGAATCTTTCAATTTTAATTGTGACCTTTTGTTAATATGCTTTTTATTATTAAAAAAATGACTGAAGAACATGTGTTTGGATGTAATGAATTTTAATTTCCTGACAAATAAAGCTACTGGTTTAATTCATATTCTATCACTGCTGTTATCTGGTATATTTAATCTTCATTAGTGCCATTTGCTATTTTGTCCTCCCTGCTCAATTACAATGAGATAACTTTCCTCTGGTCAGTAGACTTTTTCCATAATTCCTTTTGAAATCTAGGGTGAATAGCTATTCAGCAGCATTGTGCAGATTTCATTGGCCTCCATAAACACTGCTAGGTTTTTTCTTTATATTCAGATTGAAAGAAGTGGTATCATATCTAGTTGGAATTTAAATATGAGCCTAGGTGATCCTGCTTTAGAAATCTTTGACTATATGTGTAGTTACAGTTGGTTTAAATATAATGTAGTATAGCAATAAGCCATATGTAAAGTAGCAGAATGTGCTTATGCAAGGAATTTTGTGAATGGTGAGATAAAATCTTTCCTTTTGCAACCTCTGGCTTCCATATGGTATAGCAAATGCTGAGTAAGACGTCATTCTCGGTATCTTGTTTCTGTGAGGCTCAAAGAGAGTAAGCTAAACCACTGTATTATTCAGTCTTCTGGGTGGAACACTTACCTGTCTCCTGGGCAAAGCAAGGACAGTCTGGGGCTGTATTAAATTGTAATCATCAAGTTCTGCTGAGAGTTAAAAGTCTGACTTCTCAGCATTCCCAGTTTGAGTAAAGAATAAAGTGGTGTCTTCACGGATGAAAAAAGCAGAAGTCCAATGCCTTGTATTGTTTGGGCTGACTTAAAACTGCCTGAGCCCACATCTTGTAATAGGTGCAATGCGAAGACATTTAGCTAGGGTGGTCTTAGTTTTAGTTTTAACTAAACTCTTCCTAAATCTGCTACAGTATTACAGTACTTACAAAATACATCACATGTACATTCCATGTTCACCAAACCTACCATTAATGTGATTCTGTGAATATAACCTCTGAATTTTATTATCAAGTTCTGTTGTGATAGTAAGTAAAACTATTCAGAATTCAGTTTTGCATAATAAAGTCCTTGACTGCAGTAAAAACGATTAATAGAAATTAGTTTCTTTTCTCTCAATGAAAATTATTAATATAAATTAATTGTTTTTATCTCCTTAGGTGGTTTCTTGGATTATAACTATTTGGATATTTGGATCCTTGACAATTTTTTTACTGGCCAGGGTTCTTGGAGGAGAAGTAAGTACCTGTACGCAAAAGGACATAGAGGGACGTAATGTAAAGTCTCTTGGCTACGCTTTTCAGTAGTAATTGGGTTTTCTTGGTGCTTGGTTTTGGACCTTGTAGCCAGCTAAGAATGGATGCAGTTGGTAAGCATAACATCTAGACTGAAAATGCAGAGATGGTCAGCTAAGCTTCCTGTGCAGTGGATTATGGCTTGCTGGGTGTGACAATCTGGAAATCTGTACTGTGAATCCCAGATGTGTGAACAGGTGTCTGTGAGCCAGGACTGAAGCCCATTCTTGGGGGACAAGTGCTTTGAATTTTTCAGTCACTTAGCTGACTGGGACTCTTTCTCCTCCTTTGTACTGCTTTTGCACTGCCCTTTGTTTAAACCTTTTAGTTTTTATTTTATTTTAAATGGGGCTAGCAGCAGTTGTATAACATCCTTGTGGGGAGAGCACCTACCAGTATTTGTTTTCATCCTTGGCCTGATGCAGTTCAAACCCATTAAAGAATGAGAGTCAGCGCATGTTCTTCAACTGCAAAGCTAATTGAAGTTCTGGCCTACATTCCTCCTTCCAGCTGCTAGCACCAGCAGAGCTGGAATAGCTGCTTGAGCTGTTTATGAATTGAGTCAGTAAGTGATTCGGTTGTAAACAAGAAGTGACTTGCAGCAAGGCCCTCAGACTGCTATGGTTTAACAGTCAGGAGGTTAGAAACTTCTTAGAACAGCTCTGCAGCTTAAAATGCTTTGAACTGTGTTGTGAAGTACTAAATATTCAGTGGTACTTGATTTTGGTACTTTTACTATGCATATTGCATTCATGATGAACTAATGTTGCAAACTTCCTGCATCATTTACATTTGCTTTCATCTTTAAATTTTCCGTTTAATCATAATTACTAGTATTCTTGTGTGAACACTGTTTTGAGAGAAAAAGCTTGTATAAATGCGATTGCATGGTTTTCTGCATAACAGCATAATCCAGACACCCTGAAATCATTGTGGTTTGTGGCTCAAAATGAAATTATCAGAATGTATAAGCTGGGGAGAAAGTATAGGTCTGTACTGGGAAGGATCAACAGCCACAAGAGATCACTTGCAAGATGGTCTCTTGTCTCACTGCTATTTTTTGTGTTAAATCCAAGAAGCCTAGCTGGGCCCAGGAAGATTTCAAACCATAGCAAGGTAAAAACAGACATTATAATCCCCATGAAGGTAAAACCAGTTATGAAAATACTTTGAAGAAATCTATTCAAGATAGTAGTAATAATTTTAAACTGGCAATCAGAAGATGTCTGCGCCTTAAAGGGATCAAGTTCTAGGTCTTCCACTGATGCCAGAAGCCTTCATGTACTTTATGTATTTATTTATATATAATGGATATGAGTATATTAATGAAAAAAACTTAAGTCTTTCCTGCTTGTGACAGGCAGGACAAAGCTGAGGGGTCTGTTCTAGGGGTGTGCCCCTGGGTATCATATGTACAGTCCATGGAGAGTGGCAGTTAAGAACCACTTAAGGCAAAACACGAAAATGTGAGGGGTGGGTGGAGTGATGTAATTTAACTGGTGTAAATACTTCCTTTGGAAGTGACAAAATTGTCCATTACAGTGGTTTTTGGCTTTTTTTATAAAAAAAAAAAAAACCTACACCAAAACAACATATATCTAAGAGATCTGAATGATTGATTACAAAAATTCTAGAGGGTCACATACAAAACCAGTTTTCATACTAACAAGCTTCCTTTAGCTAAAATTTCATGAATACATAACATTATTATTGCTATTCATACTGTTATAACAAAATCAGATTGGGCCTGGTGACAAAGATTTGAGTGCTACAAAGTTTATTTTGATGTGCTTGAAAATTTCAGGTTGCTTATGGCCAAGTTCTTGGTGTGATAGGATACTCCCTACTTCCCCTCATTGTCATAGCACCTGTACTTTTGGTGGTTGGATCATTTGAAGTTGTTTCTACCCTAATAAAAGTAAGTTCAGTATCATTTATAGAGAATTGTCTATGGCTATTTTTAACTCACTTTCCTAATGCTTCTTCAAGTCTTAATCTATTCAGGACAACAGAATGATGTGTCAGAATATTCAAAACTGCAGCATGAGTGAGCTCTGTGATCCTCTTGGCTAGTGTGCTGGACATAACTGCTAAGCAAATTCTGCTTTAAATGTGTGAATACTTGGGCATATACAATGCTGTTGCTATAACAACACCTGTTGTTATCAGCTAGCTGCTGTTTAAGGATTTTGCTGTGCTCTACTAGTTGCATTAAAAATAAATAGGATTATCATTTTGAGAAGAGGATGCATAATTAGACCTCAGAATGAAGAGTCTGAAAATAAGCTGTTCTGTCCCTTCCCCCATCATCCGCTTTATTTTTAGGTACTGCAGCATGAGTCTGACGTTAGTCATTGTTCTGAGACCTTCCCATAGTGGTAGCAGTACAAAGCTCTTGATAACCTTTGCAGAGAAGGTTGGTATTGTTCTGATTCTGTGTGGAATGTAAGGTACAAAGCAAGAATAACTTTCCTGATGCCACCTGCTTTTTGGCATCTTTTGTGAAACTAACCATGTTCCCCGACAGATCCTGGCACTACCTAAAGTTCCTGAACACTTCCAGTGCTTCTTAAAACCCTTTTAGGTAGCCTTTGAAGTTATTGCTGAACCTTTTGGGAAGGTTGACTGAGAAAATTGTTACTAGCTATGCTGTATGCTTTTTGAGTTCTTGTTCTACTGATGTGATTGATTTCTGTTCTTTTAGCTTGGTGGTAAACAGTATAATTGAAGTACAGCTGAACTGTATGATAAATAACAATTGCTGTGTTTGTGACTTGATAACTTGCAATTACTATTAAGTGATAGAGTCAGAAAGCAAATCATTAATCTGCCAGTTAACTGGCAGAAATATATTTTAATTAAACCTCTCTTACTTGATTCCTACTAGCAGTTTGTTAACTGCAGGGCAAATCTTTTTGCATCATTATACCATTAGTGTGAAAATGGAGGACAAACCCCATATGGCCAAAATTACTTGTGCTGTGACAAGCACTACTTGTTATGGCAGGAGAGCTCAGTGCTTGGGGAAATGCTTCACAGTCCTAAAGTTGGGGAAGTTACAGTGCAATAGCAAAGTGCCAGTCAGCTTTCTTCCAGTTGCAATCCACAAAGTAAACTATTTGAGTCATGTGCCTCAATTATTTTAACTGCTGCAATTTTCCTAATATATCTTTAGGAATTCAGTCATGATATTGATTAGTCTCGTTGAGCTCTGCAGGCCTGGATTAGGCAGCAGAAATGGAAGTATGTGATCACAAGCAATTTTTTGGGTTTTGTTTTTATGATAGCAGTTAAACAGGCCACGTAATATCTCAAGGGGCTTCAATGTCTCTGACAGAACTGTGAAAGAAGTTTTTTGCTGGGGTCCTGTTATGTGTGCCCTCTTTGGTCCTGTGTTTTGCAGAAGACTACAGTGTTTTTTCATGCCACTCAAGTATTTTTTTTTTTTTATTAATATTTGAGGTGTTAGTAGAGGATGATGTTTGATTACTTTTTGCTATAACCTTGTGAGTTTGAGCTTTGAGGCAAATTCACTGACTTCCAGATTTATTTATTTTATATTTTTGCTAACTTCATATAACATAGGGGATATTCATAGTTAATGTTACTTTCTACCAGTCTTTTGAACTGGTTCTTTTTCAAATTCATAAGTAATATATACATACAACTATATGTTGTTTTCATATATGAAACATAAATATGCTTTCATACAACTTGTATTTTGACAGGCTTCTCACTGCACTTGAAAAGAACAGGAGTGTGAGGTTCAGTTACCTTGAGGTGGAGGCAAAACGATTAAATGACAGCTTACAAGCCAGACAAATCCTAAAATAAGCAATGGTGATTTAACCCTCTGGTATATATTGTAGCAGGAAGTAAAGTATAGTAACTCTTTAAGAGCGTAAGGAGTGAATAGCTGGGGACAATCAAGGTAGAAAGGGAAGTTATTAATCCAGTGAAGTTTCAAACTGGGTGTATATAATCTTACAGCTTGCTTTGTGGTATCGGTATGTCTTATGTTAGGGAAAACTTATTGTAGATCCTAAGCCGCTCACTTTAGTAAAAATGTCTCAAATGAAAATAACATACCTATTTGTGAAATATTTCTCTAAACTTACATGAAAATGCACAGTATTTTCTTTGTATATTTGGAGTTCTTCCCCTCTTCACCTCCTCCCCCCCTCAATTTTTTTGGGGGGGTTCTTTTTTTCTTTTTAACTGTGTTAAGAACTGATTTTTATCTTGGTATTTGGAAAGATATTTTTGTGGTGTCAGCTAAGACTGTTCATCTTCTTTTTCAGTTGTTTGGAGTCTTTTGGGCTGCATACAGTGCTGCATCATTACTAGTTGGAGAGGAATTCAAGACCAAGAAACCCCTTCTAATTTATCCAATCTTTTTATTATACATTTATTTTCTGTCCTTGTACACTGGGGTGTGATCTAGTACAAGATGTGGCCAGAAACCGTATTTTATTCACTTGCAGACTGATAATGCGTAAGATTAAGGAGGCTGGAGGTAATACAAGTGACTGTTTTGTATCCAGTTGTCAAGATGTTTTAAGATTGAAGAGCATATTTGTGTATATTATTTAATGAAGCAATTGTAGCTATATAGATTTGTATCAAAGTTCTAGGTTTGTTTAAGACTCTTCAGATTTTAATGAGCAAAATAAAAGAACCTTGTGTTTTATAAAAAAGTGTAGCAAATCCACAACTCGATACCTGTGCCAAAAGCACTAGGACCAGATTACTATATTCGAGGGGGAAAAAAAAAAGAGAAGTTAATGGTAACGATCTCAAAGTGCAATTTTTCTTTTCAGCTTAAACACAGCTGGCTTTTTTGGCACAGCAAAGTTCTGTAGATAATATATATTTATGAAACGGTTCTGATTGTTCACAGAATAGTCTGTATAATCAAGACATGAAGATACTACTTTTAATTTAGTGCCTCAATTACTTTGATTTGGCTATTGAGTTTTTATAAATTCCAATTTGTTTTCAAAACATGTATATACTGTGTATTTTGTATCTATGGCTTGTGTGTAGCGTAAGTACTCCTTGGTTAAGGATGTATATTGGGTTTTTAAAAATTGAAGATACAAGTATTTGAAGTCTTCATTTACAATCTCTGACCAAAGGAGCAAGATATTTGCTGTGTGACGTAATGAAGTGGAATGCATCTTTAGAGAATCAAATTATTTTACTCCAAAGTGTAAATTTACAGAGAAATAGGTGAACACCTTTCCCAACTGTAGAGATGGGTTAATGTTGCAGGAAAAAAAGATCTTTCAAATTTGTGTGATCTTAAAACAATGTTATTTTATGATGACAAAATAAAAGTAATGCTTCCCTAACTACGTTTTACAACATCTTGCTCTGTCTTGCTTTTAATAGCATGGTATTTAACATGCATCCATGGTTTGTTTTGTTTGTTGTTCTTTTTTTTTTTTTTAATTTTTTTTTTTTTGCTGTGGTTTGTTTGTTTTTTTTTTTTTTCTTTCCCCAGTACTATTAATCCCTTGTAAAGAGAAATAAAAAAGATTTGTAAGGGCAGATTCTCCCTCCAATAAACAAGGCAGAATGACAGCCTTGGTAACAGTTAAGTTTTTGCTAATTTTGACTATCCAAGGATTATGTAATAACGTGGTGACATGTTAAATATTTCCTGTGTACTGTGTTGATTGCTTATGTAATGGTCCTTATGGTAATGTTTCTTCACAAGGGAAGTCCACTGAAGTTCACTTTGCATGGTACTAACTTAGGTATTTGCAATCTTCAGTATTTAGCATTGCCAAATAGATTTTAAGTTTCTTAATATTTGATTTTGGTAACAGGAAAAAAAAAATCATTCCACATCCCTTTTTTTTTTTTTTTTTGTGTCCTTCAAATAAAAATCAGCCATCACAAGGTAATAGAAAAGGCTGTCTGATCCCTAATGGACATATTTCCTTACCAGAACTGTAGTTTTCCAGACTTTTAGACTTGCCATTTTAGTAACTTATTTTTACTAATCATTACTGATGCAGAATATATATTTAAATTCCAGCTCTACCACAGACCTTTAGCTTATGCAGTCTGCTTTTCTGGCTGATGCTTGTGTTGGTTTCAAACAGAACTAATTAAAAGTTGGTGCTGGCCACAAATTGTAACATAATACTGTAGCTTGTAATACATTAAAGAGGAAAAACTGGAAGAGAGGTGGTCTTTTCACCTCATTTTTGATTTCTGCAGAAGTCCTGGTGGAATTACTTCAGATCTGTACTAAATCAGTTATAGCACCAGTTTAGTTCTTACCTGCAAGTGTTTTGTGAGCATCCATAACTTAGTCTGAAAAAACAACCAAAAAAAAAAAGGTGTATTAGCTCTGGAATCTTGCATGATAATTTTGTCTTATCTCTGTTTCCATGACTTGCATTTCTTTTTTAACAGGAATATCCAACTAGTATTAGAAGACCCCAGTATCAACCCAGACCCTGTCTGTGAATACTGGTTTACTAAACATCCCCACAAACATGAAGGGCAAGGACACATTTAGGTTACTAGGCTGTCAGAGAGCTTTAAGCTTAGTTCCTCTTTGCATAGCTGTTCTATTCAATGTCCTGTGCATCTGATATGACTATGAATATTCAAAGGATGCAAGAATGTTCTATTTAATCTCCAAGTATCTTATTTTCCTCTATAGTGATGTTCTATGAAACTTATAGTTGCAAGTTTGACTGTTCCTTTCCACAGACTTGGCACATGTGTAATATGCAATGTAGATACGCACTTAACATAGTACAGATTTTGTACACAATTGCAGATTTGCACCTTTTAATCTTAGTCTCTCTAGGGTCACCTTTTACGTATGCTGTGCAAGAAGTATGTACAAACAGCTCTCAAATGGTTCTGATAGTTTGTAATAACTTTGCATTCAACAAACTCATATTTTTAGATGAGGTATGTGTGTAAATACAAGATGTATTTTATAAAAATTTTGAATTAAACTTGTTTACAGAATGTATGAAGCTCATTTATATTTACTGAATTGACATCTATATTCCTATTAATGTCATCAATCTCAAGCTCTGAGGTGATAAATAAATATTTGTGATAATAGATGCAGTACTCCTATTGTCACTGAAATCTGGGGAAAAATAGAATGACAGGTTAGAAAGCCAACATTACTGTGGCATTACGGTGCATGGGGGCTCACTCTGCTCATCACGCACACCAAAAGAGACAGTTTACAGCATATGTAGCTTCGTTATATACATATTCATTATAATTCCACAAAATGCCCACCCAGTTCTTGTTACTCACACATACGGTAATTGGGCAGATAAGGCTGTGGCGCAGGCGCTGTGAATTCTCTGTGGGTCATGGTGGTTGGTTGGGGAGAAAGACATACCCTCACTCGTTTTATCCTTTTATGGAATGCCGTTTGCTAAGGACATTGGAATGTGTTTAGTCTTTCTGATTAATTACGTGTTCTTGTTTGGTCTAATTTACGACCCTGAGAGGCTCCTCGAGTTTTCTGTTGCAGCTGTTTACCTATTTCTGAGGCCTTGCCAACAGGAGGAAGCCTACATTCGTGAGAGAAGACATCTGGTTCTTTTGTTGCATGCCTTTTTTATCTTGAGAATTGTAGCATCTATACACAGTAAAACTCTAGTTTAAGAATCTTTGTAGCCCAACTATGTCCAAGTTTCTATATTCAGTGAAATACTAATTTGGTATCAATTTCTCTCAAAACGGGAAACATAGAGTGCATCTGTCTAGCACAAAGTTCTTGTTCAAGGATGCAACACCTCATTTCAGGGAAGAGACAGGTATCATGCCTTCATGAGACATGCTCTTTGGACCATCTTTTGGATAGAGCAGCGAAACGTGTACGCCTGAACTTGCTTTCTTCCCTCTTCTACCCATGAGACATACTCCATCATTTATCAGAAAAATTATGCCTACTTGAAAACTCTGTGAAATCAGTTGCTTTGGAGACAACATAGAGCTTGACATCTGCTTTAAATTTGGTCACTACCCTCTCTGGTCTTTCATGTTTCATCCGAAGTAGTGAAGCAAGCTTGGAAGCTGCTTATTCTGCACTCAGGGCAATTTTGATAAGGCTGGTGGCATGCCCATGCGGATTCTTTTATTTTTCCCCTTAGATGTTGTATTTCTTAAATCATTTACCTGCTACAGCAGCCTGTGCTAACATGGGTCCTTCTAATAAAAATACTCTCCTGTGTGAAACCATGTATTTGAAACGTCAATATTATTTAAGACCATCAAAAAACTTACTCAGAAGTTAAGTTTTTAAGACATGAAAACCCGTCAATATATTTAAGACCATAAAAACTTCCTGTAATATTTTAGTAGAGCAGGTCACTTAGATAAAACAATGTCAATAGGTAGGTTTGGTATTCGGGGACGGGGAGAAAGCCTCAGTGAAATACAGAAGGTACTACTATATTCATGTCATTTTTGAAGCTTGCTGAACTCTGCTTCATAACAAAATGCTTTCATGGGTACAATGACTCCATCCCTACTTTGGGGGGTGGGAAACGCTGCACCACTCTTTCCAAAAGGAAGCGGTAGCAGCACGGCGCTTGCCTTTCTTCACTGTGTAACAGAGCTGGAAGCAGCCTAACCAGGGGCTCTCGCACCGCTCTGAGAGTGCAGACAGACACCAGCCGCAGAGCCAGCCTGCGAGAACCCTCATTCCCCTCTCCCCGACGCGGGAGGCGGCAGCCGCGCTTACCCGCTTACGACCGAGTTTCTGACGCGGCAGCGTTGGGGCAGGGAGGAACCCGAGCCCGAGTGGCCGCACCGAACCCCCGGAGGGGACGCAGCAGCTCCGCCGGCGCCCCTCAGCACCCCGCTCCCCCCGCCCTGGGGCAGCAGCACGGCCGCGCACGGAGGAAGCAGAGCCCCCGCCTCTCCCCTTGCGCCCGCCCCTCTCCGAGCCCAGCCGCCGCTCGCTGCCCGCGCCTCCCCGCCCGCCGTGTGGGGCTGGCGGCTGGTTCCGCATCCGGCGCGGCTGTGTCACTTCCCGCTCACGCTGGCGCTCTCCCTTTCCCCCTCTCCCCGGACCCGGATGGTGACTGGCGGCGGCGGCGGCTCCAGGGACTGTCAGTGAGCGGCTCCCCGCGGGCCTCTTGTCCTGAGGGCGGCGGCGGCAGCGGCCCCGAAGATGGCTGCGGCGGCCTCCTGCTCTTCGGCGGTGGCGGCGCCGGCTGGGGCCGGGCCCGGGCCGGTGTCGGCCGGGCCGGGCTCCTGCGAGTGGCTGCTGCTGCGGGACGGCTGCCTGCGCTGCGACGCCGACGGTCTCTGCAGCCTGTGCTACCACCCGGCGCTCAACGCCATCCTGGCCGTGACCGCCCGCGGCGCCATCAAAGTCATCGACGGCACCTCGGGGGCCACGCTGCAGGCGTCGGCGCTGAACGGTGAGCGCAGGGCCCGGGCGGCCTGCCCGGCCCCTCTGCCGCGAACCGGTGGCGGGGGGAGCTGGCCGCGCCGCCCCCGGGGCGGCTGGAGGGCACGATCGCGGCGCGGCGGAGCTGTGGGGGAGGTGGCTGGGGCTTGCCTGGGCGCAGGTGTCGAGGCTGGCGAGGGGCTTCCGCCCGGGGAGGCCCAGCTCAGCTCAGGTCCGTCGTGCCGGCGGTGCCCCGGCTCTTGTTCACCCCCTGTCGCTTTTGAAGCCTGAGCGGTTCCGAGTATCGAGGGATACTCGTGTAGGCAGCACCGAGGCCTTTTTGTTCTGCAAAATGTATTAGCCCGGTTACTGAAAGATGAAATGGGGTTGGAAGTCTGATGTGGAGGGCTGTGTTTTGTCTTTATTTTATCTTTTCAGGTGTTCTTATGGTTGACGTAACATTGAACCTTCCAAAGATTAGAAACAGCATGTTATGCAGGATAGGCATAGTTCTAGTTCTTATTGATATATGATACTGTAGGAATTTATTGAGCCTTAATCTGGCCTTGCTAAGAAGGCGTATTTCTTTAAAGTATGCTTATAACACATAAATAGTACTTAATAGCGTTAATACAAAATTGAAAGTGTTACTTGTTATATAGTTCAGGATTATTTTAAATCAGAATTCTTAATAAAGTTATTTGATGGTACGCTTTTATATATATTTGCATAGTTTTTCAGGCTGCTGAGTGTCTTGACTGTGTCTGGTGCTAGTAACAATATATCCGCTGCTATGTTAAGGAGTCATGATTACCCACTGACTTTGTGAGAGGCAAGACTGTAGCATCTCTGTAATGCAAAGTAACTTTCTTTGTTGCCCATTAGTGTTTTTACACTGCTAACAAACTAGCAGTGTGGAAAAAGATCCATGTGCCATGAACACCTCTTGTTTCTCGTTCATTAACAGTTCTTAAACTGCAGTACTTGTCAGAATATCGTGGGGGTGAGGGTGTAGGGTTATTTTTGGTGTGTTGCGAGACCAGCCTTTGGCACAGAAAGATACGCTTTTACTAGTTGTGTATTTACACGTTCGTGTTGTCCTTACAGTTGTGTGTTGTTAAAATCAAGGTGTGCTGCGGGGTGGTAGTGAAAGGTTCATGTTTGCCACCTGAGCATAGTGTAGTAATGCCAAGAATTGCACGGAGATGCTATAGTCTAGGTGGTATGTATACTTTCACCTTGAAAACCTCCAACTGTATTGCAATGTCAAACTGAAGACAGCAGGACAGCAATCATTGATTTCCTTTCATAAGTTTGAGTCGGTACATTGTAAAGTGTAAAGGTAAAATGTTTGAGGCAATTAAAAACAAGTTTGTGAAATTATTGTGAAGGTGTTTTTATTGCTTTGGTGTTGATCACTTGTATTGAAAATGAGGCTCCTTTGTTGTGCTTCCCGCTCTCTTCAGATCACTGTGCTTCTGTCATTCCTTCTTCTGTCATGCTATCTCATGAAGCGCTTTTTTTATTAATAACTTAATTTCTTATTTTCTTTGTGCTCTTGCCAGCATTTGAGAATTGTTAAGTTGTGGATGAGTAGGACATAAATCAAGGCCTTAATTTGTAATTGGCTGCCTGTGTACAACATGTTTAATTCTTATGAAGAGAAAAGTAAACTATAAATCAAAGCCTAAGCTGTTGTTTTACACTTTTCTGTAATAGAACCCGTGCAAGAGATTTGGCTTAGTATTCAAAATGCTAATGGAAATTCTCCCCTAAACAGTAACTATTTAAAAATAACATATTGCTTTGATTCTGTTACGTACATTCAGTCATGTATACTTCCTCTAGTGTCAGTCTTCTCTGTGACAGCATGACTGTGAAAGATGGATTCTACTCCTCCTCATATGAAACAACAGAATTGCTTGCAATCTACCCAGATTTTATCTGTGCAGTGTAGCTGATGATTACGTTGCTGGGGGAAAAAAACACCTTAGTTTAGTCTGAAGAAACTTTAAATGAATTTCCTTACAGATTCAGACCAGTGTGCCTGTGAGAAATCTGGCTCATCTCGGCAGCTGGTGTCTGTTGGGCCTGTTAGCAACCATGTTGACTCTTGTTCTCTCCCTCTTCAGCCCTTCTTTGGGAAGAGGAGGGAAAAGGGAATTCAACTGTTCTTCTGTGTCTGCCTGCTCTGTACAGTGTGAGCTTTTCTTATGTAGGATAGTAGTAGTTGGACACTCAGACCTGTAGGCCGACTGTGTCCCTGCTCCCTCCCCTGCCATAAATGACAGGTCAAAGGATATTGTTGCTTCGGGACTTCTGGTGCTATAACTAAAAATAGAGTTCCTAGGAATTAAAACGGCTTCTCTTGGGAGACTAGACTGCATGTCCTCCTTGATAGTGGCGCTGCAGGTCTTTTGTGCTGCCAAAAGATTTCTGTTGGACAGAAATGCTGTTGCTCATTACCCAAGGGAAAACAACATAGTAGGCACTTCTTTCTAGAAAGTGAAGCAAGAAAAAGGATCCCCCATCAAGGGAAGGAGGGAAGAAAAGGAAATACCATGATGTCTCAGTCTTGCTCTTATTTTCCGTCATAGTTCACTATGGCAGTACATTAAGCTCTGAGCTCACTCTCAGTGAAAAGGCTGAACCTGTGGAATACTGAATCTGGTAGAGCAATGGAGGCTGCCTTGGTTAGAATGTAGATGAAGATTGCTGTCTTTGATGTGTAAAAGAGCAAGACAAAAAATTCACAGCCAAAAGACAGTTCAGCTATAAATCGGGTCCAAACATTAAGATGTGGTCCCTGGTCTTTGTGCTTCAGTTTCTCATGTGAATGTCTGATGTGTGAGCTGATTCAGGGATTGTTCTTCTGAGCCCAAACTGTAGAAATCCAGTGAGGGTTATGATTATCAGTATGCCACAGTGGATCTTCATCAGATCTCTTTCTTGAAAGTGTGTGACCATCTTAAATTTATTTCCTGTATGGGCACTGTAGGCCTGTTCAGGAGGGCAAGGTGATCCTTTGCAACCGTCCAGGGCATGGTGGTGAATAAGAGCCCTGGTAAGGGGAAGATCAGGTGATCCTTTAATATTAATCTTTGTCTTATCTGGTCACAAGGTTGTCCTTTTTATTCTACCAAGGCCGTCGCCTGTACACTATGCATTTTAGAGAGCCGGACTGGGAGAGCAAGGACAGTTCTTGAGATTACTGGATATTATGCATTCCTGTGTTTTTGCTAGTAGTGGATAGTCAGGACTAGTTTTGAAACTGTTGTGCAAGTCTATAAAATACTCAATTTTCCTCTTTAGGCATTTAAATATTTGTTTGCTTTCAGTTTTATTTATGTCCTTTCAGTTTCAAGTTGAACACTGGTAGCCAGTGAGCATGAATGAGTGATCAATTTCCAAATACAGCACAAAGGATGAGCCTTTTCCTCTGCCTCAAAAAAAACCCACCCACCAGACAACAAATAAACCACCTCCAAACCCAACAAAAACCTAAAAGTGAAACAAACAAGCCAGTCAAACAAACAAACAAAAAACCCCAAAGCATCAAAGCAAATTTCCAGAATAATCTTGGTGAGACAGTGGCACATGTTGCCCAGAGAAGCTGTGGGTGCCCAGTCACTGGCAGTGTTCAAGGCCAGGTTGGAGGGGGCTTGGAGCAACCTGCTCTAGTGGAAGGTGTCCCTGCCCATGGCAGGGGAGTTGGAACTATATGATATTTAAGGTCCCTTCCAACTCAGACCAGTCTATGACTATATGGATTCCCAGAGAAACTTGGCCAGGGACGCAATAAAAAGTGAAAACATACTGTCAGATGGATAGTGACCATCTTGAATGTTTCTGCAGGTTTTCTTAGATTAATATGACATAGCAATGGCTTCAGAGCCTCATTTGCTAAAATGCGTGGTTCACAGCTAAAGCCCGCTAAATTGCTGTGCAGGCCCTAACAGTAATCAAAAGATAGACTTCTGAATCCATGCAGAGAAGGACCTCTTAACTGTACATTGTACCAGGTCCTGTAGGGGAAACAGTCTGTATTATCGCTAGAGGCCCTCAACTGTTGTTTCTCCAACAGAAGAATTTAGAAGGAAATACATCCCAGCCCAGAAGGCTCACCTGTGCCAGCAAGTTCAACTCCATTGTCTGTTAGTGTTTCCTTTTGGGAAGTCCCGTGTGTCTTCAAATGGTTTACTTTAAATTATGGAGCATTGGAAATCTATCAAGCAATATCAGCTTTTGATTCTTTTTGAATCCTTTCCATGGTGTGCAGGGGGAAAAACAAGAATAAAAGATTCTCTTTTGCATAGAGGGAGTGTACACTTCTTAACATCTCTGTGAAGAAACTGGGATACTCTGACATCCAATTCTAGGCTTGAATTATTTGACAACATCAGCAGTTTCAACTGCTTCAAGCTTACTCTAGTAATACTGCTCAAGTTGGCACCTTCATGCCTTAAAATTGGGGCAAGTTTCTTCATCTTCTTGGCTCTTCTTATAATTTATTTGAATGTGCGAGAAAAAGTATTAATAAAGAAGGCTATTGCTATTAATACAGATTTTTCTTGTCATTATTTTCTCTTTGCATAGGGAGTATTGTCAGATATCTAGTGATCTGCTACAGCCCACCTTCCCTGTGAGTATACCTGGATGACAGTGCTAATCTTGGTGAAATACTTCTCAGAGAGAGCATTCCACTGACTTACGTGATCTCACTGTGATTCACGAAGTGCCTTAAGCACTTGAAAAAACAGAATAGGAGAGCTGTTAGATTTGAGTTCAATGTTTTATACCAGTAAAGATTCTAGACCGCTGTGCACTCCATTTGTCTGCTACCTTTAATCAGAGTGTGGCTGATACCCCATTCTTACTTGCTAGGCATCTTGCCAGACTAAGATGCTGTTGATCGATATTTCCATGCTCTGTGGAAGCACATCTGGATTATCTTCTGCAGAAGCTAAAAGAGAGTGAAAATTAAGATCTTTTCTTTCCACATGCCTTTAAAGGGATGTTTGCATTACTATGTTTATTGCAGGCGTCCAGAAGTAACAACAGGCAGCAATGCAGGCATATGTTATGTTGCCAGGCAAGATAGCACATTTTTCATTTTATAGACAAGATTATTCAAATCTGGACTGATGAATTCATGGCAACAGTAGCACTATACTAATAAAGGTTGCAGAACGCTTTGATGTTAGAGAATCAGAAGAATTCCTAGCCCTCTATGAATGGGCTTTGAAAAGGGTCTTCTGCAGGAAGATGTATCTTTAAATGCTTCTTACTGACCCGAGGAAAAATTACTGTGCTCTGGGGCAGGGATTTGAACTTCGACTTCCTATCCTATCCCATCTCACAGGTAGTTAAGATATTTCTTATTGATATGAAGTATCCTCAGAGAAAACCTTATTTTGAACCTCTGTTCCGATTGTGGTCCAGCTTTGTTTAAGGCAGCTTTCAATATCCTTATATGACTGTTCAGCTCAGCTCAACTCATCACATCCAGTGATGCTGGATATCATATTATAGAAAATGTGTGAGAAATTTGTCAGAAATATGTTCTGGCAGAAATAATTGATTAGTTCGTGTCCAGCACCTTATGAAAGAAAGCAGGTTGTTGGACTTGAAGTAATGGAAACATGGAGGAGGTTTTGCTTTGGGTTGCCCAGACTAATGGTCTTTAGAATTCGTGATCGTGGTGATCAGTGGTTTGGATCTAGTATATTCTCCTGTCCTGTAATTGGTCCTTTCTAGCAGCCCACAATAATGTTAGCTGGCTCAGTAGAACCTCTTTCTCAGTCTTCGGTTATATTGTTTACAACAATATTTTTATGGTTGCTATTGCATTGGTATCCATACCTTAAACTCAGGTGAAATGTGCAACATGCAGGGTTGTAGAAGGCAGAGTATTAAGAAAAATCTGTCCTAGCCTGAAGATTCAGCTTAATTGTTTCTTTCAAGTTTTTAATAATAATTATATCTGGTTTTTGGTGTGGTGTTGATCTGTTATTTCAGGCTTTCTTCCCAAGCTACTTTCAAATAATTTTAAATTTAAAATTGAAAGGGTTCATTAATTCTCCCTGAACAGTATGACATCTCTCAGAAATACTTTTTAGGCTGTCTTGGAGATGGAGGTACAGCTTACAACCATGTGGACAGCTTCTGAGCATGTCAATCTGTCCTAGGTCGTGTTATAAGATAGCTTGTTACATGTTACCTATTCCAGTGGGATCAGTCACTGCTCACCTTTTTTTTTTTTATTTTTATTTTTTTCAATAAAAAATTTACACCTGAATCAATTCCGTTTCCTCATGGTTATTAAGTGATGCCACAGTATTGCTTTCTGCTGTTAAAAAGCTGTCCTTTAAATAGTTAATGCTCTCTTAACTGCAGTGACTGCTTGCAATCACAAAATGAATGCTTATTGCTGAGTGAATGGTTCAAGAAAGACCAGCTGTTGCCTTCAGTTCTTCCATTTGTGCAGTACTCGTGGATACCAAAACTTGCATCTTCTTCTGATTTCTTTGGAGTTAAATATTGGAGTGTGTATTGGCTCAGCTCCTTTGCTGCCTCATCTTTGTGAAGAGTATCAAGATTTGGTAAGGATCTTGTGCATACTGCTAGTCAAAAAGTAGACAGGAAGTCTGGTATATGCAAAACATTTATTTTGCAGATTTGCATGTATGCTAGGGGAAAGATTACTCCACAGATCAGGATGATGCACGAAAAAGTGGAAGAGAAAAAACGGCTTTTGTTTTACAGCCTAGACTAAAAGTGTGAAGTTATGGAAATAATAACTTACATGTCACATAAATGTAAAAACTATTATGTTTAAAATTTCCTTGAGGTATTTGCTAGGGCTCTTCAGTGTGTCTTTTATGACCATTTTTTTAAATGTGTAACTTAAGAGGGTATTTGCTTACCGGTTAAGTAGTCTTCAAAATTATTAACGTTAGTGAAAACACATATCCAGTCTCAAGTGTTGGTTAATGAGGTGGCTTGCATGGCATACAGTCTATTGGCAGTTCCTCAGTCCCTCATAGTTCCTGTAGAGAAAGCAGTTTTATCCACTGCACTTCCCTGGCCTGGCTGAGTGTGAAGCAGTCAGGATCTTATCTGAGCATTTGGCAGCTGTAGAAGAGTTTGATAAACTCTGTTTGCTGGGCAACAGGGCGCAGAGACTCATGAAAAACACCTTATGGAAATGAAAGAGCTGGGGAGGTGCTGGATGGGACTGAGAACTGTGATGGAGTGGCTGGATGACAATGAGAAAGGGTTAGAACTGGTTAGGGAAGTAGAAAGCTGGATAGATGGCAGTGGAGGCTGGGAAACTGCAGAGTGTTTTGTTGGAGGGCAGGAAGGCACTGTGGTTATTGTGGAGAAATACAGTGATAGATTTAGTTAACCCGTCTTGAACAGGATCATAGATTCATGTTGTGATGTAAACCATGACATGTAACACTGCTCGATAGACTTCTTTTTAATACTGTTTTTTCTTCTATTTTCTATAGCTTTTTTAAGTCAGAATTACAAGATTAGCATTTTTCAGTAAATAGTCTTATATTCCCTCTGCACTGAAGACAGAGAGGCAAAGCCCTTACTCTGAACTTTTGGAGGAACCTACCTTCACATTACCTTTAGAAGGAGCCTGGCAAGACCAGTCTTACAAGGCTTAAGTTAGCTTTTCTGAATGTCTCCTTTCAGTGACAGAACCAAGTTAAATATATGTATGTAACTGTTTTCAGATATTCTTATGCTGCAAGTAGATGTCTTAAACATACAAGGTCCTTCAATTTTACCAGCTTCACAGAAGAATTCGAAAAGGCATCCTAAAGAATAGTTTCACTTTTAAATTTCACTTAAACATGAATAGATCTAGTCTGTTCTGCTTCAGCTTTCTTACGTAGAAGCAATTATTAGGAGAACGTGAGAATGCATTTGGTTAATTTGAAGTACCTGAAAGAATTCAGTGGAGTTGGAGTGTGGTGCACTGGACTCTGACTCCTAATGCTAGGATGAGATCTTGGAATTGTACTAGAGAATACAACTGAGAATATAAATCCATTTCAATGACTGATGTGTACAGTTTTGATATTTCCATCTCAAAAAGAGTATAATGGAACTGGAAGCTTAAGGTGTGGGATGCTTTTATATGTGAGACAGTATTCAACCTGAAAAGGTGATTGGCAGTGGAGAAGTAAGAGAGTGACAGAGGCTTGCAAAATTCTGGATGTGTGAAAAATGTACATTGGGAGTTGATGATGCTCTCTGCTCTTGTGCTAGTAGAGATAAAAACAAGTAACTGTAAGAAATAGTAAAATATGGAGCTCCTGGCTGCGGAACATTGTAGATGCTAGGTGTTTGTGAAATTACAACAATGTTGGACAAACTGATGGAAGAACAACCAACCACTTTTGTCTCCTAAGGTCCCTGAGCACAAATTAGGGGCTGAGAGCGTTACAGGAAAGTACCATTGTATGCACACCTTTAAACTCTTCACTAACCTTTTGTTCCGTGTTATATTTCCTTAAAAGTAGTGTCAGAAAGAGAAAGATAGTAACTCAGCCATATAACATAGCTGTTGAACTTCTACTGTACTAATGGAAGGCTCCTGTTAGATTTCCTACTAAACTGTTCTTTTTCTGCAGACTGAACAAGCCCAGTTATCTTAGTCTTCATGTGTTGTATGCTACATCCCTCTAACTGTTGCCACCTAGACACTTAGTCCCCGGCTTCTGTGCATGTATGTGGTTATATTCCATACCAGGTGTTGGCTGCTGCATTTGTCTTTGTTGAATTTAATAGAATCACAGAATGGTTTGGGTTGGAGGGGACCTTAAAGATCACCTGGTTCCAGCCCCACCTGCCATGGACAGGGATGCCTTCCACTAGAGCAGGTTGCTCCAAGTGCTGTCCACCTGGACTTGAACACTGCCAGGAATGGGGCAGCCACAGCTTCTCTGGGCAGTCTGTCTCAGTGCCTCACCAGTCTTACAGTAAAGAATTTCTACCTTATATCTAATCTAAATCTACCTTGCCTTTATCTCTTCTCCTATCACTACATGATTCTGTAAAAAAATGCCTCTCCATCTTTCTTGTAGCCCTTTTAAGGGCTACAAGATAAAAGTAGCCCTCTAAAGGGCTGCAAGAGAGGTTTGTGTCAAGCCATTTCTCTGGCTTTTTGAGAACCTTTTAAAAGGCAGCCCTGCTATTTACTGCATCTCTTGTCCTCAGTTGCCTCCCATTTGGTGTCATCCATAGTCTTGCTAAAGGTGCAGACTATCCCATGGTCCAAGTCGTTGATAAAGATAGTTAAGGCATACAAGGCTTCACTGAATGCCAGTCATAACTGGCTGCCGGGTGGGTGTTGAATCCTTAATTACTGACCTTGCCCATGACAGTCTGGCCTCTTTTTCACTTGGCTTGTAGTCCAACTGTATGCTTTTGAGAACTTGCACCTTCTACGAGCTTGGTGTTTTGAGAGGTCCTTGTAATATTTGGGCTGGTGGGGGCGAGCTAAACCATTTCATGCCAGACAGACTGTGGAGTTTAAAAAGTGCCATAACTGGAGATGTTTCCTCCTGTAACAGAGACTGCAGGGTACATGATGGGTAAGCTCAGATGCTCTAGCCACTTCAGTGACAAAAAGAGGAGCTGGTGTTAAAATTTCGTCTGGAAAAGGCTCTTTGTTCTGAAATGCTGTGATGGGAGTTGCTCTTGTGGAACGGGAAGTTCCTGTTACTGAGCTGTGAAGTATTCCTTGCCTGTCTCTGGTTCTGGGTGGATGCTGTGTAATTTCTGTCTGCAGTATGTGAAAGACACCTTTCCTGAAAACTTTAATCATACTTTTTCACTCTGAGGAAAGTTTTGAAGAAGGCACTATCCTCTGTGAGATTTTTGCAGGAGAATTGCAGGGACTAAAGTTTTCAGAATTTACCTGAGTTGGCAGACAGGATTGTAGTGTACCTTGTGAAATATTCATAATCTGTTCTCAGAATAATTGTATATGTGAGCAGTTGCGTTCTGTGTGACATACAAGGCAGCAGTAATGTTAGATACATGGAGATCTGAAACCACATGAAGAGCGTGTGCACGAAGAGCTCACCAGTCTCTTCCTGCTCATTTAGTCTCAGTTGAAGTCTGGAAAGTGGAAGAGGACCCTATGCCTGCAAAGCTAGTCAGATATGAACTGCCTTGATCTCAGTGGGGTTTTGTTTATGTTCTGAAACCTTTTAAGTGTTAATGTTAGCTTTTGTTAGTAGTTGCTTGATCGGATACGGCGAGTTAATATTCATGTGTCAGTCTCCAATGCTTTGGCCCAGATAACACATCTTCTTACTCTAATGAAGATTGTTAAAACCAGCTATCATATAATGAACTGCCGCTGAAGCAATTCTGTCCTGTTTGTTGCTAAAGGAAAAGATAAACTGTAGATGACATTCTGGATTACCTAAATCCAGTTTTGGCAAATAAGGGAGTCTGAAGGCACTTTGTGATGTTAAGCTGCGTATTTCTGCCTCCTCTGTCATCCTTGCTGTTTAGAGAATGTTTTCCTCAAGTTGGAGAATCCTTTTCTTTTGGAAAGGAGGGCCCCATGGGCTTCATGGTGGCAGCTCTGCTGAGGTGATGTCTAGAGCAAATAAGGGGCTAGGCCTGGACGACTGGACCTGGAAGGTAAAAGTGCACTGCTGAAGTTCCCACTGAAGATGTAGGTGAGGAGGAACAAGCGAGAATCTATAATGGATAAATTAAATAATGATGGGCACTGATGGCTTGATTTCGTCATCCCTTAGCCATCTTTCCATTACTATGTTCCCAAATGTTCGTAACCGCTATGTCTTGATTTCCTTTGGGAGCCACTGGTTTAAAACAATTCTAAGACATCTTTCTCCTTTTTAAATCAGACTTGCAGTGGTTTGCTTTTTGTCATCTTTTGTGTTAAAATATTACCCATTGCAGCTAATCCATGGTAGTGATTTTATATAGTACTAGTTCAGAATAGTTTCCCGCAAAGATAGCGTGTTAAACCAGCAAGTTAAAGTTTAAAACATTCTTTTTTATTATTATTTGTACTATAGAACTTCCTCAAACTGCAAGGGTTCTGATATGCTTGCATTGGCATATCTTATTGTATGCTACTTGGGTAGCAATTAGGAAAGGCACCTGCCTCACAGTAAATGAGGACAACCGATACATACTTTTTTTTTTTTAATCCCATATACATCTGAAAAAATGTGTGAGAATCAGTTGAGCAATGTTCTGTCAAGAAGCATTTTTGCCTCCAGTTGAAAGGATGGTTTTGTTGTCTGCTGATTTGGCTTCTGGAAGGAGAATTTCACATGGCGTATTACCAGGAGTGATAATGCCTCCTGAACTTGAAGCTTTACACCCACACTTCACGACAGAAGGAGGGGACGGGGAATAAATTTTTATTTTTCATTCTTACAGTAAATTTTAAGGACTTCTGCAGCTGTACCACTCCCTTCTCTTGAATTTTTGGATTCTCTTGCCTTTAAATAGCTTGAAGTTCAGATCTAATGATACAGACTTAGTAGGATAGGTAGGGCTTTTGATGTCCTGAAACTTTATCCATGTAGCTTCCCATGGCTGCAGTATTTTCAAATGAGTACTGAGGTATTGTTTGGATATTCTAGTTTAAATTAGAAATGCAAAGACTGGGCTCAGTGCAGTTAATGTGTGTACATGTTTTGTTGAGCTGATGGGATTTCTGTTTCTCCGAAAATGTTACTTTAATTCTTAATCTAAAGACCTAGTTGTATTCATAGATTGAGGTTATGGATGTTCCTTTAGCTATTTGATTAGTCTTGGATTTTAGCATTATGGAACTAGTGCTATGATGCATGTGTTAACAACTGTCACTTTATAGCAGCAGATAAAAGTATTAGTTTTCTGTGATTTAGAAATGATTTTGGTTTTTGCATTCTGTGCATTAAGAGTTTCTTGCCAAGAGAATTAGTGACTTTGTGATATGTTTTAGTGCTATTCCTTGCTAGCAGTTTTCAAGGTGAATTAACTTTTCTTAATATTAGAAAGGATCTAAAGATATTACTATAAACATTAATCGACATCTCTTCATGAAGGTAGCCATGCATACTCAGGTGAGTCACTTCCTCTTAAGGTCTAAAGCTTTGAGACTAAAGCTGTCTATATCAGAGAGATGGAGACAAGCTTTTTCATTCTGATTCTTGACATGAAAGACTAATTGTCTAATTTGGTTCATCTCACTGCCTGTAGATAGGCACAATAGATGCTGCTTAGACTATTATATATTCTCCAAACGAGTTTGTTTTGTGTGATTTTTTTGTAGGTCAGTTTTGGTCACAGGAAATTGCTCATCTCTGTTTTGTATTGTTCGAGCAAAGAAGGTGGAGGAGGAATGTTCCTTTTCTGTTGTTTATTTGCTTTTAAGTGTTCAGGTTGCTAGTTCTAAGGTTGTTATGGATGACATACCATGATGTAGTATGCTATTGGGCTTCCACTTGTAGCATGCTAGTAGCTTGCTGGGTTTCCTTACAGGAACTGACCAAAGGCTTAATGGCTTCTTAGAGGGTTCTTTTGGTTTTAATCCTAGATAGATAGCTGGAGATATTGGGAGAAGCCGTGATCCACTTGTGCCAAGATTGAAAAGCAAATTCCTCAAACCTTGGAATGTCTATTTCATCTTCCATAAATGACAGCTGAAGGAATTAGGACTAAAGTGAGAATAAAGTTGGGTTTTGATGATCTGGCTTAAGTCATTTTGTGAGTTTATGTGAAACTTTTGAATTGTGATTTGTGAAGATGCAAATCAGTACTTGCTTCTAGTAAACTTAGCAAGGCTGGACAGGCAGGATATAATGTAGTAGTGCCATTAGGTTTTCCAAAGGATATAGGTCAGAGTCCTTTGGCACATTGTAAAATGCTGATCCTGAGTTAGAAAGGACCTTTCTGCCAATGCTTTGAGGGTGATTAAACTTTTTTAGGCATTTCTTCTACAGTGGTGACTTCTTTTATAGTGGTGACTTCTAAATTTTTTAGTTTTCTGCTTCTCAACCCATTGTTCTAATCGTATGGCCAGTCACCTGTGAACTAGTCTGTGACTAGTAGCAGATCCATCTTGAAATGCGTTTTCTGAACATTGTTGAAACTAATACTTTTGAAGGTGTTAAAAATTGTGTTTGATTTTTTTTTTTTAATCAAAGCTGTTGGGGTTTTTGGGGGTTTGTTGTTTTTTTTTTTCCTCTCTGTAGACTGGCTTACTTCCTTGTTGCTGCTGTGTTGTCTATAGAAAGTCTTATGTGAGGAACTCCAATGTATTGGCAAAAACCCAGTTTGAAACTGCTAGATTTGCCATTCAGAGGACCTTTTTATGTTAAACTAGGGCTAACGACTTGACAGCTATCAAGTGATTCCAGGGCTCTTGAAGTGTTTCTGAAAAAAGTTGGAAACATTTATAGCAATGATTACAATTGCAGTGTACTTCATGCAGGCAAGGGCTTATGTGTCATATTTTGAGAGTCTGTGAGTCACTGTTTCCAAACTTTTGGTGAGAAGGGCAGCTGACAACTATTCTTGATCTGAGTTTTCAGGAGAGGATACCACAAATGCAATGTAGTCAGGTTGATATGCCCTATATTTGGAGAAGTTTTAATTTCCACTTAAATATATCAAAGTGTGAAGATGACAGATTTAAGTGGTTGTCTTTATCTGGATGCTTTATCTGTATGGTAGCTACCTTAATGGTGATTTTTAATTATTCATTATAAAACCAGTATCCAGTGCCTGCAGAAAGAGGAGAACAGGAACTCAATTAATGCAAAATTTAATGAAACTTCTGTTCCAGTGCAACAAGAAGAGATCTGTGTTGATGATCCAGTGATTCCAGCTTTGTGCTTTGGATGATGTGTCCATCTACTTAAGGCATACGTGTAGTCAGCTTCTGTAGCAACAACTTACACTTCCCATGAATTAAAGCAATTTGCCTTCTACACAGGCAGCATATTACATGGATTTAGTTTTACAATCCATCCAGCCTTAGACATGTAACAATGAGTGATACTAAAAATCTCTGGGGATAATATCCATTGCCAGTCTTATTTGCTGACAGTCTTCCTTCACCTCCACCAAACTCCTCTAACCTGTTGCTGACATCCTGTGTGTGGCTCTGGGCAGAAATAAGCTACGTTAGTGTCTGAAGGAACATGTGTAGCATTGGCCCATGTTATATGCTATACTTAGTTTCTGAGTGTTGTTTTGATGAATGAAATGGTGTTAATCAGCCTTAATGGTAGTTTAGGAATTTTGTTGTCATTTTCATGCCAATTTGTGCAATTTAATTCTTGTTCTTGTTTGTCAGCTAACGTCAAGTACACCAGGCATCTACATTAGGCTTGAAAACACTAGTTTAGGCTTCCTGGTAGGAGCAGGACTTTAATGATGGCTTCCACTATGGGAATAAAATAGTTGTAGTTATTGATGGGATGTGTAAATTTTGGATGTTTGGTTTTTAATGTAGGAAATATAAAGTTAGGTGAAAGGTGTAGTACCTAAAATCCTGGGGTTTGATCACTCAAGTAAAGACTTTGTTGAAATATTACATTAATTTCTGGAACAGATGTTAAAGGTCTTTTTTAAAAGCTGTTTTCTGATCAGATCTTGCTATTTGCCTTTGCCTTTGTAGCTAAACCCGGTGGACGGGTGAAATGTCAGTATATTTCTGCTGTGGATAAAGTGATCTTTGTGGATGATTATGCAGTAGGATGCAGGAAAGATCTCAATGGCATCTTACTGTTAGACACAGCTCTGCAAACGCCTGTTTCAAAACAAGATGATGTGGTTCAGCTTGAATTGCCAGTTACAGAGGTAAGATGTGTGGGGAAGAGGGGAAAAAAGAGTATGTAAATAATGCTGTCAGAAATACTGAAATCAGACATTTGACCCTGGGTTTCTAGTGTGATATTAACAGCACGTAATGGAAAAGTTTCTTTGTTATTACCTGTCATAGGGCAATAGCTTTTTGCAGTTATCTGTATATCTGACAAATAAGAGCTTGCTAGAATCACGAGTATATTATTTGAGATGAAAGAACTTTTCAGTGACCAGAAATCAAGACTCATTTCCAGAGCTATGTATGGAATCTATGTGTACTTACAAAGTCAGTCTGGGCTGCTAGGCATCCTTGAGGTGTTTGATTGTTTTAGGCTTTCAGGGGAGAAAAAGGGTAAATAAAATCAGGTAATACGATGTTGCTACAAGTGAAGAATTAATGCTGGAATATAACTTTTCTCTGGGTCAGTTGGCCTAATTGAAAACTATTTTCCTCTGCAAACCTGGCCTCCCTTTTATGTTTGGACTATTGCAGCTGAGATGTGATTGCTTCTGATTTGAGACAATATAAGCAAGCACTTGCTATCAATTAAAGAGAATCCAGTGTACATGTTTTTGCTTGGAGTGTAATGCTTTGGATTTTGTTGCATTGGTTTACCTTCGGTGTTGGTTTAAAATATTTATGTGCTCCGGGAGTATTGGATAGTAGGTGCTTATTATGAACCAGGAATATGTGTCATATATGAGGTTTTTAACTACTTGTCTTGAGTAGGAGTAACAGCAATAAAATCTTGCTTCATAGAGGTCTCCGAAGAGAGCTTTCCAGGTTCCTCAAGCTCTCTGCCACTGGTGTCATTTTTACACCCTTTGCGGGTAACTACTAAATCTTGGTGTGTATGGCCAAGTGTGAAGGGACTTGACAGAAGTCAGCATTTCCTTTCAGAAGTTTTACTGTCACTGAGTTGCAGTCTAACATGTAAGTTTGTGTCAGTTTTAGCTAAAGTTTCTTTGTTTCTAAAGAGTTTACAGACCATTATCTCAAGGTTAAAATAGAGTACTTCTCTGAAAAGGTCCTTCCAGGGGAGAGGGGCACGGGGAAGGAAAATATTGTAGTTCAGTAGGAACAGATCTGGGGAGTTCATGGCCAAATCAGTGAGGTGGGAGAAAGAACATTTGCAGTCTTCAGTTCTTACTTTTAATTTTAAACAGGAGGTACCCAGACCTCAGAAAATTTTAGCCAATATGAAGCAAGTGTTACACGAATGCCTCAGTCCACCTTTTATATTTTGTTAGTCTCTACAACTTTTCTGCAAATTTTTGCACTTAATAGTCTTTTTGTATGATTGATCTGTTAGTAACGCAGTGCATCTTTATGCACCTTGAATTGGCAGCATTAACAAGTTATGATGCAGGCTCTATGCTGTTTTTACTTCCCCATAGAACACTGTAAATTTGTGAACTTCCACAAACTATCTGTTTTTCTTCTGTCGTCTGCAAGAGACTTGGGAAGTATGAGATGTCACAAAAATCGTAATTGTCTTTATATTGAAAGCTGAGAAATGAATACAGCCTTAGCTAGGGGACTTGTTTCTGTTTGTCTTCCCCTGAACTCCCCAAGGACAAGGATGTAACCAAGTGGCCATTGCCCTTGGGAAATACTTCGTGGTGTTTGTAACTTGAAAGATTTCATGTAACATTTTTCAGATGTTAGACCACCTAACAACAGATACAGAATACTCTATGCTTTGCACATAAAGTGTACCTTTAAATCTTACCTGGCAACATGGAGGTAGCAGGCAAGCTAGAAACAGATGGGACTTGGAAGAAAATAAGTCTATATATGTTCTTGTCTAGATGCCTTATTTGTGAGTTTTAAGAATTTCAAGATCCTGAACTAGCCCATTTTTTCTTGTCTAACTTTTCAGCTTCATTATGCTAGCACTGTAAGTAATTTATCTCTAATTTTGTTGTAGTGTTTTTTTTTTCATTATCATTTACTATTTTTAAGATCCAGAGCTACTCAGAAATATCAAGGCTTTGTTCTTGCTCTCACTGTTTGTCCCTAAAGCTGAATTAATCCTTTTGAATGGAAAGCATTGGGCAATAGATGTAACTTTTTTTGCTTGGCTTTAATATATGTTGTGTTTCAATTGTTTATATGACTGACAAGTTTAACATTTGGCAATACTGCCCTTGAGGGAGCTTGTTGTAATTACTGTCACTGTTGCTGAAGTTTATCTGTTAGTTGGCCTACAAAGTAAAATTTGGAACTGGTTATTCAACTCAGGGTCTTTTATGTGAATTACGCTGATATAATAAATGGTAAAGTAGGATATGCCAAATTACATTTCCCAGAGTAATGAAACAGGTGTAATTCTTGTCTGTAGTTACTCAGTGTGGATGCTAACTTTTCTTGCACATCTGCATTTTAGGCTCAGCAGCTGTTATCTGCTTGCATAGAAAAAGTAGATGTTTCTAATACAGAGGGATATGACTTATTCATTACACAACTGAAGGATGGTTTAAAAAATACCTCACATGAAACAGCAGCAAATCATAAAGTTGCAAAGGTAAGAATTTTTCTCTGTACTGTCTAGCATGGATTTCCAAGTCTAATTTGTTTGGCTGTCATTGAAGCATACAAAATGCTTGACTTAGTGTGGTGGATTTTGTTTGAAGAGGATAGAATATATTATGTGTTCCTTAGTTCCTTTGTGTGAAGTTTCACTTGTTAAGGGAACAAACAAGGTTAATTTCTTGATGATAAATCCAAATAATAAACTGAACTGAGTTTAAAATCTGGAGTTACTTTACTTGCATTGTTTTCTTGTAGCTTTTGTGTGTCTGTTCTTGTGTCTTAAATCAAGAGGAAGTTCAAGGTGTGTGTTTGTTTTTGCTTTTGATGCTTTTGTGATCTGTTTGGTTTTTAGGTGTTAAAACTTTAAAATATAAACTAGATGCTTTTTATTCTTGTTTTAGTGGGCAACAGTTACTTTCCACCTTCCTCATCATGTTTTAAAGTCTGTCGCCAGTGCCATTGTAAATGAACTCAAGAAGATAAATCAAAATATTGCTGCCTTACCTGTAGCATCCTCTGTGATGGATAGGTTATCTTACCTCTTACCCAGTGCTCGACCAGAACTTGGTGTGGGACCCGGTCGATCTGTGGACAGGTATATTAAGACAAAATAAGTGATGAATTTAACCCCTTAGTTATATCATAGTAAGCTCTTACAGATTATGTTATTTGCCAGAGGAATTAATCATATTCTGTATTTTCTTGCTCTTGCACATACCACTAATTTAACTGTTTAATGCACATGGTACTGAACATATCACTAAACTTAAAGAAATCTTTATGGGTGCCACAAGACTTTGTTTGGTTTCTAACTTCATCACCAGGCTAATTGAGTTCACTCTTCTCTTAATCCCAACACATACTTTCGAAAAGGTAACAATTGCAGCCCTAAATACAGATCTCTAGGTGGTATTGTAACACATTAATGTGATATGTTCACCTAGGCTTTACTTTTCAACATGTTTGATTATGGGCTTTATCTGAACAGTCAAATGTGCATAACTAGTTAATTACGTTACAGCTTTAGACCTTACTGACACTGCAGTGTTGACATGTTCAGAAACTGTATAGCTTTAAGAGCATATGTATGCTTCTTTGAATGCAAAGACAGCACCCATTTGTGTACCAAAGATAAAGCCTACATACTATGCTGCAAGATTAAATCAATTCCTTCATATAAGAAAGGGTTATGCCTATGTTTTGTGGTTTAGAAGTTTAGGAAGTTATTACCTTTGCAGCATGTGAACTCTCTAGTCAGCTGCTGTGTGTTTGGGGTCATAAAATTTTGCCTCAGACTCTTGCTTCATCTCTTTCTGATCCAAATAGTAATGTGCACACAAGTGAGTAACCCGTTATTTTAATCTACATAAGCAGAGACTAGTTAGAATACTGATAAATCTTCTGAATCTGTAATTCCATCTAGTACATTTCTATAGAAATATTATTTTGTAAGCTTATTATCATTTCTTACAGCTCAAAAAATTTGATACGATTTAATTTTGTCTCATATTTCCGCTCCCCAAGTCTGTCTGTACCTTGCTGTATTTTATTTTTGATTAAAGTTTTCCAAGATCTGTCTCTTTAAAATGGTATAATGCCAAGTCAGGACTGCCCTTAGGGAGATGTTGCAGGACTAATTTACTTCCTTGGTAGGAAATGTTTAATATATCCATTCTCTTCTAAGACAGAAAAAAATCTCCTGAAACTGAGTGTCAGGAACAAGAAGTGAGGAACTTTTCTATCTAGCAGCACTAGTTCTTGGGATGATGCTGGAGAAAAAACTTCCATCAAGGAAAGGGAAAAGCTGATATTTGTTTCTTATGTACTATTTCAGATGAGGGACATGCTCTGAGTAAAGGTGGAAAAGAGGCACTTCTTTTCTCTATAGATGTTGAGCTGCAGGGGAATTCATATCTTGTGATGTAGTAGTTTATAATTTTTAAGTATTATACTGTCAGTGATTGACAAATTTTATGGGGTTGGTGCCATGTATTTAAGCCTAAAATATCACTTTGGAGTGTTTTCAAATACGCATATTCATATCTGTTCAACTAATAATGCCAAATTTTTACAATAGTTGTCTTGTTAAAAAAGAAACAAACCAATATCTCTCTACCAGTTCTATTGGGATAGATTCTTCATCTTCAGTCAATGCAGAGTAGCTTTGTATATCTGATGCTTCTCTTCAGTTAGACCAAACAGACTACCTAGAAGCTTATTGTATTAATTTTGCTTTTAAGACCTGTAAGTTGTTGCATTGCTTTTGGTCTTTTGTGGATAATGTACTTTAGGCACCACAGTGAAAGAACTTTGTAACATTTCTGTAGTAGTTGTAACTTAAAGTTGTCATCATTAACGGTCTGTGGTATTTCTAATGGTTACTGAAGCATTGAAAATATATGATAAGTAGTACTTTTTCATATATTTTCTTATAGTACTTTTTTTTCTTATCCTAAGTGGCAGTTTTAGATAATGTCGAATTTTTTACCTTTGTAGGTCTTTGATGTATAGTGAAGCTAACAGACGAGAGACATTCACTTCATGGCCTCATGTGGGTTATAGGTGGGCACAGCCAGATCCAATGGCTCAAGCTGGGTTCTATCACCAGGTAAAAAAGTTCAGTTGTTAGTAGTATTTGTTTTCTAGATAAGGGTTTGGGGAGCAGGTGAGAAAGTTTCATGTTTTTCCATGCCTAGAGGTTGCTTCCTTATTACAAATCACAGAAAATATTGTTCTGAACTTCAGCATATAAAACCCTTCTAAGTATTAAATTGATCTGAGTTAACAGTAATAATGGTCAAGTTGGCTGTTACATAGAGTCTCTCTCCTTGTTAGACTATTGAGTTAATATCTTTATTTTTTATAGATATTATAAGTAAAGCAAAAAAGTGGTAAGCTTGACATCAGAGTTCTTTAACCGTACTTTCCTAGTGGGACTTACACTGCATTGTAATAAACAACAGTCCTAGATCACATTACTAAATTACTAAATTTAGTGAATAAATACAACTTCAACATTTCATTCAATTGCTTGTGCTTATTTTTCATTCTTTGAAATTATTTCTACTATAAAGATTTATTTATCTTATGGATTTAAATAATGATGGCTAACATTGTCTGCCTCATTGTGTCAACTGCAAATCCTCATAAGTGCAAGTGGAGAAAGTTTTTGGAGAATTCCTTAAGCTTGTTTGGGAGGAAAAATGCAGGGAACTTCTACATTAGAATTGCATCTGCATATTCCCAAACATATCTGTTACTTGAAATGTGGTCAGGAAAATGCTGGATTTTAAGAAAACTGAAATTTCTGTGTCACTTCAGCGAGTAGCAGCTGTCGTTTGCAGAGAAGTGGTATAGAATGCTTTATATTCCAGCACATTGAGGGCATAGTAAGAAATACTTGTTTAACCTGTGTTTATCCAAGCATGCAGTGGCTCTTCAGAGGTTCTAAATTTTTTGAACCTTGTGAAATTTTTCCAAATTAAAGAAAGTCTTACCAGTGATGATGAGTTTTGTTCTGTTCTGTGTGGTTTTTAGCAAGCGGCTTGTACATGTGTTGGTTCTGAGTCTCTTCTATAGTAATGCGGTTTATTTATTTATATATTTTTAAAAGTTAAATACTGCCACTTTATATTTGCTGATTTGTGACCTTGTATACTTTTGATGTAATGCTTTGCTATGCCACTAGAAGGTGACTTGATCACCTGGTTCAAGTGTTTTGTAATATATACCTATATACATTTCAAGTGTTTCTTCGTATTTTATAGCCTGCTTCATCAGGAGATGACAGAGCCATGTGTTTTACCTGTAGTGTATGTTTGGTGTGTTGGGAGCCTACAGATGAACCTTGGTAAGTTTAATGATGTTTGGAGCAGGCTTAGTTTTGTGCTGGAGTGGTTAGAAATGTTTGGAGGACAAAGATCACCATTATCTTGATGGGATTTCTGGTGAGTTTAGGGAGCATCACTGACAAAAATGGAATTCCATAATGATTCCATGGGACAAATCACAAAATAATTCCCTTTACTATGTCTAATTTTTGTATAATACTAAATCAAGTCCATTGTAGTTTGTTTTATTTCTTAATTCTGATTTGCTATTTCATATTGTTCCATGGCAAAGATGTTCAAGGTATTCCATGGCAGACAACATTACAGGGATCTAAACTAAATCTTCTGTATCATTGTGACTAGAACACATCTTTACGTTCTTAAACTTCAGTTGCCATGCAGTGCATATTTGCTTTTTATGTGAAGTTGCAAGATCCATTATTTGTTCCATGAATCAGCTAAAATTGTGCATGGTTATCACCATGCAGTGATATGCAGTGAAATGCAGTGCCTTATAGTGATTTTATCGGGGTTCTTAATGTACTTTTTGTCTTTATTATCTGGTAATTTATAATCATTATTCGAATACATCTTATTCTTGACTTACCGGAAGCTTTCCTTTGTAATATTCTTAGTCTTGTCTCCTCCTTTCCCTCATTAGTTTCCAGACATTTTGTAGTAGTGTAGCTGCTTTGCTATGTCTCTGCCTTAGGTATATATTGAGATGAGAAGGTTTTTTTCATATTTCTTGGTCAGTTTGTCATTCAGGACTGTTTTCAGTTTTGATTTTTGTAAGTGTGAATGTACAACTGAAGACAGGACATTGCTATATCTTATTAAGGTAATATAATCGTATAGTATCATAGAATCACAGAATGGTTTGGGTTGGAAGGGACCTTTAAAGGTTGGATTTCTAATGTATGTTCTGTAGAACTTAATCCGGGCTTTTTTTTCACCAGGACGTGATGGGCTTCTGCCTACAGAACAATTATGTTTTAAAGTGGACTAAATGTAGTAATAGCACTGTGTGTAGACTAATCCCATTTGAATATCAGTATCCATTAAGCGATCAAAGGCTTTAATACAGTCGTGCTATTGAGAAAAAGCAGGGAAAGCTGTGTTGGTAGCTTCAGAACTCTCTTGTATGGTTGACTGCGGAACAGTTCAGTTCAGTTTCAGCTTCACTTCAAGGGCTGAGTTTATATATGATGTGTGTATTTTTCACAGTAAGAAGTCAATGTTTGCTGTGTTTGTTTTTAACATTAAAGGTCTGAACATGAGAGACATTCCCCAAACTGCCCATTTGTCAAGGGTGAGCACACTCAGAATGTACCTCTTTCAGTCACACTGGCAACAAGTCCAGCACAATTTCCCTGCACAGATGGCACTGACAGAATAGCCTGTTTTGGATCTGGAAGTTGCCCTCATTTTCTAGCTGCTGCAACAAAACGAGGAAAGATCTGTATATGGGATGTTTCCAAACTTATGAAGGTACACAATATAAACCAGTTGTTATTAATTACTGACTAAGCATATCTTGATTCAAATCAAAGACCTCTTCTGTTTTGTTTTGTTTTTTTTGTTGTTGTAATTTCTCAGGTCCACTTAAAATTTGAAATCAATGCATATGATCCAGCTATTGTGCAGCAACTTATGTTATCAGGAGAACAGAGCTCAGGGGTTGACTCAAGGAGACCAACACTAGCATGGCTAGAAGATTCATCTAGTTGCTCAGATATACCAAAATTAGAAGGAGACAGGTATGGTGATCTACAAAATTAGCAATATGAAATGTTGCTGGGTAAGCGGTAAATGCTGTTCAGTTAAGTCATGCTTTGTGAAACAAGATTGGTAAGCTTGTTTTATTTTCTCGGAGATAATTTTTTTTAACCACTGTGTATATGTACACAATTCAACACTTAAAACCCAATAATCTAAATTTCTATCTTTAAAGTCAGTTCCATTTTATTCCTGCTGTTTCAGTTTTCATACACCACTAACAGAGATACCAAATCTCATTGCTGCCTGTGCTGATGTTCCATAGGCAGAGAAAAAAAGAGAAAGGAATGTAAGTTTTGGAACACCTTTTGATTTTAGTTATGGATTATGCATTTTGGGTTTTGAAAGTAAAGGCTACCCATGAATTTCTGGAACATGTTGTTCTCTGATTTCTTCTCCATAACGTCTGGTTATGTCATTCTGAAAATTAATTATGTGGATGTGCTAGGAATTGCTTTCATTTTTTGCCTTTAACACATGCATACAGTCTTTAAACAATTAGACAGTCCTGTTGCAAGCTTTTAGGTAAGCTAGAAGGGTATGCCAGTGTTTAGAAAGGGTCATGTGAGAAAAAGTGGTATTCTTTCGTTTATGCTTCTTACAGTCTGTTACTGCAAACTCCTTTCTCCTATTACTAAAGCTTGAACAAAAGGGTGAATATTTGCTGTAAAACTCAAGACAAAAGGTGTTTGGGAAGTCTTGCTAGTTTTCTGAATGCTTCTTCAGCATCATGGAAAGTAATGGTATTCTGTGTGCATAGGAAAGTAAATCTTTGGGTTTAAGCCTTAGTGTGACTCCTACAGTATTGCAGAGCAAATATGAAGCTTATCCTTCTGAAAAGGGTATGTAGAAATGTGGGCAACCTTAGAGTGCTGGAGGCCTAACAGCTGCCGAGGCCTAGACTTTTAGAGCTGTTAACTCCTTGAAAGTTAAAAAAATTAAGACATTTTTAAGAGCTGGTTAAAGAATAGTACAGACAGTACAGTCATGCTGCTCAGAACTAAGCATCTTTCACTTCACTTAGCCAGTATGAAATTTACTATCACCTTCCCACTCAAGGGGAAGGTGAATGAAAATCAGAGTATTGAACTGTTGCTGCCTTGTCATGAAGTAAAGGTTAATTAGTTTTGAGCCAAAAAGTATCTATTTTTTCGGTGTGAGGAGGAAGTTGTTGAATTTTGGGAATCCAGCTTAGTACTCCAGTGAGTAGTTATGCCTGAAGCTGCAAAGTTCTTCCTATGTGTAAAGCGCCTGTAGTAGGAAATTGTTTCTTACATTGGAAAAGCCAGCTGTGTGAAGTCTTCCTATGTTCTTAAAACTATGCAGGGCCCGTTTCTCTTGAAGAGGTATCTTGAACAGAATCTGCTGTTCTGAAAAAATGATTTATCTGGTAGTATTCTTAAAAGCAAGACATTTTTCGTACACACTTCTGTACTAGCTACAAAATCATCTTGGTAGAATTAAAGTCCAGCCTGGCAGCTCCACGTTTCAGAGACTATGTTGAGGAACTCTGCAGAAGGTGTCATCAGTTTTTAGAGTTTTTGTTTGTTTGGCTTTGTTATTCTTGGAAAGATTCCTGAGAACAGGCTTTCATTGTAATTCATTTGTATCTGAATTTTTGGGAATACGGTAATAGAATGAGGCAAATGGAAAGCCGGCCTACTGATTTGATGGTGGAGTACAAAGGTCTTTATACTGTTAGTGTCAATGACCAAGTTATCAATGGATGTACAGTGCTTACAATGCTGACTAAAAGAAACACCAAGTTATAATACACATTGCTTTTTTATTTTTATTTATTTAATTAAAAAGAAGAATGCAGCAACAGTGTACATGGTGTCATTCATGCACTTTCTTTCAGTGATGACCTGCTGGAGGATTCAGACAGTGAAGAGCATTCCAGATCAGAATCTGTGACAGGTAAGTTATGTCTGATTCATAGTTTGAAGGTCAGGAGGGAAGTTTTTCTTCTCGGGCTTTTAAAAAAGCCCTGTCAAAATCAGTGATATTATATTCACTGTATTAGAAAAAAGGAAAAAGATTGACCTTGAAAGCAATGCCAATATTTGTGTCATTCTGTGTTGGAGAGATTACAGGAGACAAAGAAAATCCCTACTTTGATAGTTAATAAATACCTTATTTGATAATAAGCAGTGCTTATCTTGCTGTCAGTAAAACACACAAACCAAGCTAAAAGAAGCTACTTAGAATAGGAACAAATTACAGCTGTAGCAACCCCTTTAAATTTAGGGGAATGCCAGAGAGAGTTCCTCTCTCTGAGGAACAACTTCTGCCTCAAGAGTGTACTTTATTTCCCTCTGTGTATGCACTTTGTTGGAGTATTTCTCTTCCCAAATAAAGGTTTCATATGGAAGCAGAACAGTGCTATGCATGTTGCTCTTGTCTTATTTTCCTAGAGGCTGAATCAAAAATTTTGAGGGGAGGGAGGATTACTTCTTATTTCGCATAATCGAGTTTACATCTTTGAGTAAAAATCAGCAAGGGGTATGGGAGGAGGGGGAGGGATAAGAATACATGCATGTACACACACAGTGAAATTGACGTGAGATGTAAAAAGGGTTTTTTTTTCATCAAACAGCATTATATGCAAGGTGATTTATATATTTATTTTTTTGTTAACATACATTAAACCTTTTTGTTTTAAGGGCATACATCACAAAAAGAAACTATGGAAGTCAGCCTTGATATAACAGCTCTCAGCATCCTTCAACAACCTGAAAAACTTCAGTGGGAAATTGTTGCAAATGTTCTGGAAGACACAGTTAAGGATCTAGAAGAACTTGGGGCAAATCCCTGTTTGGCCAACTGTAAGAGTGAAAAGATGAAGGAAAAACATCTAGAACAACACAACATTCCCTTTCCTTGTTTATTAGCTGGAGGTCTATTAACATACAAATCACCTGCTACCTCTCCTGTTAGCAGTAACTCTCAGAGGTCATTGGATGGCTTAAGCAGGACTCGAGGTGAAAGTGTCTCGGAACAGGGATCAACTGACAATGAATCCTGCACTAATTCCGAACTGAATTCCCCTCTGGTAAGGAGGACTTTACCTGTATTGCTGCTATACAGCATTAAGGAGTCTGATGAAAAAGCAGGAAAACTCTTTTCACAGATGAACAATATTATGAGTAAAAGTATACATGATGATGGTTTCACAGTTCCACAGATCATTGAAATGGAGCTGGACAGTCAGGAGCAGTTGCTATTACAGGATCCCCCTGTGACTTACATTCAGCAGTTTGCAGATGCTGCAGCCAACCTAGCTTCTCCGGACTCGGACAAGTGGAGCTCTATGGTTCCCAAGCCTGGGACTTTGGTTCAATGCCTGCGTCTGCCAAAGTTTGCAGAGGAGGAGAACCTGTGTGTAGATTCAATCACGCCTTGTGCAGATGGAGTTCATCTGTTAGTAGGACTGCGGACTTGTCCTGTCGAATCTCTGAGTGCAATAAATCAAGTAGAGGCCTTGAATAATTTAAATAAATTAAACTCGGCACTGTGTAATAGAAGGAAAGGGGAACTAGAATCAAGTCTTGCTGTAGTGAATGGCACGAGTATTGATGTAATCCAACATGAGTCACCAGCAGATGTACCAGCTCCTTTAATAATTCAACCTGAACAGAGAAGTGTTAGTGGTGGATACCTAGTGCTTTATAAGATGAATTATGCCACTAGAATAGTTACTCTAGAGGAGGAACCAGTAAAAATCCAGCATATCAAAGACCCCCAAGACACAATTACCTCAATGATTTTGCTCCCACCAGATATATTGGATAATAGAGAAGATGACTGTGAGGAGCCTGTAGAGGAAATACAGTTAACTTCTAAAAATGGCAGTGGGAGAGAGAGAAGATCAGAGATCTCTACTCTTGGGCACCTGGTAATAACTACTCAGGGAGGATATGTAAAAATACTAGATCTTACAAACTTTGAAATTCTGGCCAAAGTGGAGCCACCCAAAAAAGAGGGCACTGAGGAACCAGATATGTTTGTCTCTGTGATCTACTGTTCGGGCACAGACAGATTATGTGCATGCACCAAAGGTAAGACTTTTATTTAAAAATAAATTTTTAATGTTTTGTTCTTACAAATGTGTTTGGATTATATTCTAGAAAGTTTCAAAATCTAAGTTTCAAAATAGTAATAGGTAAATTCCATTGAATTTATGTACAGTTTGATTCTGTTCTAGGGAGCATGAACTCTGGTTAATTCCTCATCTTAAATGTAGATTTTAGATCTCTGAAATGGGGGTAACTCTTGAGTATGTCCAGTGTACAGGTAAATTGTTCTAGTAGAGGCACAGATTTTCTTCAAACCAAATCAAAGTAATTCTTGTATATAATTATTTCTGTGCTAGAGGTTCACATTTCAGAAAAATGCCTCCTGTCTGTAATCGGCGATATTTCAGAGGATAGAGAAGATAATGCTTTTATACCTTATTCCAGTGGTCAGTTGTATCTTCTTTCAGATAGGGCTGCTGGTTCTGCTTCAGCCTTTTGCAACTGGTATTATTACTTCTCTCTGAAGTGTGGGAGCCAGGCTGTCCATGCAGGATTGTTAGGTCTTTTTCAAAATTAACATGAGACATTTTGAGGGAAGGAGGCAGGTGGCAGGGGAGTGTAACTCTGGTCCAGGTAACTGCTACTTTGCAGAAGACCCTAAAACACCACAGCTCCCATTTCCGTGTCACACAGGTGCAGTGGAAACAGCTCTGGCTGTCACCCAGCTGAATTCCTCTGTGTACCGTTTAGTTCTGCTGCACTTGAATGCAGCTCTGGTGGAAATGCTTAAGCTCTCAGAGGAGCTAAACTGATGGGATGGTTCTCACATTTCAGATGAACTCCCACCAATATCTTGTTGAACTTTACTGGAAGAATTTATATTGGCACATTTCCTTCTTTCATGGTGATGTCATGTTGATTACACAGGCCTCCTATGAGCAGTTGCTAAATCAGATTTACCTGTTAAGTCCAACAGATGAAGTCAAGCATACTGTAAAAATCTCATGTCTCTGAAGGGCACTGTGATAATCACTTACCTACCAAGAGTTTTTAGCAGTGGAAATTTTAGATTGCTTCTTTAGTATGGATGAAAACATTGCATGTTAGCAACTAGAATTTGTTTGCAGATTCCCAGTGGAAACATTCATATTTGCTAAACTGTTCTATTTTGGTAACTGCTTTTGAAGAAGTGTTTATTAAACTGTTTCAGTTTTATTTAATAATGCACTCTTTTTTCCTAGTTAAAATGAAACTCAAACTGAAAGGTTAATTTAAGCCCTTGAAGACTGTTAGTGTGTCATATACATGCCATAATGTTTTTGCCTTTATTTTGCTGATGAAACTGCAATCTCGTTTTAAAAAAAACCCAACAAAACAAAACCCAACAGCTCTAGGTTGCTTTTTTTTTCCCTACAGAATTGTACTGTAATTCATTTCTTTCTTACAGCAAATTTATTCTCTTCTTCTTGTGGTTTAAGATTAATAGTTAAAGGGCTTATTGTTACTATGCAGGGTACTTTCCCATCCAGTGTTAGCATGTATGGTAATTATATTCTTACAGCATTTGGTATTATCTAAACCTGTTTTGAGAACTTGAGTGCAAGATATGCAGGTCTGTTGAGCTGGGAGCATTTATTCTGTGTTTGTAGGATCTCTAACAAGAAACCTACTCTAACTAGATAACCACGTTACTGACTGGAGAGCACTTCATCTTCCTCATAATAGACAAACACGTCATTATGCTTTTTCAGCAAATATCTCTCTGTTTTGTTCCCTCTTAGGGTGTTACAATGTCCATCTAGTAATTTATAAATAGCTTTGCTGTGACTTCTTTTGATCTTGCTGTCTTTGAGGTGATTTCGGTTTTTTATTTCTGTAGTCCTATCTATGGGTCACAGGTATGCCTCTGTCCTCAAGCTTCCTCTTTTTGATATAGTACTTTGATAACTCTTTTAACAGCTCAGTCACTTGTCCTAGTATAATTTTTCTTACTTTTGAGCCATCATAAATATTCAGGGATTAAGTATTTATGTCCATAACAATACCTTATAAGTCTGGATTTCAGAGTCTGATGCTAGATACATCTGAAGCCTTGGACTCCTAGCATTTATGCCAAAACACAAAGCTTTGTAAAGAATTACTTGATATTTAAGGTTTATAAATAACTGTACTGCATAAGATTCAGGAATACTGAAAGAAAAAAGCAAATAAACTGAACTATTAATATAACTTTTTCTCCTATGTGTTATTGCATGTTTTAATAACTTGATGTAAGGAATAGGTTTTGCATAATCTCTGTTATGTTGAATCATAATCATCCTTTAATCTTTCTGCTGTAAGGGGGTAAAATTACTCACTTAGCAGATAAATGGCTAGAGATTTTTCTTTTTTCTTGTGGGTTTTTTTTTTTTGTTTTCCCCTTCCCCTCCCCTCCCAGTGCAGTTTTCTTGGGCTTCTTGCAAAATCACTTTGAGGTCTTTGCTCCTCTATATTTGCTACCACGTACGGAATAGTGCCTATAGTCTGACAACATTAGGAAGATGCGTGTTGAAAGTAGAATAGTTGTATTCACTGGTGTATATGAAGTTAATCCTTCCAGCAAGTATCTCCTAGTTGAAAGACAAAAGTGAAAATGTTAAGTATAAGATATGGAACGTGCATGCACTGGAAATGCTTGGATCTTGGAAAACTATTCAAGAATATAAGCTGAGCATTATATTCTTTCCTGTTTACTTGCTTGGATGGTGGGAGTAGGTGAAGAGGTACTTTCATGTCTGAAAGTTTTGTATGTAGAACAGCCTTTTCCTGCTGTTGACAGAAATCATCTATATCTTGTTGGCATATTATTTTCATGTGTTGATTGTATAATTTTTCCTATAGCTGCCTATAAGATATAGCTGAAAAGAAACCTCTGTGTGAACGGGTGTTTCAGGTTTTGAGTGGTTTTATGTAACCGTGATTTAGACCTGCATTAGACATCATCTGTCTTTGTGAGTTGTGAATAATTATTCTTTTCCCACTTCAAAATACTACTTTTCAGTGTCAGCTATGCAGTAGGTTACAGGTATTTATTTTGAATAGGATTACAGCTCTAGGGTGCTCTTTTGGTGATATTTGAAGCCTGTTATCTGGTGCTTAAGAGAACCAGATAGAGTTTGGTTTGGATGCATAAATTTCCAGAGCTACAGTTGTCAAACATGTCAAACAGCCTAGTAGTGCGGAACATGAGCCAGTACCAACACCGGAACAAAACAAAAACAAAGTAAAAAAACCCAACCAACCAACCAAACCAACAGCAGCATTGACTTTTGCACAGATTTTTGTATTTTTTTTTCCCTGGCACTTGACTATAGGAACTATGGTATCTTTGCGACAACTTCTCAAGTATGCATCATCAGAAGGTTGCCTTTGGGTGTTCTATGAGAGCAAATGCCTCCTTTGTGATACAGAAGCAAAGGCCCCTGCAGGGGTCTGGAAAGCGTGCAAAAGCACTAAGAATTGTATACGCTAATACTTTTTAACTGAGGATCACAATAAACTTATTTACAGAAGCTTTTTTAAACCAGATATGAGGAAGTGGGATATGTCAAGTTGAACATAGAGTTTTTCTTGGAAAAGTAGTATAATCTTTCAGGAATGCAGGGATTGTGACTCTCTTCCTCTTGTAGTATAGGAATAATGGTAAGGATGGCTTTCGCTGCTGTTAATTAGTGACAGAAACTCAGAAATCTGGTTTGAGGACCAAAGTTTTGTTTCTTTAAAAGCAATCTCTACCCAACCATTTTTTACAGAATGAGTGAGACCTTAGCATAACTTTCCCGTAGGAAAACCCACAGCTTTCTGAAGTTCTTCAGCATTTTTCCTGCTGAGAGCCATAAAAATGGCAGATGGTGCAATTCAGTGTGTTGAACTTCCATGGCATGAGGGTGTACTTTATTTATGTACAGAAGATTATCTGGTTTTGATTGCTGAGATTATTCTGATCATTGATTTTGAGCAGTAAACAGAACAACAACCAAACTGAGGTTTGGCTTATTACCAGCTGAAGCTGTCAAGGCTGTTTTTTCTAATGTGTCCCTAATTCTCTTTAAGGAAAATTGCTCATTTGTGGGTGGTTTAATTTCAAAGAAACTCATTGTTATTTGCTATAACTATGGGTTTTTTTCCCTTCCTTTCTTGGAATTTGTTGTTCTATCCCAGAGCTGGGTGACCTGGAGTGGAGAGAGATGTGGTAGAGGCTTCTTATCAGATCTCGGTGAGAAGGGCCTCGCCAACAAATGGCTTAATGAAATAGATGTTTCAGTAAGATAAAAGTAAAAGGAGAAACACAGGTAGTGAGGAAATCTCCTGTTCCTTCAGATGCTGGGAGCTCTGCTTTCGTGCAGCATTGCCCAGACCTTGGGTGGATTTTCCCACAGTACACAGATCTTGTCCATTTTGGTCATTTAAGCTACTGTTTTCCTCCTTTTTTTTCTTTCTGTTTTTTTTTCTGGTTTTATTTTTTCTGGCTCTTTTATTAAGCCATTTGTTGTCAGGCCGTTCATACTGAGAAAAGGAAAAAAACCCTGTAACAGCTCTCTCTGTGCCTTTTGCGTGTCTTCTGTGCCTCTCACATGCTCGCTCTGCCTCTCTGTGCCTTTCTATCGCTGTTTTGCTCTACTCACCCCTCACAGTGCAGAGCATGTACCTGCTGATTATGCTTTTATCTTGGCTTATTATTAGGTGTATTATCTCAACTTTGTTTCAGATAACTGAGAATTTGCATAACAGTATTTGTCATAGTGGTATTCAGATGCTGAAGGACAGTCTGTAGTCAATTTTCAGTAAAAGCTGTGGAAGGCCTACCCTAGGATTTTCTTCTCTATTTAAATCCTGCTGAGTAGGATTTTTGTAACTTCTAAAACTGTGAATAGCCCTTCCCCCAGCCTTATGTAAACTTGAGCATTCTTTCTTGGTGACTTCTCTGTAAATGACAGAATTCATCTATGTATAGCTGTGGTGGTGACTAATGGGCAACTTCCTTGAATGATGTCCATCATTCCAGCTTCCATCAAAACATTGTGTCCTTAGCAAATTTTGGACTTGCTCTTTTGGCTGTTGCCCTGTTCAGTGTTGTAATTCCAAGTTTGATGAAATAATGTGAACAGCCCCTTAGTTACAAGAGTTAAAGAGGGGAAGTGATTTTTCAGTTCTCAGATATTGAACTTTAAAAGGAAATTTATGCAACTTTACAAATGAAGTAGTGTAGGCCGTCAGTTGACATGATGGACTACTTGCTGTTTAAAGGGATAATTTGCATTATGGGAAGTGATTGGAATGGTTATGATTTTTGGTTTCTGCTGAGGTTTCCTTAATTAACTACCCTTTAATCCCCCCTCCCACTCAGGATTTTTTTCCTTTCCTTCCATTCAGAACTGCAGTCAGCATTTTTGTAGTTCTGTCTTGCATTTACCCTGAAAAAAATTGTAATAGTAAAGCAAAACTAGTATTCCTGTGTAATCTTACTGATTTCAGGTCCTGTATTACTGTCATAGTTGTTTAGCACTTTTAACTGCAAAAGCTGTCTTGTGAGTTGAGTATTAGTGTGTGCGTGTCTAAACTTTCTTCTTTTGTTGTCTGTGATGACTTAAGGTGGAGAACTTCATTTTCTTCAGATTGGAGGAACCTGTGATGACATAGATGAAGCTGATATACTTGTAGATGGATCCCTTTCTAAAAGTGTAGAACAGTCCTCAGAAGGCACCAAGCCCTTATCTAATCCTTCAAGTCCAGGCATTACAGGTAAATCACACATGTTTAGGTGTATCATAAGTAAAAACGCTTTTGAAATTTTCGGAAGTCGCTTTTTAAGATAATTCTGAGTTATTTATTTGCATGCTGCTTTATCCTTTTTTGCTGCCCCCAGTTATGTAGTTGCTGTATGTCTATCACTGGCTATGTACAAATATAACTTTTAACAGTTCCTGATTTAAAACAAAACCCAAACAAATAAAAAAAACCCCATCACCTTCAGTGTAGCTTGATTATGGCTCATTGGAACAAGGAAGGGATTTACTTACTTCAAAAGTAGCTGTATCTTTAGATTGGCTACAAGCTGCAGGTCCTTGTTTAAGTAGTTAGATAAGTGAGAGAACGTAGTATTGCTTGATCTTGGTCTGTAATGATTTCCAAGTAGCTGTTAGATGCACAATAATGATCAGATGGATTGAGTACTGTTTTGCTGTGGCATCAAACTGAGACCCTAAAAGCTTTGAGAGAAGGTTAATAGTCGTAGGAAGCCAGCGCTGAAATGAGAGGGCTGGGGAGAAGAGTTGAAACCAAATGCTGGTTGCATAGCTCTTAGTCTGAGCTATCCGGGTTAAGGATACTAAAGTCAGTAATCCTGGATGATGGCTAGGACTGTGCAAACATTTTCTGTATAATGAAGCTGTCAGCACGTGTATGGATCGTGAGCAGACATAGCCACCAACGTTTGTAACATCAGTGTTGCTCCTCTTTTAATCAAGTCCCAACCAGGAGAAAAAACCCATTTTCTTCAACTTTTGTCTTAACATGTTTTTCAGAGACATAGCTCAACAGAAAGCTTTCTGTTTCGGGAAGTGAACTCCTAGGCAGATCTGACTGAGCATCAAATCTTGATCTATATATCTTGTTCACAGCTGATGGCAGGCAGCAGCAGGGTGTTTTTATGAAATCACTTTGGTATTCTCTGAAGCTGTAGCTGAAAGATGCTGTGGTCAGTAGAGAAACCACAGTAACAAGCACAAGCTTTTGTTCGTACATTGTTCATATATATTTTGGCTGTTTGTGGGTTTCTTTTTTTTTTCTCTATTGTTGGCATTCCAGAACACATTTCTTAAATGCGGGCTAGAAAATAGAATTTACAGCTTGGATACATTTTGAGTTGTATTAGAAGAAAATACTTCAAGTGTACAGAGTCGTAAATCTTAGATTAGGTTAAAATTAATATTTCCCTTTTAAGGAGTGGAGGGATTTTTGTGGTGAAGGGATCTAAAATAATGCTTGCTTTTTTTTTTTTTTTTTTTAATAGCAATAAATTGGTAAAGGATGTTAGTTTTCCTGAACAGTTTAAAACCTTAGTTCAAGTTTGCCATTAGAACTAGAATCAGCTCATCATAACTCACTGTTCCAATATAACAAAACCAATGTAATTTTGCAAAAGATGCTAAGTAACTTTTGAGTGCTCTTAGCTCCTTAATTTTTCAATTTTAGGGGTTGATACCACGTTTTTGCTCCAAATACTCCAAATTTGTTTCTATTGGGGGGGGGGGGGGGGGTGGGACGACGGGGACATGAAACAGAAAAAATCCAGTCTACTCAAAGGTAGAATTGTTGCACGCTTAGAGCTATGATCTCACTTGTCATTGCAGTGTCATCTAGCTAATGAGGTTCATATTTGGTAATTAAAAAATGCAGGTGTTTACTATATTACTGAAATTAAATTCCTAAATAATTTCACGTTTCTAATCTCTTCAGCATTTTCCTGTCTTCTGGACTAAAAAGTCGAAATCATAGTTGTTGCAAGGAGGGTGAATTTTTTGCCTGACTCTGGGTATCTCATATGGAGCTCCTCCACTTTCTGGGGAGGAATTACATGTGCCTTGTTGCCTGCTTTCACGCTGAAGGATGTAATCTTTGCTCCCTAGGTGGTGACAAGTAGTAGTGAGGTAGCAAACCTGCTGCTTTTGATAGCCATCATTTCTTCACAAGTAAAAGATTTTTTCCAGAATACATTTTTAAGAGAAAAATACTCGAAATACAGTAAGATTGACATTGTGCATAGTTATTTTCCCTCAAGTTTTCAATGTTTTTTGTCTGAGAACACCTGAATATTTTTAGATTTCTTTTGTAACATTTCTTTAGGTGTTTGTCTCCCTGTAATATTTTAATCTTGAGTACTCTTTCAATTAATATCCTTGTTTCCTCAGGACAAGACTTGAATATGAAGACAAGAAGACAAAATACTTGTCTAGGTCTAGTGTCTTTCAAGTGCCTTATATAAAACATGTTTGTTTTTCACTTACACCTCTTTTAAGCTAAACTAGGAGCCTTCCAAAGCATTCTAGTAACCCACCATAAAAAAGTATATATTGAAAGCAGTTGCCAAAGCAATGTTGTAACATTTTTATCACCGTTTAAAATTACATAGTTATTCCACGTCTGTTCTCAAGAAATATAAAACTTACTTTTTTTTTTTTTTTAATCTGTGTCAGTACAGGTGTTTAAAAGAATGTTTTAATCAGCTTTACATCATCAAAGTGTAGCTGGCTAATTACTTTTTCCTGATGCTTGTGGTTGAATCCCAGACAGCATGCTCAGAGTTCTCAAAATCTGTTCCAAATGAGCTGTGTTCAAAGAATGCTGTCTTCGAGACTGGAGTCGTTTAGTGGCTTGTGTCTGGGGTTTTTTTGTTGTTAGGTTTTTTGTTTGTTTGGGTATTTTTGTTATTGGGATGGGGGTTTTAATTGTTTAATTGGTGGGTTTTTTGCTTCATTTTTTTAGAAACTTCATATACGATGTAGTTAATTTTACCCATAGCAGTTTGGTTATATTTCAAAACTGTATAGGATGTTCTGGGAAAAGTATCTGTGTAGTAATTAATATATATCTTCTGTAATTACTCAGGAGTTGATCTTTTGGTGGACCAGCCATTTTCTCTTGAAACATTGACATCCCTGGTGGAACTGACCCGTTTTGAGACCTTGACGCCACGGTTTTCAGCCACTGTCCCTCCCTGTTGGGTAGAAGTCCAGCAAGAGCAGCAGCAAAGGCGGCATCCTCAGCACTTGCACCAGCAGCACCATGGGGATGCAGCTCAGCATACTCGAACTTGGAAGCTCCAGACAGACAGGTGGGTAGGTAGTGATGCAGAAAGAATCACATGAGTATTGCATAAGTAGTTTATATGGTGGATTTAAGCACAAATTTCGTGCAATTTTGTTGTTTTTAAGTAGTGTGTAAGTTTAAGAACTTGTACTTTGATTTCAGATAGTAATCCCTCTTCGGCAGTTTGTGTTAAAGGTCTTTGTGAGATTGCCAGAATTGTTTTAGTGAACCTTGAGGCAGATTCAAAAATCAAGTTTTCAACTTGTCTATTTTTGTTTTCCAAATGTTGCCATTTCATTATATATTTAGACAAGCACATTTGTCAGAAATATTCTTAATTGTTTCTATAAAAGTCTGGTTCACCCTTCTTATGCATACACACATTTTTAGTACTTTTCTTTTTTCAGTGGGAAAATTAAAGCTGCAGGTGCCAGTGTGACTAATGAGCTCTCATAAATTAAATTGTATTGTAATTTATTTTAAAATGTGAAGATAGAATCTGGATTTACGTCTGTTCATGTCAAGTTAAACCTTTATACAAGAGTCATTTACTTAAGCCATTATATAGCCGTGGCTGTACTAAAATTCAGGCAATATCTTCATTTAAATGAACTGCACTGACATGGTAAGGGTAGTACTGCTTAGTTTTTTGCACGTAACTTGGGAACTTGGAATTCCTCTAGACTAAAGACTAGAACTAGAACCTGAAAACTAGAATAGCAGTGTTGTGGTCTTGAAGAGTTGTTAAAAATGAACCTGAAATAGCTTTGCATAGTTTTTCTGAAAAGTGCTTAGAGAAACAAAATATGGGTAGAAGTTGTGTTTTGTGTTTTATCAAGGGACTCATGTAGTAAAGCACTACAAGATCTTTTGGGTCAGGCTGTCACTTATCTGTACCAGTGATGTACAAGATTTGGATAGAAATACATAATCTGAATGTCCATACTGTGGAAACAGTGAAATAGCCAAAGGATTGTAGGGGAGCCTAGACATTGTGATTAGGGAGAATAGCATGTGAGAACAAATCGTTCCAGGTGAGAAAATGGATCTAGAAGGTAATAGTTGCAGGTATTTCTGTGGCTGACACCTCACATGAGCTGAAGTTCCTTTAATTAAATGGTCATAAACTGTGGTTAAAGACTTGCAGTGCATTGCAGGCTTTAAAATTTTTGTTTATCTTTGTGTAAGTAAAATACTCTTTATGTAACAAGTGGGAAGGAGGTGGCTCCTTGCAAAAATAACTTCCAGTTCAAACTATTGATTATCCAGTGTGTTCAGTTAACAGCTGAAAAATAAAAAGGTACCAATATGAATATATAAGGAAGCAAACAAGTAATGGCTGTTAATTGGAGGATGATATGTGGAACGTTAGTGTATGAGTATTGGTTTCATTAGAGGAAAAGGGTTATGCCTGCTGCAATTAAAACAGTAATGTAAAGAGGTAAAGTTACAAGTTTTGATTTAGTACTGGAAATCTTTGATAGCTGCTAAATGACTCATGATGAAAATTATTAAATTGCAGTCCTTTTGTTCATAGAGTAGAAAATACAATCTTAAGACTGAGAGCAGCATTAACTCTTAATTGAAAGTTATCTGGGAAGAAACTTTGGTTTCTGGATTACTTTTTTGGTCCTTATTCTACAGTTCCTTTTATCTCCTCTGAGTGTCTCATACTGATTCCTATCAAGATGTGGGATTACAGGGTTAAGTGGATGAGTAATGCAATTTAATATGATAATTGTTTTGTTTCTCAAATGGATAAGAGAGAATCCTGTAAATGTATTTTAGGGAATGGCATTATATTACACTTGCACTCTTTCAATCCTTTTTTTTTTTTTTTATTTAAAAATAGATGTGTAACTAAGAAAACAGAAAAGCAGAGTCTGGTTTAACTTGTGAATTACCTAAAATATCAGTATTTACCCTTCAGTGGTAATTTCATTGAAATGCTAAATTGGATTAATTCTGTTTAAAAAAATAAAAAAAAAAGTATGTGAATTCTTAATGTGCTTTGATAAAACAGTAACATCTGAGTTTCTGGGTTTTCTCAAATTTAGATAGGAAATATTTTCTGTTTTCACCTAATGCAGACATACTTGAAAATATATGAAAGAAGGAGGAGCTAGGTACTGATCTGCTTTCCAGTGTTTAAACTCGGAGTGGGTCTGCAACTCAAAGGTCAGTTGTAGTGGAAGATCAAACATTGATGAGATCTTCTAGAAAAGGAATGAAGAAGTGTGTTAGAAAATATTTTGTAGTTGTGAGAATGATAGTGTATTTCCATTTAGAAAATGGTCTTGATTGTGTATTCTTCTTTAAAAAGGTGCTATAGAATGGTTTCAAAGCTGAGAAAAGCTGCTGAAAGAACTTGCTTTAGAGTTCAGAGAAAAGTGATACATAGGATGGATATGCTAAAATGTTGTGAAAATATTAAGGAAGTAATTTTTTTCTTATTTGAAACTTCACAAATAAAGTTGATGCACTTAAACAGAGCTATGAGAAATTAAAAAGCTGCTTAAAGGAGAGGTTTTCATCACAGAATTAGATTGTGAAGTTCATTGCCACAGGTATAACAAGTATTAAAGATCTCTGTACTGTTGGATTAATATGAGACCTTCATGGAGGATCATTATTCCATACATGCCTATTGAGAGATACTTAAAACTTCCTTTGGGGCATCATTCCAGGAAAAGAGTAACTGGTATTTATAGTACTATGGAAACAGTACTGCAATGAGGGTAATAAGGAATCTTTTCATTGCTACTTTTATCCGAATGTTGATTTGCTTTCTCTTATCAGTTAGCTTTTAACGTGTTCTTTACAAAATGAATGTGAGTAACAGCAGCTTGAAAGACTTCTACTTCAGAAATTCATGTGAACATCAGCCAATGCAGTATAAGGTGGTTTTTTTCCCTCTTGTTAAAGAAAGCATGCACAGGTGGAGAATGCACTGGGTAATGCTACTTGCTTGATCTGAATTTTCTCTTAACGCTGGGTCATTGTCTTCTTTATTTCCTGACAGCAACAGCTGGGATGAGCATGTCTTTGAACTTGTTCTGCCAAAAGCCTGTATGGTTGGACATGTGGACTTCAAATTTGTTTTGAATTCAAACATCACAAACATTCCCCAGATTCAAGTGACTTTACTGAAAAATAAAGCTCCAGGCTTAGGGAAAGTCAATGGTAAGAAGGAACTTGGATATCATTCAGATTATTTCTTTTCTCAAGCTTACTATTCTCTGTGATGCGTATTAGAAGAATTGCCTAGAACTGTGTATATATTTGGTTTTACTTGTTTCCACTTTATTCTTTTCCTCAGCATCATGGTCTGTTTTCACTTACCGTGTTTGAAGGTAAATTGGGGAAACAAACTGGATAAACTGGAATCAGTTGCCCAGGGAGGTTGTGAGTGCTCCATCACTGGCAGTGTTCAAGGCCAGGTTGGATGAAGCCTTGTGTTGGATGGTTTAGTGAGAGGTGTCCCTGTCCATGGCAGGGGGGTTGGAACTAGATGATCTTGAGGTCCTTTCCAACCCTAACTATTCTATGATTCTATGAAACAGTTTCAAAATCCTGAATTTTACACAAAAATACACATAGCTCAAAAAGCTTGAACTGAATTATTATTCTGTACTGCTTGAATCCTCAAGTCATTAAATAATTGTAAATCATCCTAGAGATTGACTGATGAAACAAATGGTGCATTTTAAAATTCTTGATATATTTAGAAGTATTATAATAAATTACTCCAAATCATAGAAGGTATTTATTTGCCAGTGCTTCTTGGATGCATGAGAGAAAACAGCAAGTGTTTTTTTAATAGCACAAGATAATAACTGGCTTACTTGGGAATTCTGTTATCATTTGGCTCATTAAGTAAGCTAAGCAAAAGCTGCAGTATGATTTTACCTTTTGTTCTTTGCAGTGTTGACAGGGTAGACCAAAGTTATGAATGCTTTTACCTTAGGAAGACTCCTAGCTGGATCTAGGAGTCTTCCCAAGTAAGATCGCTGCATCTTACTAGCTCTCAGAGAACCTGTGAGGGGGTAACATAAATTGAAAAGTCACTTTAATGTGAAAGAGTTTGGGCCTCTATTGGGATTTTCCTGTGGTGAGTGTTCATCGCGCGTTCTGCTGCCCCGTCTGCTAGGGATGGAAGGTATTACATGCAGCTCTTACTTTTATTGAGGCATTAATTGGTTATCTTTATCTGGACACCTATTTCTGGAAACCTAGGAAACCAGTTTTTCAGAGAAATCTTGCTGTCGCATCTTATTAAATTGGCGACTGGATATAAAATGTGTTGGGGAGAAGAGAACAGCAAGCGCAATTATAAAAGCTCTTTTTCATTTTCTATTTTATAAATGCTAAGTTAGAACACTCCAGCTAAACAATGGTAACAGTGCTCTTAATTTTGAAAAGGAATACAGGCATACCAAAGGTCACTGACGTGCTTTCATACAACTTCTTGCTCCTAGTATCCCCCTGTGTTTAACAAGAAAAAAAAGTGGCTGGAGATGCTTCTTGAAATACTATAAACTGGTGGTTATCTGAGAATAAATTATTATTGCATAGTAATATTCTTGGAGAAACGTGTATTCTTGTAGGATACAAGATATTTTAAGTGTTTTAACTGAAGTGCTGGCTGTGACTGCAGGACAGCACTCAGTAGGTGTTCTTGCAGGTTCTTCCTTTGGTTAACACTTGAAGTAAAACCTTAATTTGCAGCAGAATTTTTTTCTGTCAAAGTGAAAAATAGCACAGGTGTTCCATGTTGCTTTTCTGAACAGAACCTGCTTTGTTTTCAGCGTGAATTTTAAAATTTATTTACAGATCTGAATGTCAGAATTACTCTGAAAATCTTCACCTGTGGAACAAAACAGTAGAAAGCAAGCTAAACTTTTTTCCTTAATGTTTCTGTAGTAAATATTTCTGAGGAAACAGTTCCCTGAGTTGGTAATTCTTTGAAGATATTTAATTTGGCTGTGAAATAGATCGCTTTCTGTGGATGCTTTACAGTACAGAATATGGATCATAACATATGACAGAGCTCTTTCAGAAAGTGACATTTAGCTTTCTTACATGCAGTGTAGCAGAATTTGATTTTCCCTGTTATGGATAAGGTGGAGAAGGCATGGTGGGGAGGGACAAGGTGTACACAGGCAGTGTGCAAGGGACTGGGGTAGGTGAGAGCACCTGCAAGGCAATCTTGGTATAGTCTTTTCCTGTTTGAGTCTGTAGGATTGGGGAGCCTCAACTAACCAACGTCTTCTCAAGTGTGTTACTGCATTGTAGTTGTTGCCTACCCTTTTTCAATTTCATGGGTTTGGGAAAATTCCTTAATGACATTTGTCTCTTTTTCTGTGCAATGTTGAATGAAGCAATAGGGTACTAACCGTTTCGTTATAGGGAAAGACAAACGTAGGTAATTTGTATCTGTACTGGATATTAACCAAAATGTTCCAATCCCAGGTATATGTAATATTTGGGATTGTTTGGTGGCTCTTGAAAATGTATAAAATCTTCAGACTGAAATTCTGCTAAACCCCCTGTTCCCATCTCATCTTCCATGGAGGGAGAAAGGAACTGAAATATGAAGATAATGAGACCTAAGGAAGATGTGTAGGGGAAAGTTTATTTAGTCAATTTTTTTTTTTTTTTTTGTATGACAGGAACCCTGGAACCAGTTAAATATGTAGTGTGTAATAATGGGAAGGCCAGAGGCATAATTCTTCCAGTTTGAACTAATGTTTTTGATCTGGCAGTTAATTCACTGTATATGCTTCTTGTTCATTTGCTTGCATGTCCTCTTTGTCTATGATTGTTGAAAACCATTGAATTGAAAAAAGAGCTGTGCTTAAGTATTAACAAAATAATGTCTGATGTGCATTCAGTAGCAGCAGTCCATTTATTTGTAGTTTAAATTATCAAACTTTCAATACCAGAATCTAATAACTTTGGAGTAATCTGCAGTTGATTATTAGGAGAAAATAATATGTGCAAAGCAGGCTGTTTACAGGTCATTCAAAGAAATACTTTGTTTAACTATTTGCTGCAACTTCAATTGCAATCCTAGTATGAAAACATGCATTTGTGTATTTGTGGTTCTTGTATTAGAAACAGTGTCATGGGCAGGAAGCTGATAGATTTTCTATGAAAACTACCGCTTCTGTTTTCTGTGAGCCTTAAGTAATGTTTATGATATCTTGCTAATATTTTTATTTCTAGAAGCAGCAGTAGACAGGCAGATCACATTTCCTCTATCTCCAGCTCATAATATTGAAGTGGAAAGAAATGGAAAACCAGGACTGGTTGAATTCAATGAAGAAATGCAGTATATGGATGTAGAGGAACCACAATGTAAGTTTTGTCTGTTACATTTTGTTTAAAATACGAGCTTGCTTTTTTCTTTTTTTAATGATGCACAGGTGTTTCCTTGCAAAAAATTCTCAGCTATTTAAAACAGCTATTTTCTCAGCCTTCTTCAATATGTTGCCTCTCTCACAGGTCTGTTTACCGTAGAACTTGAAAGTTTAACACGGACACACCCATAAAAACCCAACAATAAATCCCACAAAACAACAAATTGCTGCAGTTTTGGTACTTAAAAGTAGATTAGTATTTATTTGAACTTATAAACAGAGTAGAATGACATAGCACCTTTTGAATTTAAACTCTTACCCTGTTCCAGCAGTATTTTATTTGGTTTTAATAGATTTATTTTTTTTTTACTTTGCATACATGGACTTTATAGAGATTGCTGCTGTAAACCAACAAAACCAATAAACAGCTAGTAGGGAATTCATAAGTAGTCATGTTGACTTTTGGCCACATCACACTTGCTGTGACTGTTGTTATAACCTTTTAACGAGTACTCTTCCACAAAATCTGTTAGAGAAACTCTGAAAGGGAGTCACATTGGGTCTGAGTGAGATCTAGAGACTAAAAATTGATAGGTGGAATAAATCAGTTCCAGAACTATGATTCTTTTACTTGGTCCTTTCAACAGTCTTATTTTACACGTTTTGTATTTTGTGGCTCTGATGAGCCAGTCAATGTACATATTATCCTAATAATATAACTGGAAAAGGTTTGAAATCTGTCATTTACCCTTATTGATTTCACTGGAAAAGGTTAAAAGTGAACCTTCTATAATGGTTAGTTTTTCAATGATGCATTGCATATATTTATTGATCAGAGTTTGACATGATATATTTTTAACCCATGCAAATGATCAGATTTTGTGACTCAATTATGAATAATTCAGGTCCATATTACTCATATTTTTTTTAAGGTCTTAGATTGTGTCCATTTCTGGAGGAACACAAGGAAGATATACTTTGTGGTCCAGTATGGCTGGCTACTGGACTTGATCTATCAGGACATGCTGGAATGTTGACTCTAACAAGTCCAAAGCTTGTTAAAGGTAAACCATTTTATTTTGCTATTCACATGAAGTATGCGTGACTAAAGTGCATTGTGTACTTCTGTAGTTAGACTTTGGTTTGTATTTACTTTCACATTGCCAAATTTTGTTATATAACATAATAATGATTTAACTTTTCAAATAGATGCTCAAGTACTGGAATAAATGTAGCTGAGCTTTGTGTCTACACTGTATCTGTGAATTTGAAATCTGTTTACAACTTGCCCCTATTAAACTATGTAAATTCTCTTTTCTCCCTTCCCCTCTTTTTTTTTTTTTCCTCTCAACTTTTAGGCATGGCTGGTGGCAAGTACCGCTCATTTTTAATTCATGTTAAAGCAGTGAATGACAGAGGAACAGAAGAAATCTGCAATGGTGGCATTAGACCGGTTGTTAGAATACCATCTCTCAAACCTCAGACTAACAAGGGCCATTCCCTTGCTTCACTATTGGCAAAAGTAGCAGCAGGCAAGGTAATGACTGGCCAAGAAAGACATCTGTGTTAAAGTTGTAGAAATGGTATGATTTATGGAATCTGAAAATAAAGCAGCTGTTAGGAGAGTTAAGATCCATTAAAATTACTTTTTTAAGAGTTAACACTGTGTTAAAACCTTCAAGAATCGGAGTTCAGCATCTCTTAAGTTGTTTTCTCTGTGCAAATTTAGCTGACAAGGTCTGTTCTGGAACTTCCCCATTCTGAGCACTTGATTTTGAAACTGGTGTTTCTGTGAGTGTTTTCAGTAATGCATAAACCTCGTCCTGCTACAAAGGATTATATTTGTGTGTGTGTATTTTACTCTTGATTGTTGTAAGATCAGGTGATACAATGCACATCTTTTGGACACTATTGGAAGGGTTAGAACATAACAAATTACAGGGCATTGCTAAATTTGATTATCTATATTAAGGCAATTAGTTGGTTGATGAGAATATGAGCATGAGCTGGCAGTGTGCGCTTGAAGCCCAGAAAGACAACTGTATCCTGGGCTGCATCAAAAGGAGCGTGACCAGCAGGTGAAAGGAGGTGATCCTGCCCCTCTACTCTGCTCTCGTGAGACCTCACCTGGAGTATTGTGTGCAGTTCTGGTGTCCTCAACATAAAAAGGACATGGAACTGTTGGAACAAGTCCAGAAGGAGGGCCACAAGGATGATCAGGGGACTGGCACACCTCCCATATGAAGACAGGCTGAGAAAGTTGGGGCTGTTCAGCCTGGAGAAGAGAAGGCTGCATGGAGATCTCATAGCAGTCTTCCAGTATCTGAAGGGGGCCTATAGGGATGCTGGGGAGGGGCTCTTCATTAGGGACTGTAGCAGTAGGAAAAGGGGTAATGGGTTAAAACTTAAACAGGGGAAGTTTAGATTGGATATAAGGAAGAAGTTCGTTGCTGTGAGGGTGGTGAGGCACTGGAATGGGTTGCCCAAGGAAGTTGTGAATGCTACATCCTTGGCGGTGTTCAAGGCCAGGTTGGACAGAGCCTTGGGTGACCTGGTTTAATGTGAGGTGTCCCTGCCCATGGCAGGGGGGTTGGAACTAGATGATCTTAAGGTCCTTTCCAACCGTAACTATTCTATGATTCTATGAAAATTAGTCTATTTTAGTACATTGCTCAAACTGAGGTGAAATTTTACTCAACAGTATTTCTCTGAACAATGTATACAAACGAAGCAGTCAAAACCAGTGAGATTTATGATTTTTTTTTTCTCCCAAAACAACAGGAAAAACCATCTAGCAAAATTGAAGCCACTAATTCTTCAAGAAAATCAGATAATCTGAGAGGTTGTGACTTACTTCAAGAAGTATCTGTAACAATTCGAAGATTTAAAAAAACGTACATGTCAAAAGAAAGGTTAGTAGGTGTTTTTTAATTCTAAAAAATATTAGCTTTAATTACACTTACCATTAAACACTTAGTTCAGACTAGGTCAGGTCAGACTATGGTTTCAGATTATTTCATACATGTGTCTTACAGAAAGTCCTGTAAATTGTGAGTTTGAGAGCACTGTGCTATGCAGTTTGTGGTAGAGTAGCACCCTGCATGAAATTTTATGTTGAGTGATTATTTGCTGGACTGGAAAAGACAAATATAAATACATCTTCTTGGTAAATTAGCTAAATTATTTGGACACGTTTTTCGTTCTTTTGTGTGGTTGTGGGGTTTGTTTGGGTTTTTTCAGGGTTTTATTTTTAAGGAAGCATCTTCCCTTTCTATTTACATGTTGGCTTGTTTCTTACAGCAGAAAATATATTATTTGTCAAAAAGTTTAGAATCAAATGTAACTAGCAAACTGTTACTCAACAACTGTTTAAAGTCCTATGAACTGGTACTGCAGACCTAAATACAAATAATACAGTATTTAATTTGTATGTAATGGTCTTAAAGAGGCTGCAGAGAGGTATGTGCAAATGATTGCCAAAGAGTGTTGCAGATGGTGAAAGTTTGTCTAGGTTTGGAAGTTACTGGACAAGTTAATAGGAAGAAAAAAAATCCTTGAAGGCTAGTAGATATACACAGAAGTTCTGTGAGCAGAAAACAGAAAGACTGGGAATGTGAGCTTGGAAAATATCACATATGCTTATGTACTACTCTTACACAGGCATCTTTTTTTTGCCGTTCCTAGGTCAGGATACAAAGCTGGAGGGACAATTTTATGGGAGAATGGCCATGTTGGATAATTCTGTTTTTCATTTCCTTCCCTTCCTCCCTAGAGTTCAACGGTGTGCCATGTTACAGTTTTCAGAGTTCCATGAGAAGCTACTCACCACTCTTTGCAAGAAGACAGGTGATGGTCTGACTACAGAACATGCTCAGAGTCTTGTATTAGACACGCTTTGTTGGCTGGCTGGAGTATATTCAAACGGACCTGGCAGGTAAGAGAACTTGTGCTTAAAATAGCATGGCTATTTCTCAGCATTAGCTCTGTTAAAAAAAAAAAGTTTTATACGGTTCTCTAAAATATGCAACTTGTTGTTACAGCTCAAAGGAAGGAAATGATAGCTTGCTTTCTAAAACACGTAGATGTGTCTCTGATATAATACGTGTTTGCTTCTTTGAAGCTGGGCGGAGCATAGCTCACAAATGTGCACGATTTCTTGCACTATGCATCAGGTCAGTGCTAATTATTTCTATATTTTATATATTTATTTTTTATGTATATTTTGAAGGGTTTCATGCAGGTCTGAATTGTAAATGCGTGTCTGTTACCATTTACCATCAAATTTATAAAGCAAGAAGATCTGGAAGATCTGCTGAGGAAAAACGTATTAGGCTATGATTGCAAAGAACATCAGTGTTTCAACTTCATCTTATGGGGGAGATTTCACAATTTGCTTTTACTTCATTAAATTCTAAAGTGTCTGTGTGGTTCTTTGTAGCAATGGCAGGTGTGACCCAAGTCAGCAGGGGTTTGGATCAGTTCTTCTAAAAGCTTTACTTGACAATATGCCTCTTCTGCCGGCTGCTGCAACAGGTGGTATGTATACAAAGTTTGTTGTCATAAAAATGCACAGTACATTTGTTGTTTGGCATGTTTTGTTGGATTGTCTTGTGAAATAAGAATTAGATAATTATTCAGTTAGTAAAAACTGCTTCTTGGAGTGGTCTGCTAGATCATATCCAGGTATGAAGTATGCATTTGTAGACTATGTAATTTTAAACAAATTAGCTGGGTTAGAACAGAGTGCTAAGACACTGAAAGGTGTTCAGCAACCACACATTCTCTTGACGTTCTCTCACATTCTCTGAGAGTCAGGTTTGTCTGTTACTTCTGAAAATTAGAAGATTTATTCCCAGGAGCCTTGCTATCCGAATGATGTCCATCTAGCAATCCGTTTCTGTTACTTCTGCACCAAAAAGAAATTTTTAATTAAATTAAATTCCTTCCTCATCTACACTGCAGAATAATGGTATGTTAGGACCTTGTTGAAGCCTTCTTAGTGCCAGATAGAATGGAAAGATGACTTTAGTACTCATATTTGGGGTGGCAAGACCTGCTTTGTGTTTTTCACAGTATGACATTGTTGAACTGCATCTAGCTTGGCATCATCAAGGGGTCTTGTAGGGAAATTAGTTTGCAGTCCAAAATGCTTGTTGTGCTGCTATCCAGATAAAACATTTATCATGCAGCTATTGAGGATCTGGAATGCTTGGGGAGAGTTGGAGAAGGAACCCAAGGTTTGTGTTTCTGTACAGAACCACTGTGCTATGCTTCCAGAACTGATTTGCAAAGGAAATAGTGCCTCCAGCAAATACAGAATAAGGAGACAGCAGCCAAAACAGAGAGGAGTTGAATATAGAGTAAGGCTTGGCTCTGAAGGAATTTGCACCCCTAGCCTAGCACCTTAGTGTATCAAGAACATTTAGATTCTTGTGCTTAGTAGAATCAGTGGGCAGAAGCAAGGAAAGAACTATGTGCAAAGCTGTCTCTTGGAAACCGTTTTTTCTTCAATTACGAATTAGTTGATAAGAGAATTTGAAGTGCTTGTGGAAAGTAGTGATTAGAGAATGATTCTAAATTGAAGTATCTCAAAAAAAAAAGTGGAAGGGGGAGAATGCTTCCTAGTCTGGATTCAGTAACCATTAGGTACTTCATTGATTATGCATCAGTGTATTCTTTCTGAGTGGAAAATGCGTATCATGTTTCACCTTGAATTAATTTTTTTTTCTTTTTTTTTAAATGCAGGATCTGTGTATTGGTATTTTGTCTTGCTGAATTATGTAAAGGATGAAGATTTGGCAGGATGTAGTACAGCTTGTGCATCGTTACTAACTGCTGTGTCCCGACAGTTGCAGGATCGCCTAACACCTATGGAAGCATTACTTCAAACAAGGTACTAAGAAATGTGGTGGTTGTAAACTTAATAAAAACAAGCATAGAAGCTAATGCCATCCTCTGGTGTCTAAAAAAAGGTTGGCCATTTAAAATAGTAGGATTTTCCCATATTTCTTGAGCAAGGATTAATTCGGTACAGCTCTAGAAAATAGTTTTGACTTGTGCAAAGTTCAAGAACTAGAATCATGGAATAGTTAGGGTTGGAAAGGACCTTAAGGTCCTCTAGTTCCAACCCCCTGCGATGGGCAGGGACACCTCACTGTAAACCATCTCACCCAAGGGTCTGTCCAACCTGGCCTTGAACACTTCCAGGGATGGACCATTCACAGCTTCCTTGGGCAACCCTTTCCAGTGCCTCACCACCTTCACAGTAAGGAACTTCTTTACATCTAATTTAAACTTCCCCTGTTTGAGTTCTAACCTGTTACCCCTTTTCCTACCACTACAGTCCCTAATGAAGTGTCTCTCTCCAGGATCCTTATAAGCCCCCTTCAGATACTGGAAGACTTCTGAGATCTCCATGCAGCCTTCTCTTCTCCAGGCTGAACAGCCCCAACTTTCTCAGCCTGTCTTCATATGGGAGGTGCTTCAGCCTTTTGTAGAATTGCACCTTTCTGTAGGAATTGACTCATTCCTTTATATGGCATGTTTCCAAGTGCCTCCTCTACATAGCATATTTGAAATAGAGAGGTTTTTTTCCATTTCCAGTTGCCCACTTTTGAGTTTGTTACATACGATATTTCAGATCTATTAGTGGTGAGCACAGCTGCCTGCATCTCAAAGGAAGTTTTCTGAAGTGAGCCCCTGCTCTTGGCATCCTTCAAGCTTAGATTTTTTGAATGTTTCTTGATAGTGTTTTACTGATTTTCTTCTTTGAACTAAAGTTGCTTTCTAACTCCATATCCCCATAGTTAGAATAAGAAAAGCATGAGACAAATCTATCTGATCCCATATTTGATTATGGTAGCTTTTGTCTTTAGCAATGACTGACTATTCCCAGACTTAGTTTACAAATTTAGACAGAATTTACTGTCTTTTTCTTTATATGTCTACAGATAAGAGAATACTGTAATTTCTCTCCTTTTTTTTTAAATAAAAGATGAGTAGTAATACCTTTTTTTTTTTTTTTAATAATTGAGTAGGTACCCATTGCTTTACTCTTTTTCCCTTCTCTCCTCTCCCTGAGTTGTATTTTATCATATTTGTGTGCATTTGCTTTGAAGTTTCTAGTAGATTTTTCCTTCTTTGTTACTGTTCCCAGGTACAGTAGCCAACCATTTGTTAGTCAAATAAAAGCAGATGTCTGCTTAAAGGACCTGCACATTCATGTTGTTTTAAGGCAGAGTAGTTCTCATTTTACTATTTTGTGCTGCAGTGAAGCAAGTAAAACTTGCAAGGATAAGGCCAGGTGGCTGTGTTACATGACTTGCAGTTCAGAGAATAACAAAAAAAAAGGAATTTCAGACAATATTTTAGGCTGTCCCACAACAAAGCAGGTTGGTTTGTCTCTAGCAAATCTGACAAATTTCTCCAGCCTGTTCTTGAAAGCATCTGATTAAAGTAGTCGTAGAATTTAATTGTTCTAAATATTTTAAGCTATTACATGGCTTAATTATTCTTATCATTAAGACATGAACTGTTTCCTTCTGCCTGTGTCTAATCTGAAATATATTCTGCAGCAGCTAAAGGCTTCTAATGTTTAAACGTGTCCTGTCCACTTTAGCGATATTTAATTCTTAACGAATTTTGGATGTCTAAAGGATGTTTGCATCTTGATCATGTTCTCCAGATCTGTAGTCATTCTTAAAGCATTTCCTTCAGCTGTTTTCTTTGGTCCTCATCTTCCTTGAATTGTGGTACACAAAATTGTAAACATTGTTCGAGTTAAGATCACTGATGACTGAAGCAGAAGAGATTTCACATATCTTATATTCATTACTCATAGATGAATAGGGTGATGGGGCTTTTTATGTGACATTGTTGATCCAGTCTTTGGGTTTTTTTTATTGATGTATCTTCTGTATCCTGTTCTGGAAAGTGTTGCTAGTGCATTTTTAAACTGTGAACCTCATCATTCCTGTTGGAAGATCAGTAAAAGGCACTGTGCTTATTTAAATATGTTCTGTCCAAACCAGATTATTTCACTCTTTGCAATGCATTCAGATTCTGATCCAGTTTTACAAAGGTCTTGTAACCCCTTTTTACATTTTATCACCTGCTTGCTTAATAAATCAAACTCTTCACTTAAATCATGCAAGTAAGCAGTTTTAATGTTGAGCTGACCTAGTGGATTACGCTTTTGAATCTGAGCTCTAAAACAGGTTGTGAAAGTACCCTACTGAATTTTGTCTGACCATTTTTGTGTGTTTTAGTAACCACTATACAGTAGAATGTTATCTCATGGTTGCTGCATGTCCTTTTTTCATAAGCAAAACATCAGTCTTGCCAGAATGTACAGTATGCACTGCTCCATGCTTGTAGAGGGCAACCTGGATTCATCTAATACTTATTATTCTTAATATAAAGTTTTCATCTTAAATTTGCTACCTTACTAGGTGCTTGTAAGTGATTATTGTCCTTCTTTAGAATGTCATTTTCTGATTAGTTACAGTCTTAGTACTGTGTGGCAAAAAGCATTGAGCCTACCTAATATGGAGGCATTTTAACAGAGATGTCTAGAGCCTGTCCTGCCTTGTTGCTGGTATGTAATATATAATACTATAAGTATTTGTGTAGACATTTATCCTTTTGTGACTACTTGAGCAAAAAAGGCACTTAAACACTCCAGCCTTCTCAGTGTCACTTGATGGGGGCTTTCCTCCCCTGCTAAAGAACGGAGAAGTTGCTCCAAGGCAGAGAAAAGGAGGTGGAGGAACTTTGTGTTGCTGCTGGTGTGTTCATGATAGTGTTTGATATTTTGGTTCTTACCAGTCAAGCCACAAAGTGTTACATGTTTCTCACTTTTGTATCTACACAGATGCATTCTTTCTTTCTAATCCTGTTGAATAATTTGGCCTGATTTCCATTTTTTAATCCTCTTGTCAGTTACTGTTAATAGATATTGGTACACAAAAGAACCCAACACTGATTCTGTTATTACTTTGAATTTTCCTTTTCTTGGCTTATAAAACAATAATTGATTGGGGACTACCTTGTTAACTGTGAGTGATTGTATTATTTTTTCTACTGCCAGAGTAAGAGTAGTAAGATCTTCTGTTGAGATACTTAGAGTATTCACGAGTGTTGATTGGTATTCCTAGCAGCATTTCCTTTTTTCTTCTTACTGTAGCTGGAATGACTAGCTGAGGTTGAATTAGTTTTGCTGTTTTGGAAAACAGTACTGTGTATTTATTGACTTCAGAAAAATGTCTGATTTACTATGTGCAGGCATGCATATTGCTGTGTCTAATTGTCTGAGGCTTGTAGTTCTAGTTTCCATGTCCGAGTGTGATTATGTGTTATGTTTATAGGACAGTATTACATCTTCAGAAAAACTTATAACACTAAGTAAGTAACTCTTTGTTACTAAGTTGTTTGAAAAGGTCACCTAATAAGTCACTTTAATGAAATATAATAAATGGTAATTTCTATGATATGTCAATTGAATAAAAAGAATAGTTTGGAATATAGTAAAACCTGATGATTAAATAATTGGCCTTTTTCTGTAAATGATTTTATATAAATTCTTGGTGTTTGAATAGTGTTCTTTGTCTTGTTTTGTTTGCAGATATGGATTATATAGTTCGCCTTTTGATCCAGTTCTGTTTGATTTGGAAATAAGTGGCTCTTCTTGTAAAAATATATACAACAGCAGCATTGGAGTACAGTCAGATGAAATTGATTTGTCTGATGTTCTCTCAGGTATGTATGTTTTACAGTTACCTATTGTGGAAGAATTAGTAATTCTTTCTACTATACTGTTTTCCTTTAGTGAGGATAGGATTTTATACTTGCCGTCTGTTTTATAGCTGTACATAATGAAGTTCAAGATACTCTTTGCATCTTGAGATCTCTTACGTTTCCTGTAGCCCTTAGGGCAAGAAAAAAGACTCTTTTTGGTATCTGTTTTTTTCTTATCCTTTGGAAGATCTAAGAAAAGGCTAGAGATTAAACAGAAAGGCTGCTGTCGTTTCCTGAGTCTGAATTGTCTAGGAAGCATCCGTCCTTTCTATTGAACAACTTCCTTGAGATGTGTTTTAATTCATTTAAACTAGCAACCACCTCATAGACAGAGAAATCGAAATGGATTTTTCTGAATTTGGCAAGCTGTCACATGGCACTCTTTTACTTAAATATTACAGATTTAATGAGATGTTCTCTGTTTCAGACACATTAAAATACCTTAAAGCATATTTATATCTGTCCTCTTAGGTTAGGTCATAAGTGAATCTTTAGGCCTTGTAGTGTCCTAAGAATAAGATAGTTGTTACCTTTCAGGAAACTCTTTTCATAGCAAACAAATTCATCAGTCATAGTGACTTCTTTCCTTGCCTTTTCTTGTATGCTTTTGTCCATCTCCTTCCCATCTCCCTCCATACATCACTGTGAATTTGTTAGTATATTGAGTAGTAGTCTAGTTTTTATTCCAACTTGGTGTATGATCTTGGTCTGTTATTTCCTTTCTCTTCTTTCCTGCAGCATCAATACTTCTGCAAGGTAATTTTCTTACAGTGTGGAAAGAATAGATCATCTTGCATAATTTTTATCTGGAATTAAGAAGATGGCACTATGCTATTGCTGTCACATTTGTTGGTGTGATTTACTAACATACTCTGCTCAGATTTGGCAACATTATCCATTAAAAAATATATTACCATTTATATTGTGGATGTGATAGTGCTAAGGTGTTTGTTCCACAAAGTGAAGGAATAAAATATGTGAATTATGTTTAGTTGTTCCTTTCAGCTCTTCATGACTTGAAATGTCACTATAAAGAAAACATAAGCTCATTGTACAGATATTTATTTCTCTTTCAGGAAATGGGAAAATATGTAGCTGTGCAGCTGCGGAAGGTAGTTTTACTTCCCTTACTGGACTTCTGGAAGTTGAACCTCTGCACTTTACCTGTGTTTCAACAAGTGATGGAACTAGAATAGAAAGGGACGATGCAAGTACGTTTACTGGTATATACAATTTTTCATTTTTTCTACTTAGCATAGTTCCACAATACAGTTATTTTTAATCGGACATAATGAATATTGTGTGCCAAACAGATTGCATATAGCTTTGTAAGTGTTGAAATGTGTTTTGGTTTTTTAAATAGTCACTTCTTGGAGCTTAACAAACAAACAAGATTCTAAATGTATTAAATCGGATCAATTTTTTTCTGTCAAAGAGGGTAACATACAAGCTTGCATCTTTACTTTAAAGCCTTATGTGGCAAAAGAATTCCAGAGTATTAGGTGGCTTTTCTATAATGAGAATGTTGCATCTATCATGAGTGTGCATAGTCTATAAACCATATACTTTTTAATTCAACACAGTACTACTTTGTAGCAAGAACTGGATAAAATGAGATCTTCCTGTTGTTATTACATGGCTCTTAACAATTAGTAAGGAATTAATTTAAAGGTGTGTTTTATCATTTATTTTCTACATACATGTTTTTGTTTTGTTTTGTTTGCTTCATGCCAGTGAGTACGTTTGGGGTTACCCCAGCAGTTGGTGGCCTCTCTTCTGGAACAGTTGGGGAAGCCTCGACAGCACTGAGTTCAGCAGCCCAGGTAGCTTTGCAGTCTCTCTCTCATGCAATGGCCTCAGCCGAGCAACAGCTCCAGGTGCTGCAAGAGAAACAGCAGCAGCTTTTGAAGCTTCAGCAACAGGTTGGAGGCTATTTAGCTATTTTTTAATGGTGTCTCTAAACTTCAAAAGCTGAGAAAGTAGTCACAGAGCTAGTCACCTTTTTTTTTATTATTTTTAACCTTTCTCCTTTTTTTTCTCTATACTGTATGTGAGGAAGGAACAGCTCTGCACTGTTACTAATGCTAAGAGTGTCTCCCATGCTTCTTTGGTCTTTCTGACTTATTTTTTTTGTTATTTGGAGGGTGGGTTGGGAGTTTGTAATCAAAACCAAGTCTTAATACATAAGTGTATCAGTCTGAAATTGAAAAAGCCAGCTGAAGTGAGAAGTGCAAATGCTGACACAGAGAAGTACCAGTCATAAAGCCACTGTCAGTATGAAGCTTGGCTGTGCTGACCCTGTTTTGCTGTTCACTTGTAGGTATTTTATTATTTTTGCGTTCTCCAATTAATTACTCACATTCCTCAGCAAGGAAGGTTAAATTGAATAGTATTTAATTTTTCAGCTTCTAGTTGGCTGTCTAACATGCCTGTTTTGAAGGTAGCTTGGATTTATTACATTTAGTTTTATAATGAAAGTTGCACTTGAAGTTCAGTACTACTGCTGTGTTCACAAGTATTATCTGCTGCATACACTGCTTTAATTTTCCCCACAGAAAGCTAAGCTGGAAGCAAAACTGCATCAGACAACAGCAGCGGCGGCAGCAGCAGCATCAGCAGTTGGTCCTGTTCACAACTCTGTGCCTTCTAATCCAGTAGCAGCCCCAGGGTTCTTCATCCATCCTTCAGATGTCATTCCACCCACACCAAAAACAACTCCTCTATTCATGACTCCACCTTTGACTCCACCTAACGAGGCAGTTTCTGCTGTTATTAATGCAGAACTTGCTCAGCTTTTCCCTGGTTCAGTCATTGATCCCCCAACAGTTAACCTTGCAGCACATAACAAAAATACAAGCAAGTCCAGAACGGTAATTATTTTTGTTTGTTTTTTGTTAGGGAAACAAAATGCTCTAAGCTGTATCAGGATCTGATTTGTACTTGAGTGCTAGTAAAAAATCTGTTGATTTGGATGAGATGTAAAATGTACAGCGCTAAATTTAGACTACATGAAAAGGAGGACTTATGAAAGCATGATGGAGTTGTTAATAGTACCTCAAATGGTTTCTTTTAATTGGAGCTAGCTTAACTGTATGAGGAATTATTAATCCTTTGAGCTTAGTAGTTAATGTATTTTTATGGTTCATGCTCAAATGTAACTGTAGCGAGTGTTGTCAAAATTATACATCTTTAAATCACAAGAGTTTTTCTTAGTCTTCTGAAAAGAGCAGATTATAAATGCATAGATTTTAATGACTTAATTTTACTGATGTTTTCCCACTCCTCAGAATCCACTTGGATCTGGTCTTGCCCTTGCAATATCTCACGCTTCACATTTTCTTCAACCTCCACCTCATCAGTCAATTATTATAGAGCGAATGCACTCAGGTAAAAACAGAATTCCTAATAACAATTTTGACACATTTTCAAATAAGCGGAATATGTTCCAGAGTGTTGAGTAAGTTGCTTAGCTGCAGTCTCACTTGGCTTTCCAAAGAAAAGATATTTCTCAGTTGGCATTTCTATTGTATCTGGAAAATTTAAGTCCCAGTATTCAGTGATGTTTATCAAGGTAAAAGTTCTGGGAGCTGAGAGAGTATGTTGGGTCTCTGAACAGAGAACCTGTTCTGAAGTAATGCTTACAAAGCCTTAAGAACTTCAAGCTAGTTGAAGCCAAAATTTCTTTTCAAAGTGTGCAAGCTGTAGTAAGATATTCTGAGATTGTGCAGCTATTTTTAGCCTGAGATATACACCTGTTGAACAATATGTAGATAATGGCTTTATTGTCTGAGAAGTAACATCTCTTTGCTGTTTAGCACACACTGGTATTTAGGCCATCCTGTGTTTTTCCGCTAGGAGCAAGAAGATTCGTGACCTTAGATTTTGGAAGACCTATACTGCTGACGGATGTATTGATTCCCACTTGTGGAGATTTGGCTTCTTTGTCAATTGACATCTGGACTTTAGGAGAAGAAGTGGATGGAAGGCGACTGGTAGTGGCTACTGACATTAGCACGCATTCACTTATTCTACATGACTTGTTACCACCCCCAGTTTGCAGGTTTATGAAGGTAAAAGTTAATACAGACTGCATACTCTGTCTTTTAAACTCTTGATCTTTGGTAATATATGAACTTTCTCTTAAGTTCTCTTTAGACCAAACTTTAGTTGGCTGTATTTTTTTAAATTAATTTTTTACTTCATTTTTCCTGTTTTGATACAATTATGTTACAGTATAGTTGTGTTCTCTTTCAGATCACTGTTATTGGTCGATATGGTAGCACAAATGCCAGAGCAAAAATCCCGTTAGGATTTTATTATGGCCATACCTATATCTTACCCTTTGAAAATGACTTGAAACTAATGCATGATCCCCTCAGAGAAGGTGAAGCTGCAAATCAGCCAGAAATTGACCAACATTTGGCAATGATGATTGCATTGCAAGAAGACATACAATGCAGGTTAGAAGAATGTCCTTCCTGATTATTTGAACTTAAAATACTGGGATATCATAATGTTATAGATGTATTTTTATTTTTTTCTTCCCATGATAGTCTTCAGACTAAAGAAGACTTTGCCTTTGTTGTAGAGTTATATCAGTGAACATCTTTTATAGTAGTAATAAAAAGACTACAGCTTATTACTGTTGTAACAGTGCATTCAAAATGGACCAGAAGTTGTATTCTGGCAGGATGACTAAAATGTATTGGTAGTTGCTGGTATCTATTGAATTGTCTGTTGGAATGTTTCCCTTTAGGTACAATTTGGCCTGTCACCGGTTAGAAATCCTTCTGCAGAGTATTGACCTGCCACCACTCAATAGCGCTAACAATGCCCAGTACTTTTTACGAAAGCCAGATAAGGCAGTAGAAGAAGATAGCAGAGTCTTTTCTGCTTACCAGGACTGCATTCAGCTACAGCTTCAACTCAACTTGGCTCACCATGCTGTTCAGAGGCTCAAAGTAGCTTTAGGTGCAAGCAGGAAAACACTGAAGGAGCAGTCTGATCCCAAAGAGTTGGTTCAGATGTCATCCACAGAACAGTTACGCACCATCATTAGATACTTACTGGATACCTTGCTTAGTTTGCTTCATTCTTCCAATGGTTAGTATTCTTTGAAGTCTTGATACTTTTGTCATGTTAGTAACAACAATTTGCAAGTGTTTCTGCTTCTTGATCTATACTTGCCCACTATAAAGCTTTTGTGCTATGTTCAGATATGTTTTAATATGATTTTAGTATCTGGTAACATATAGTGCAAAGGTTCACCAGTGGATGACCTGAGCACTTCCTGCTACTGAAAAGGGTAGGAGAGGGTGTTGAGGTCTTTCTCCCTTTTCTGTAGTCCTGGCTGCATATTCCTTTGTTAAGACACTTATCTGATCCCTTTGTAGACTGATTCAGTTTGCTGAATTAACAAAAGACTGCCCAGGCAGAATGTTCAGATTGGTTTTATAGTTAGAAGCAGCTTGTGGAAGGATCCATGAGGATTGAAGCCTGTGCAGCACCTGGGATAGATTAGACAGTTATAAGTGGGGAGGGGAAGCAGAAATTGCTCAGGGGGTAGTAGGAGTGGGCTGTGTGTGGGGAGTAATAAATCCATTATCTCCACACAGTTTGTGATTGTTAATATCCAGCAAGGATTTTTATTTCATAAACTTGCCATGGAAAGAGTTCATGGAGAATCAGAATTGAAGTCTGAATAGGAGTGGGGGGGTTTGTCTTGCTTTGAAAAAATAAAGGCAAAACATTGTTACATTGTCCTGTTGATAGGCAGCTGTGGCTAGGGTTTTTTACCCTGTGTAGATTCTGTGGGAATATTTGCACAGACATGAAACAGATTTGGTTTTGGCCAAGTTGCCTGGTCTTTATGTGTTACATGCAAATCGCCATCTCCCCATGTGTTCCTTCGTCCTTCCCCCTATGCCAATTAGTCTAATCTTACAGTGTTTAAAACTTCCTACAAACTCTTTCCTCCTATGTTTTGAAGCCATTGTCTCCTTAAACATTGTTGCTTCTTATCTTTTCTTGAAAGGGCACTCTGTTCCTGTGGTTCTGCAAAGTACTTTCCATGCTCAAGCTTGTGAAGAATTATTTAAACACCTGTGTATCAGTGGAACCCCTAAGATACGGTTGCATACTGGCCTTCTGCTTGTTCAGCTCTGTGGAGGAGAAAGATGGTGGGGTCAGTTTCTGTCAAATGTACTGCAAGAATTATACAATTCAGAGCAACTTCTCATATTCCCACAAGACAGGTAAGCTGTGAGTCTATATTGATATGTTACCTTTAAATCACTTCAGTAATTCCGTTGTTCATAACTTAACATTGGAATTGACAAAATATGGCTGAAGGATGCTTACCCATCTCTATTGCACTGATTTAAGAAATAGTCCCCAGAACCACTGCAAATGGTAAATGTCTGATTTCAGTTATTTATTGCACCTATTTGGTGCTTGCGCCCCAATTAGTTGCTCTTTTTCCTCACTTAGAGATCTTTGCATACCTAGCAGGATTTCTCCCTAGTGTCAAAAATTGCCTTCTCCTTTACCAGGCTTAAGTGCCCCCTTATTGTAGAGCTACTTTTCTACTGCATTTGGAAGCAGGGTTGAGACAGGAAAGCATACTATTAGCATTTAATACAAAGGAGTTCTCTAAGAGCAAACAAGCATAGAGCTGAGCAATGAATGTTAGATGTGTTGATTGTTTCAGGTAATTGATTGAGGTCTTTGATATTCTAAACATTAGCATTTATTTTAATCAAACGTATTTGCTGTTCTGTGGCTTTCTGCCTTATTTGGACAGCAGTATTTATATCTTCATTATTTTTTGAAATTAATTAATTCAAGGATATAAGAATATTTAATTCTCTATCCCTGCTATGTAGTAGATCATATCTAGTAGGAAATAAAACAGATGAGATCTTATGTCAGATGTACAAAGTAGAATGCTCTACTGACCTCTCGAGGAAGAAAGAGAAAATGTTCACCTTAAAACACTGCATTATCCTTTCAACAATAGACCATGAAATCCAGTTCAGTTGCTGGGCCCATAGTACTGCTTTCAGTAGCAATCTGCTTGTGTCTCAGATGAAAGCCTAGGGAAATACTGTTCTATAAGGGGTGTTTCACGGTATTACTGGATCTGAAAAAGAAATAAAATCTTAAATATGTAAATTTTATTTTTAGGGTCTTCATGTTGCTTTCCTGCATTGGCCAAAGATCGCTTAGCAACAGTGGTGTTTTAGAAAGTTTACTTAATCTCCTGGATAACCTGCTGTCACCACTGCAACCTCATTTACCTGTGCACAGAAGAACTGAAGGTAGCCCTCTGATTTGGGAATGTGTATTTTCATATTCTTTATAAGCTAGAAAATTGAGAGACAAGCTCACAATTTGATGCATTAAAAGAAGAAATTGCTTTGTTACTCTATTTCCAAAACACAGTTGTCTTTAAAAATGCGCTGAAACTTCTTGTTCTTTAGGTGCTAAAAGAGATTCCTCCCCTCACCCCCACTTAAACCTGAACAGAATCTATTTGGTTGCTTTTAATTCAGCTAGGAATCTTCAAAGTTTTAACTAAGTGGGGGAATATCCAATGTATAAACAGCTCCAGTCTCTTTTGTGAATAACTTTGGAATTTAGAATTTTGGAAATACATGCCGTTTCTGCTCTGGAGATCCTTTTCTAACTTTCAAGCTTTTGAGGTAAAATGCGGATATGAAGACAAGTTTGTTAGGTGTATCTGTGAGGTTTCTGCAGACCTTAACCTTTTCTTTTTACCCTGAAAAATTACTGAAGTTAAATTCTCTCAACTTGATTTTCTCCGAGTGTTTTCTTAACCACCTGAGGTTGAAGAAAATGCTCGCTTTTGAAGTTATCAGACTCTAGGCTACTTCATTTGTTATGTACATATAGCAGAGCATTGTAGAAGATTGTTGTTGAAAATTCTTAGCCTTGTGAAGTTGGTAAATGCCAGCTGAGACTCTCCTTACTTATTTACCTTGTCTCCTGATGTAAACAAGCCTTCAGCTCATGTCAGAAGCTGTCCTATAACTTCCCATTGGCCTGTCTTGTACTTTATCATGGCCATATCCTTCTGTAGTCTCTAACTAATTTGAGCCAAACCCAAGCTTACATCTCCTCTACTTCTGTTTGCACTCTCCCCACAGCTGCCAATTCCTTTCATAGCTCTTGCCTTACTAGTTGTCCTCATGGAGGACTTTAGGAAGCAGAAGTAACTGATACTTCAGAGCTTTATTTGCTGGTCTTCCAGCTTCCTTCCTCCTGGACAGTACAGGTGAGTACTAGGGCATTATTATGTGTGATGGAAGCATCAGGTGCGGCAGAAGAAATCCCTTCTTGAGAGCTGTCATGAATAACCGAGTGTCAAAGGGGGAAAACTTAATGGGGAAAAAGTCAGAAAGGAAAAGGACAATCAGAGCAAGAGGTGAGTGTTGTGGGTAGAGAGAAGTTGTAAGCTTTGAGGTGGAGAGGGGGGAAGGAGTAAGCAAAAGACACTTGGAGGGAGGGAGAGAAACTGAAAATTTCTATTTATTGACTTTTTTAAGAGATAAAAGGGAAAGAAATGCACTTATTTAGACAGAAGTATGAAAAGGTATATACTTCACCCTGCAGCAGGCCTCCCTCCTTTTTATTCTGCCAACTTAAAAGGTACGTAGCAGTCATCAGTGCTACTCATTTTTATTCTTGCAATTAAGTCTGCAGTTCCTGTTCAGGTCCTGTAATGGAGAGGCCTCCTGTTCCGCTGCCTGCTTGGGGTGGGTTGCTTTCTGCCAGTGTGGGCAGGAAACTGGAATTAAGTCATGGCCTGTATCCGATTGCTTGGGCTGACAGCCGCTACGTGTGATTTTGGAGAAAGCATTCCTGTGCTTTAGTTTTCTTGTTTGATCTAGAATTAAAAATAGTGTGAGCTAATTAAAGTTTTTTTGAGGTCAGTGAATGAAAAGTGTAGTGTAGTTAAATGTGGCTGTCAGCGCAGTTCACAGATTTGAAAATATGTGTTTAATCTCCAGTACTGATGACTTTACTGTATTGACATGATATACAAGTATGCTGTCTGCATAATGGCTGTGATTAAGTGGTCATTAATTGTAGGCTTCTGGTCTTTAATGAGCACTCATAAGTTCACTTCAGAAGTGTACATTTGCATTTGCACACAAAGATCTTTCATGCATGATATGCAAGATATAGGGGTTTTTCCTGCCTATACATAAAAATACTGCATTTAATGTGTGTGAGACTCAAATAGGCAATAGCCAGTTCCGAGTACTGCCAGCATGGTTCATGTCGTCTGGACTCAGTCTTGGCTTTCTGACATCTTAATCAAATGGCTACATGAAAATACACTAACAAAGGAGTAAGAATAAAGGTATTTGGGTGCATGGTTCTAACTGTCTTGTTGGAGACCTGGTTGATGGAGGAATTTCATACTATGGAATGTGAGACATCTAATTTATGTGTCTTAGTGCGAGCAGCTGCCATTCTGCATTTGTTTTTTAGGAAATGTAAACATACAATTTTTGGTTATTTCTTCTTTTAAATGCTGCTTAATTTTTAGCTTTAGCAGTAGAGGTGAAGCTGTTGCCTTCTGACTTCCTCAAACTTAGAGAACTGTAACATACTCTCTTGCACCTGAGTTCTATACTGAGTGTTGGATTTCTTCATTTGTGAGTGCTCAGACTCATATCCTCATTAAAAAAAGAAAAAGGGTGTGGAATCTTTGTGGCCTAGTGAAATATAGGCCATCAAATGCTTTTTATGGTTTCTTTAGTTTGTTATGGCTTTAAATCTTCATTAAGACACTCAAATCTGTTTATTTTGAAGGAGTTTTAGACATTCCTATGATCAGCTGGGTTGTAATGCTGGTGTCCAGGCTGCTGGATTATGTAGCTACTGTTGAAGATGAAGCAGCCACAGCAAAGAAACCTCTGAATGGAAAAGAGAGGGATCGATTTTTGACAGGTATTTAACACTTAATATCAGATACTTATATATTCAATTCATGTGAAAAATAAGATTTTAAAAACAGATGTTGTGATCTTTTTATTTGCACTGTTGTCTGCTTCCCCCTTCTTAGAAACATAATCTTTCATTTTTTTAAATGAAAAATGGAACATTGATTTTAGTTTGTAAAATGCTTGTATATTATCCTGTGACTCCATGATGAAGCAATTTAGATTGCACTGTATTGAGACAGTTTGTGTTGTGAGAAAATGACTTCATAACTGCTTTCATATTTGCCATGGTATTTGTAGCCAGTGTTTCTAAATGCATTTTTTGTCTCCTTATTTTTTTCCGTTGAAATGAATTAACTGTGGTTTTCTTTGAACATCTTTTCTAAAGATAAAAACTATAAAGCTTTTGTGTTATGGAAGCTGTTTTGGTATTTTTAGTTATGACAGTCTTGCTTTCACACCCTTACATGTTTTAAAAATAGCAAAAACAAGATGGTACCGCTGGATTTTAAAATAACACAAAAACATTACCATCAGTGGTGATAGTTGCATAACACTCAAAGAGTTAGATTTTGCTTGGTTTTTTAGCATTTAGTGTACAGGCATGCTAACCATTGCTGCAACGTAAGTTCTTTTCTTTGGAGTTAAGTGAAGTTTAATAATATGGATTTTTTTTTTTCCTATTTCCATTAGGAAACCAGTGGAGTTTTATAAATAATAGCCTTCACACTCAGAGTCTGAGCAGATCTACTAAAGGCAACAGTATCCTAGATAGAGTGTATTCCCGAAAGATCAGAAAACAGCTTGTGCATCATAAACAGGTGACTTCCAGCATGGTAGTGGCTATTTTCACACATGTATATCTCATTTCTTTGAACAGCTTTGGCCCTGGGACTCATTCAGCCTTGCTTTTGCATAGGTCTGGTTCTGTAGCTAAAGGCTGCCTAACTTCTTTGACATTTGTTTCAAACCACGGGGCATGGGGTCTGCTGGAAGAACTGATGTTGGAATGTACTGTTGCACTCTGTGGCTCTTATTGGACAATAAGTTGAACTTTCTAGATAGATCTGGGTGCACCTGAGTGCAAGCACCTAAGCTGTAATTTTAAAGTATTTTAAAAGCTCAAGTTACAATTTGAACTGAAGATTGCCATCATATGAACATACTGATCCTTTTAACATCTTATTGCTTAAATTTTCATTTTTTCCTATTAACATTTTCTTTTAGCAACTTAACTTATTAAAAGCAAAACAGAAGGCTTTGGTGGAACAGATGGAAAAAGAGAAAATACAAAGCAACAAAGGATCATCATACAAACTTTTAGTAGAACAGGCAAAACTAAAGCAGGCTACTTCAAAGGTACGATGCTCTGAAACTGTAACTGACTTCCTGTCCTTTGTGTGAAAAGACCTGTTCCTGCAAAGTCATTTTTGTCCTTCATTGACCTTATTTTAAACAGTTGTTTCATCATGGCTGCTATCAAGTATATTGTGATGCTGAAAACAGCAGCTATCTGGAAATTTCTTGCATTTTGAAAGATAGTTCACCCTTCTGCAGGGGTTTTGTAGGTAGTCGTGGCCAAAATCACCAATAATCTTGTAGCTTTGTAAGTGTGTCGTGGTTTAAACCAAACCACAAAACTCGTTCACTCACTCCCCCCTCCCTTCTTGCCCTCCCTCTACTCCTGGAGGGACGGAGAGGAGAATCGAAAAGAATGCAACTCCCACGGGTTGAGATAGGAACGGTTTAGTAAGTAAGGTATAACACAAATCACTACTGCTACCACCAATAATAATAATGATAAAGGAAATAACAAGAGGAAAGAATACAGCACCTCAACACCAGCCAACCAATAGCTCGCCCCACTCCCCCCAGCCGAGCACCGACCGATACCTCGTCCAACCCTGCAGTCCCTAGCCCTTCTGGGTAACTCCCTGTTACATCCTGCACATGATGTGCTGTGGTATGGAATACCTCTTTGCTCAGTTTGGGTCAGGTGTCCTGTCTCTGCTTCCTCCCAGCTTCCCCTCCTCCCTAGCAGAGCATGAGGCTCAGAAAGTCCTTGGCCAGACCAAACATTTGAGCAGCAACTAAAAACATCAGCGTTATCAGCTGTCTTCCCAGGCCAAAAAATTAAAACATAGCACTAGCTACTAAGAAGGAGAAAAATGACTGCTACTGCTGAACCCAGGACAAAGTGCCAGTCATATCTTTAAACTTTGGATAACATACACCAATAGACATAGGTTAGGGTTGGAAAGGACCTTAAGGTCATCTAGTTCCAACCCCCCTGCCATGGGCAGGGACACTTCACACTAAACCATAACACCTAGGGCTCTGTCCAACCCACTACAGTCGCTAATGAATAGTCCATCCGAGCATCCTTATAGGCCTCCGTCAGATACTGGAGGGCTGCTAGGCAGTCTCCACGCAGCCTTCTCTTCTCCAGGCTGAACAGCCCCAACTTTCTCAGCCTGTCTTCATATAGGAGGTGCTCCAGTCCCCTGATCATCGTGGCCCTCCTCTGGACTTGTTCCAACAGTTCCATGTCCTTTTTATGTTGAGGACAGCAGAACTGCACAAAATACTCCAAGTGAGGTCTCCTGAGAGCAAAGTAGAGGGGCAGGATCACCTCCTTTGACCTGCTGGTCACGCTCCTTTTGATGCAGCCCAGGATACGGTTGGCTTTCTGGGCTGCGAGCACACACTGCCGGCTCATGTTAAGTTTCTCATCGACCAGCACCCCCAAGTCTTTGAGAAAAACATGTAAAATAGCATTTTATATGGCTGACTTTTATGCATGGATTATCTGCTGGTTGAGTAATCAGAAAATAATCATGCTAATGACTGTCTCCCCAAACTGATAAATATGACTTTTGAGAATGCTTTCTGTACTTTCTAAAAAGCTTCTTAGCTCCCTAAAACTACGTATCATGCAAATTGTGGCATCTTGCAGTAAGCCCCAGGTACTGGGAGTGGACGTGGTAGTTAAAGAGTTACTTTGATTATGAAATGAAGTGTTGAAATGTAGGGATTTCTGGAGATGGCAACATGGACTTTGCAGGGAACAGACACCCCCCCCAGAAAAAGCGTAAACCTTTCTTGCTACCAAACTTTAAATATTTACTCTCTAGTTCCAGAATTGCTGATGTCTGTTAGGATGACTGAAAGTAGGCCTGCAGAAAGAGGTTATAGATCGTTACTCTTACAGGCTATCAAAAGGGAACTCATAGAACTTCCTGTAATTACGAAAAAAAAATTGAAACACCTAAGCACAAAAAACCCAACAACAAAATTTAAACACCAGTATAAAGCTCTAAGTTTTCACTAACTTTGCTTGTCATTAGCTGTTCTTTCCTGCGCTATCTTCTGCTTTATTCCAGCAGGTTATAGGAAGGGGGCTACTCCACTGGTGGCCCACTTGAAACATCTTTAAACCAGTCACTGGCTGAAATAATGCTGTCCAGCTGTTTAAGTTTCACTTTATAGCAGCCATTTTGCATCAAAAAAGCATGTAGAACTTAAGAGTTTTACCTTACGCTATCTTAACATCTAGCCATGGTATTATTTGATAGTTGCATTTCATGCATTTTTAACTATTTTGCCTACTAATCACTTTCAGTTACAAGTGAGTAACTTAAAACATTCATTGCATTTAGGAGAAAGCTGAAACCTATGTGTTAGTAGATAGTTATTTTTTAGGCCTGCTTTAGTAGACTCACTACTTAAGTAAGATTGTAAGAGTCATTTATACTAATTTTAGACTGCTTGTGTAGCTGATAGAATGAACTGAGCTGCTAAATATGTGCCGTTGGTGGATGGGAGGATTAATCAAAGCACCTTATTTCCTCTGTTGAATACATAGGCCCTCTGTCAAAAAGATTGTGGTTTAACGCCTGATCAAGTATTAGACTAGTTCAGTTTATGGTGGCTAATGGACACTTTGTACCCTGGAAAGTATTAAGAAAGTTATAACTTATCAATAATTTACTTAATGTGAAAAAATAAGAAGTCAGCATTCTTGTAAGGGTAGATTTCCAGATCAGCTATTTTTATATGCAGTTTGCTCCATGGTAACTATAGCTTTATGTGCAGGTGTGGAAATAAGAAACAAACGTCTAGAATACATATTCTCAATATGTTTTATGTCAAAGATAAAGGCTTAATTGGCATTTGTCCTTAACTGGTTTTCATATGAGACTGTCACCCAAGATAACATGCTGCCAGAATGAATTTCTGCCAGTAAAGCTTTAATTCTATTACAGATTCTCATATATTCTTACTCTCTCTCTCTCTCTCTCTCTTTGTTTTAAAAAAAAGTTCTGCAGTTCTGGTATTACTGTCTCAGATTTTCACTGGGAAAAGATTTAGAGCTTAGTTTGAAACTGTAGCTGTTTTTTCAAATTTTATTTCTGCAGCACTTCAAGGACTTAATACGCCTACGTCGGACTGCAGAATGGCCTCGTTCTACTTTAGATACAGAAGTATCAACAGCAAAGGAAACTCCAGAAATTGAACCACTTCCATTTACATTGGCACATGAACGTTGCATTTCAGTAGTGCAGAAGCTGGCACTCTTTCTCTTGTCCATGGACTTTACTTGTCATGCAGATTTACTTCTGTTTGTTTGTAAGGTAAACAGACTATGGAGCATCACTTTGTAGTTGCAATGAACACTGCATTGCAGTAGCTTTTTTGCAGGCTTGATGGTAAAAATTAGCTGCAGCATTAAAACTTCTAATAACCTCTGGTGACGTAGTTCTTCTGTCACCTTCTGTGTAACTTAGAATATGATGGCTTCAAATCTGCATAGAAATAGTAACTTAAAAGTATTTTCATGTAAGTACACTTGTAAAATTATGAAATCTAAGCTAGTAAAAATGCTTCATTTGCTTCTACACAAAAGATAAATCATAAAATTTGAAACTACTACATATTTTCAGTGTTAAATATGAGTAGGCATATATTTCTTTTTCTTACAGGTTCTTGCTAGAATTGCCAATGCTACAAGACCAACAATTCATTTATGTGAGATTGTAAATGAGACTCAGTTGGAAAGATTATTGCTGCTTCTCGTTGGAACTGACTTTAACAGAGGAGACATCTCTTGGGGAGGAGCATGGGCTCAGTATTCTTTGACTTGTATGCTGCAGGATATTCTAGCAGGTTTAGTTTATGTTTATATTTTTCAGAATGGACATTACACTTGAATCTTTCTTCCTTCAATGTTTTTAGGGGTTTTTATTATTATGTTAGAATCTGCTGACACTGTTAAGATAGGGGAAAAAAAGAAACAAACAAACAAACAAAAAGTACAAACCAACAAAACAACAACCAAAATCAAAATAAAACCATCATGATATTGAGATCAGTGTGTAAAGAATGCAATTTAAAATTACAGTTACCATCAATCCTGAATTGGTAACTTGTGCATTGCAAAGTTAACGTTTGTATGGTCCTGATTACATGAAGATTATTCAGAAGTCCTCCGCTTGAGGAAGTAGTCCTTAGAGAACTTAGAGTTAGGTGAAGAAAAACAGAATGTTCGCCTAGACTGTGGTGTTGGCTGTGGTGTTAATTTGTAACTGAAATTGGTTGTCTGCTTAATCTAATACGTAGGAGAGTTGTTGGCGCCTATAGCGGCTGAAGCTATGGAAGAAAGTGCTTTGGGAGAAGATGCTGGAGCTTCAGCTGGGGATTCTGATGACTCTCTCCAGCAGTCCACAGTTCAATTAGTGGAGACAATAGACGAGCCTTTGACCCATGACATCACAGGTAGATTATTCCATGACCTTGATGCATATATGTATACTGGAAAAAGTGGAAAAAAAAAAATCCCAAACCACAAACTTTGCTGTTATTCGTCTACCAAAATGTCAGTAAACGATTTTTGGTTATAGGATCATAGAATCATAGAATAGTTAGGGTTGGAAAGGACCTTAAGATCATCTAGTTCCACCCCCCCTGCCATGGGCAGGGGCATAATAGATTACTGAAAATATAGGCAGAATGTGAGCAATTCCAGTTAATTTTACATCTAATCAGGAAAAAATAGTTATTTTTCTGATTATTTAAAATAGGCAACTTGATTGCATTCATTAACATTTTCCACTAAGAGCTGTAATATTAAAAGCCTTAAAATGATCTGGTAAGTATGTATTTTTTATAATTTGTACTTGGTAATATTAATACTCTTTTAATCATTCAAAGGTGCTCCACCTCTGTCATCTTTGGAGAAAGATAAGGACATTGATCTTGAATTACTGCAAGACCTGATGGAAGTGGATATTGATCCTTTGGATATTGATTTAGAGAAAGATCCTCTTGCAGCCAAAGTCTTCAAGGTATGATACACCTGCATTTTCAGGATAACCTTTACATGGGAAATAGTGAAATCCTCTCTTTGCGCTTCTGTGTTAGTGATACTTAATCTCTTAGACCTTCTTTTAGCCTTTACAAAGGTTTAATGTGGAGTGACAGGAAAGAATGTAAAGATTGTGCTCACATCTCGGACATATTCATATCTCAGTTAACTGCAAACCATTTTGCTTTTGCATGAAATTACATGCATAAGCAAGAGGTTCTGAGTTAACTCATGCTTCACATGTTAAAAGCAACAAAAGCATAATATAAAACAAAAATAAGGTTTCTTCTTTTCCTTTTTTCTTTTTTTTTTTTTTTTAGAATAGAGTGCCATTTGCTTCTGCAATTGATCTTAGAGTTAATACTGCTAGTATTGTGTTTAAAAAAATAAGTCAGCAGTAAATAGTGGTCAGACCAGCTTCAAACTATGACATGAAGCAGCTGACTTCAAAACTTAATTCACTATGGAACAAGAAAATTAAGCGCTTTTATACTCTGATGTACTAAACATATAGGAGGTAGTAGAGTTGCGTTTAGATGTAATAGTATATTGTCAAAGTATATTTAAAAAAGAGATTTGGTTGTAAAGAAATACAGCTGTTCATAAGAAAATGTTGTTTCTTTTCTCTGTCCATAAGGATGACGCTTTCATTTGGGGTTTTCCCACTCCTCTCAATATTGACTTACATCTTCAGCCTCATTTGAATTAACCTAAATTATTTTTCTCACCATTTGCTCAGACAACACTATTTTTTTACTATATTCCTTCATATGTCCTTCCACTGTTTACCCATCATGTAAAGATTTTCTTTAAATCGCACCCTACCAAAAATTCCACTTTTGCTTAATTTTTGTGTTACTAATGTTTCCTTCCTTTATTCTATCTTTTCATGTGGTAGTACTCCTTAGTCCACTTTATCCACACTTATCTTCATGATCTCATTTTATTACAGTTGATATTGGATCTTGCCGTTTTGTGGTCCATACGCTTTCTTAGTGTCTTAAATTGACATTTGAGTGGAGATTATTCAATTCTTTCTTGCAGACCCCACTACAAATAATCTCTGAGCTTCACTGAGGCTTCAAGCTACTTTAATAGTACAATTAATGCTATAGTATCCTGACTTAGATAACTTCTCAAAATATCTGTGTCTTCACTTCCAAATTTACAAATGGTATGAATGTGAGAATAAAAACTGATGATAATTGGCTTCTTTAGTCTTTCAGATAGCTAACTGTATTGCTGGATTTTGACATTCAGTAGCTTACACTGCAATAAAAATGGAAACAAAATTTTTTAAAGCTATTGCATCCAATTTTCTGGTTTTAAGTTTTTGTAACTTCAGTGTTTGTTGTTTGTCATTACAAATTTTATTCTTTTACTTGGGCAGTCTAAAGAGTTGCTGTTTATTTTTTTTCTTTGTTGTTTTGCTTGGTTTTTAAGCCTATAAGCAGTACCTGGTACGATTACTGGGGTGCTGATTATGGCACCTACAATTACAATCCTTACATTGGAGGCGTTGGAATTCCAGTTGCAAAACCACCGGTAACTACAGAGAAAAATGGATCACAAACTGTGAGCGTATCAGTGTCTCAAGGTAAGTAACGAACTAAAGTTCTGTTCAGGATTCCTTTTCTGAGATACTGTATTTGACACTTTTGCATATCAAATGATGTAAACAGCCTGTGTGTATTAAATGGGAAGAACTTTTCTATATGCCACAGTTTTTCTGTGGTAGCTGAGAAAATATTATGTGACGTTTCTACTTAAATCAGCCTAATACAGCAGAAAGTCCTATTTTCTAGCATTTTTGAATTCACTTACAGGCATGTGTAAATTTTCCTGTTTTCTTAGGAAATTTGTGAAGCTCTTTTCTAGTTGGCTGATAGTTTGGATAATTGGCTCTAGCCTAAAGAATGAGGTGGCACACTTGTTTAATTTGCAGTTTGATAGTCTTTCCCTTGCCACACTGGGGAAAACCAACTTTTTAGTTCTTGATTGAGAACTGTTACTTTACGAAAAGCAGGCTTATCACACATGACTAAATGTGCATATGTTTATTATAGTGACTGTGAAAATAAATATATGTATGCGTCACAGAAATTTAGTATTTAATTAATTATGTATTTTACACCAATAAGAATCTTCAGTTCAGAGTGTAAGTTTCTATGTTCTGTTTCCATCACATATTAAAGTGAATCTTCCTTTTAACGATTCTGAGGATTGTTTGGTTTGAGATTTTTTTCAGTTTAATGTGTACTGTATAGCTATATTGCATGCACAGGAAGTAACTGATTATAAATGTCTCTGATATAATTCAGTTTTACCCTGTTTGTTGCCTTGTGTAGCTTTAGATGCACGTCTGGAAGTTGGACTTGAACAGCAGGCTGAGCTGATGCTGAAAATGATGTCCACCCTGGAGGCTGATTCCATTCTACAAGCATTAACAAACACATCTCCTACATGTAACTACATGTTCTAAAATCATTTTCTTCACATAATGACCACGATGCTTTGAAATCTGCAACTAATTTTTTCTGCAGTCACGTAGCAGCATGGAAAAAGTTATATTTTGCTTGAATTTTCTTGTTAGCCTGAGCATTAGAGTTTTTTTTCCATCAGATTTTTGAGTTACGTGTGTGCATGTATCTAAAACATTTTGTGAAATTGGTCAAGTGTGCCGGATTTCTTTGAAAGTACATTGCAGTACAGTGGAGGAATTATTTTTATTTTCTGATCTAGGTGCGAGTGAACATTAAGTTTCTTGGTTTTGTGAACTTGCATTCATTGTGATACTTCAAATGTTTGAAAACTACTTTGCGCTTGAGAGTTTCACCTATTTAATGATGAAAGTGAATATATTTTAATACAGTTTTAAACTCAGCTGTTCAGTAAGCTTTATAAGAGCACACGTGATGCCAGTTTACTTCTGAACATATTTTCAGTGAGTTGCACTGCCTATCTTAAGATGTGCTTCTTTATAGCTGTTCGGGTACCTTAATATACATGCAGTCATTAGTTCAATATCTGATAATTGAGTAGGTTTAGTGACATCCTCAGCCTTTATTGTCTAGAAGGTTATTGTTGACTGCAATAGTTTTACCATAATGCAAGGAAGAGATGTTATGGTTGTTTGTCTTACCATTGTGTTACCAAGACACTCCTGTAATACGTGTTTAGTGTGAAAATGTATTTGTGTGGGGGTCTCTTTTCAAGCATTTATTGTGAAAATGAAGATGTCTGATATTCAAGTATGCCTTTCATAGTATGGTAGCCAGTAGTCCAACTCAGCTGAACATTACATTGAACGTCTTCTTGTAAATTACGAGTGTCTTTCCCTTAAATATAAAATGCAAGGAAATAAACATGAAATTACTTTTAGCAACTTTTACAAAATAGTTTATGGGAGGATGGCACTTCTTGTTTTGTTTTTTAGTAACCCAGTCTCCTAGTGGAACAGATGATTCATTGCTAAGAGGATTACATGCTGCTAATCAGAACTCCCAGTTGGTTGTACAGTTGTCATCTATACCTATGCTGAGTGCATGCTTCAACAAACTCTTTTCCATGCTGCAGGTCCACCATGTTCAGGTATAGAATTATGAACTTTGAAATGTTTTGATAGCATTTCTCGCTGTATTAGAAAGTTGTTTTCATATACTTCTTACTAATTAGGATTCAAGTAACCTGTTATGTGCTTTATTGCTTGTGAAGCTGTCATGGACAACAGTACCAATAATGTAATAGACAAGCTGCTGAAAAGTTTGATTAAATAGGACATTTGTTGTTACAGTGAAAGTGAGTTCGTAGGTTCACTGAAAGATAATAATTAGCTTATTAGTGAAAATTGTCACTTAGTATTCAGTCTCCCATCTGTGGACATTTTTAAAACCCAGCTGGATAAATCCCTAGCAACCCAGTCTGCTGTCTTCTTTGGACCTTCCCTGAGCAGAAGATTGGCTTGGATAACATTCAGAGATCCCTTCTAACCTGAAGTATTCAATAATCATAAATGTTAAAAGTGTCTTTTGAGAAGTCATTGGTTTAGCAACACTTTTTTGATACATATGAAGGAACACCCTGTGTGCTATATAAGTGATGAGGTGCCTGCCTGCCTGTTCATATTTTAATTGGGTGGCTGACCCATTCCTCAGTAGTTCTTTAAATACGTCATACAAAATACAGTTTGTGGTGTAAATGACCTTGAGGCTCCTCCAGAATATCTGAGCAGTTATTTTCCTCAAGGGAGTTTTTCAGAGAGCATCAGTGTGTCCATGATAGTAAAGGATGTTTCCCAGTAGTTAAATTGGCCTTTTGAATAATTTTGGTTGAGTGGTAAACATTGCTTGACTATATTGAGACATTCCAAAAGCTTACATGCAAACCAGGGTTACAAGTGTAAGGTTCTGATACACGCTGCTCAGAAATGTCTGTAAAGCTGCTTTTTTTTTTTTCTTAACATAAGTTTGAATAAACTTCTTAAGAAAAACTTAACTGTATTTAGAGAACTCAATTACAAAAACATAGCAGATGCCTTTTCTAGTTATGCTGAATTTGCCTTGAATGTTATGGTTGTAAGAGTCTTCAAATCCAGCAAATTCAGTAAAGGAGAGAGTGTGTGCGTATTATCAGTGAAACAGTAGCAGATGAGATGTAGATAAGGCATTTGAAATCAAAACAGATACATGTTACGCATTTTTCCAGAACTCCAGAGTGTGATTTTGGTCTGATAGTGGGTTTTCCCTCCCCCCCGCCTTTTTTTTTTCTTTTCAGCTTGAATCCCTTTTACAGTTATGGCTCACATTAAGCCTGAATTCCAGCTCCTCTGGAAGTAAAGATAGTGGCACTGATATTTTCCTTTATAACGCTAATCGTATACCTGTCATTTCCTTGAACCAAGGTAAAATACATTAAATATGGGAAGTTAATTTTCAGGAGCTGTGAGATAAGTTTGTTGGGGTTTGGGGGGGGGGGTTAATTGGTTAATTTTTACAGTAAATATTCTTGATAAGATCGGTGTTAGAATAACTTCTGTGTTCTTATGAAAGAGCCCTTGGGCTCATTATCTTCTTAACATGAAAAATGTGTGGCTATTTGCATAATCTCCTTGGAAATTAAAGTGTAAAATTTGTGGGGTTTAACTCATCATTACACTGAGGAGGGATTTTTAAAATACATGTTTTAGTCTAAGGTGAACTGCGCACCTGTATGCACTTCTCTGACTTACCAAATAGGTTAGAGGACGTGGGAAACCCTATTACTTTCTGGCATCAAATTACTATGGTAGTACAAAGATATGCATTATTTGTTCTTTTCTATTACATGTTATACTGTATGGTTAAGAATCTGTGGTCTCTTCTGGTTATAGTTCAAAACATTAATGCCTGCTATAAAGAACCTGTTAAATTGACTTCCATGAGAGCATTTTGGAGCCAGTTTCTTTGATTCATTTGCTCTGAGATGTCAGGGTGCAGGCGCTGTAGTAAATTCTGTGGGACAGCATCTGAAGTGTTGGTGAGGCTTCCTTTCCTAACTTCCTGGAACAACAGTTTACAAAACAAAGTAAATTCAAGAGGAGTAACATTAACAATAGTAACAATAATAATAAGCATAGCACCTTACAGTAAAAATAAGAAATTTATAATAATACGCTGAAGATTAAAGCTTGAACAACATGTTTTTCTTGACAGCTTCAGTAACTAGCTTCCTGTCAGTTCTGGCATGGTATCCGAATACCTTACTCCGGACATGGTGCCTTGTGCTTCATAGCCTAACTCTCATGACAAATATGCAGCTTAATGGTAAGTTTTGTCCTGCTGTCTTTCCTTCTCTCCCCTCCTCACGCTTGGAGTGTAGGGCAGGTTCTTCTGGGTAACTGTCGTATGCTAGGATTTTTAGTAACCACTGTCTAGGGCAGGTCAGTTCATGGTCAGAAAATCTTACTTCATTATGCCATTACTTGCTGATAAATCTATTCAAAATGAGAGCTCAATCTGTGTAACTTCTGTGCTTCAGAAATTATTACCTGAGGAGTGCAAGATATTTTTCAGGGATCAATTCAGTACCCTGACCATTTCTTTTCAGAGCAATGACCTTAATTGGTTACATGATCCGGGGACAAATTGTGCAAGGATGGTGTTTCAAATCAGTATTTGATGGGTGACATCTGGAGTCATTTAATGTCGTGTAAAGGAAGGTGGGTAGAAGGAAATCTACAGTGATAATGATACGTGGCTAGGAAAATTTCTCAGAGCTACAGCTGCTCTCAAGTAAACAGCCGTCATGTGTCAAGTCATTCTCAAAGTGCATTTACTCATCTGTTCCTTGAGCAAGAACTAATCATGTTCTCCTCACATGCCCTTTGCTTCTGTTTTTGTTGTCACTGGAAATAACTGTTTGAGAGCAGTGTTTTGAACATAAATGCTACCTGACAGAGCATGTAGTGTAGATGCATTCTGAAAACTGAGCTAGAATGCCAAACAAAACCTGTTAGACTATAAATATAATGTACTAAAAAAATAAGGGTGTGTGTGTGCTTTGTATTGTGGTGATATTTTTTGCTGTTAAATATTAAATATAAAAATAAAATAACCTAAGTTTTATCTATATATTTTAAAATTAATTTGGATACTCAGTACTTTTGGACAAACTCCTGTGACATCTAGTTCAAAACTGAAGCTGTATGCAAAGTTTGAATGGTGCAGTTACATTGAAACAATGGCCAGTTACAGAAAACTGAAAAATGGCATAACCGAATTCAGATTAACTTCCAAATTTGATTAGTTGTCAGCTGCAGCTGAATGTATTTTAGTGATAGTGATCTGTCTTAAATTTCAAAATCGTATATAAGGAAGTTATAATAAAATTTAAAAAAACCCTGTAACACAAAAGGCAATAATGTAACAGGTGTGAGTATACCTGCAAGAGCTAGAGCTTGCCATGCTCTTAGGGACCTGTGTATCATTTTCGGTTTTAACTTGTATTATGATATACTCAGGAACACCCGCCAAAAAATGAAAAAACACTCCCCACCATCAACCTACTGACCTTATTTCCTTAGAGAGAACATCAGTGTGTTTTATGTTTTACTTCAGTAATGTTCAGGGGTGCAGATTCGGCATGGAAAATAAACTGGGAAGTTCACTCAGACTGGTGTTTCCAAGGCACAGCCTGCCATGGAACACTTCTCTGTTCTGAAATGTTTGTTTTTTCTTTTAGAGAACCTGTGAAACCATGTGTTTGCTTTCTAAAGATTTGTCCCACACCCAGACAGCACTTAACCTCTTCAACTTTTGCAATATGGAATATAAACTAGAGCAGGCTTATTGTCTAGAATACAGTGGAACTGGAATGCTGTGGGATGCTTTCTTGCTTATATTCAACCCCAGCTATTTTGCCATGCCATCAGTCATAGCCATATAGTCTTGTTCCACTACTAATGTTGATAAATCAATGCAAAATGGTTTGCATTGTTTTGCCAGACATACTTTCAGCATTAGTTTTCTGCATTTATCTAAAGTAAGAAACCTGTTTATAGTTTGAGAATAAAATTGTATTTGTTAAGGGAAGACTGAATTATCTTCTCATTTCATCTTCATGTAAGGATTTCTTTTATAGCAAGTGTCTTTCTAATGCTATTTTTATTTCATTTCTTGGAAAGCTTTTCAATTGAGATAGAAGCAATCAGGGTTTCATTCTGGTTTTGACAAGGATATTTCACTCTTATTAGGGATCATTAGTTTAATGCCCCTTAGTTTAAGGAAAGTATTGTGAATGAAGAAGACTGGTAAACAGAGTGACTAATAAGTAGTTCGTGATTTGATTCTTTCAACAGCCTCCCTAATTAAGAATCTTATCTTGGGATGTGAAGGGATACCAGCCAAGCTCTTCTACCAGAGCATCATTTCTTCTTGATTTAATCTTATGTACGATGAGGTAGTCTGAAAGAGATTGCATCTTCAACAGTAACCTGTAACTTCATTTAGATAAGTGTGATAAGAATATGTATTTTTATTCAGTAGGTAGTTATGCTTTTTCTCAAGTTGTTTTGAATTGATTCAGTGTACCACAGTTGAATGAGTAAGACTTCACATTTAGTAAAGCTCATTTGTTTGATCATTGAAGGGTGTATTTTAATTCTAACTCCGATTCTCAGAGTTCTTATCTCTTAAGCTCTCTACAGTTTTAGTCAATGATAATAAGTCTCTGAATGTGCCAAGGACAAAACTATCTTGATTGTTTACAGGTTAATAGAACACGTAGTCTCTGTCTGACAAACTAATATATGCATTTAAGCTTTATTAAAGTGTTTGACTAGCAAAGAAAAACAAATCAAAATGTCCATATATGTTACGTCTACAAAATTAAGCTCTGCTTTTAGGAGTGCTGCCTTAGGAAGCCTGGAACACTGGTGGAACAGTTTGGGGGGTTATATCTGTATTTAATGTAAAACTCTACACTCAGAATTGTAAATCTGAGTAAACAGTAGCTGATCTTGCTGAAAATATTTACACATCATGAAATAAATACAAGGGATATGCAGTATAAATGTTTGATTTACAGTGAATACTTAAGATTACAGATTTAATTCGTATGTCTTTTTTTTTAAGCTGGTCCAAGCAGTGCCATTGGAGCCCAGGAAAGTACTGCCCAATTGTTGGTGTCAGATCCAAACCTCATTCATGTGTTAGTGAAATTTCTTTCTGGCACTAATCCTCATGGAACAAATCAACACAGTCCACAGGTAACTAGCAATTAAAGTAAGAGAAAAAGCTCTTCATAATAGGATTTCAGTACACTTGACACGAATATGTGTTACTCATAATAAAGTATATTCTTGGCTTGTTTCTTTATTTTGGTTATAGTCTTAGTTGGCTCTGATCAACCTCAGGCAAGTTTGTATTGGTTATGCATTCTGAGTAGCGATCATAAGTTTTTACAGCTACTTGGAGACTTCATACAGGGAGAGAATACCATGTGATATATCAGTGAATGTGTTCCCTGTTAGGATTCCTTAGTTGCATGCGTGAAAAAAGTACAAGTTCAGTTAGCTTCCTGAAATCTTACTGGGTTGCAATTAAAATGGCAATGAAGATTAAGTTTAAATATATAATAATTTCAGAATTTAAAATTATGCTTTTATTTTCTTCCTGTTTCTGAATTCATGTAGGGTCTACTGTTGCTCCTAATTTGAACTTTATTTTATTTTATGTTTTTGTTTTTACAGTCTTTGAAACATCTGTGAATAGTGATTGAATGAACTGCCCGAGTTATCTTAATTGTATGTAACATTAGACAGGAATCTGAAACAATTAGTTTAGGGGAGAGAGGACACAGTATTTTCCAGAATTTTCTCCAGAAATTACATAGTCTTTTCCAGAACTTAAATATTGTTCTGTTCCTTTAATTTAAAGCACTTGCATGTAAATGTGTGGTTTGTGAAAAAAGCATTCAGATCAGCACAGAAATGTATTCTGTGTGAATGCATAGTTTGCATTGCTGAACAGAAAATCTAAATCTGCAAAATGAGTGTTAGGCAAAGAATTATTTGCTTTTTACTCATGGTTACTAATAGAAAAACACATGATATAAATTGATACAGAATAGTTCTCCTGTGAAAACCCTGTAAAATTTTTCAGAAAGTAAGTTAAGCTACATAATACTTTTCTGTTCTTAGAAAATGTTCTTGTTAGGTACTGCTCACTGTTCCTGAAGACATTTCAGGTTCTTATAAAACTTATTAAAATGCCTTTCCCTCTAGGTTGGGCCAACAGCGACACAAGCTATGCAAGAATTTCTTACTCGATTACAAGTGCACCTTTCTTCAACTTGTCCTCAGATGTTCAGTGAATTTTTATTGAAATTAATACATATACTTTCAACAGAAAGGTAAATCTTAACTATTTTTTTATTTTCATGTCCTGTTTATCTTTAAATCTGTGTGAGCATTAATCACAACTAAGATGTATATGACCCTCCTTGTCATCCTGTCGAGTTATATGTAGATGGAGATCTTAGATACTGCTGCAGCACTACCAGCAGGATCTGGGGTGCTTCAGGCATGTGGAAGAGTGCGTCTGGAATCCATACACAGCCATCTTTGTGTGAGGGACAATGAATAAAAGCACTGAACAGCTGTTTGGACTGATTTTATGATTTTTTAGAGACCTACAATACAGGCCTTGTTAAAGTAATCCCTAAGATAGGGGCACTGTTGTTTTGTTTAACTGTTTTAAGAAGAGTGTTCTGAGACCCCTGAATTAATGAAAGATTCTAGAAATTACACATAGATTGTGAAAGTCATATGGATAGCTTTTGTAATGTGGTAGGATGAAATACGAGATTGTGTAATTCTGTTCATGCAAAATGCATGTTTATTGTTTTGTCTTCTGTTTCTCTTCTCACCAAACAGTGGAAAACCACCTCTGCCCCACTCCTCTGAGGCCTACTGACAGCCAGTCTTCCCACTAGTATAGATAACACATGCCATTGACCAGAGGAGATAAGAGCTTATGGCTTGCCTTAATAAGAGAAAGCTCTGCTTTCTACAGGCTAGGTCAATGAGCACGAAACTACTGTGTAGGCAGTAGTACACTAATAATCTGGCTATTGTTTGGTCTGAAGTGCATGAGGAATTATCATTTATTTTTAGTACTGGTGTTCTGGTCATCCCCATATAAAAGATTTATATGATTAGGGATGAGCTTCCTTAATTTCTGGCTTCCCAGTAGGTGGCACTTCGGTGTTATCTATTCTTTAATCATCCAGAAAACAGTTTCAGCTTTCTCTAAGAGATTTTATTTTAGTAACTTAAATTGGATAAGTGGTGCTTACCAGATTACACTGATACTCACTTATACAAAAAATGCCTAATATAACAAAATCACTAATTCACAATGAATCTTGGGATGCTTATCTTCATGACATAATTTATTTGAAATAAGCTAAATGAGAGCATGGAAAGAATAGTTTTTGAAATGTATTAGATTTTTTTTTTTTTTTTTTTTGAGAGAAAGATCAAAGGTGAACTGAAATGTCATAAAATGGAAGCAAAGCACCAAAAAAGGGTTTAGATGGTTATTTCTGAAACCTCAGGTAATTACTGGAGTGTACCATGTCTGATCAAAGCATAAGATTGATTGTGGAGAAAAGCAGTATTTTGCTATTAGAACTGATTAAATGCCAAATATTTTCTTCAGGGCTACTTACATAAAATGTTTTCTTCTGTATTCAATTTTTAAAGTCATACTAAGATTAGTCAATGTCAAAAGGAGAAATATATCAAAAATCAGTAACTAACACTTCAAGAATTAGCACCAGTGTTATCTTAAAAGTACTGATTCAGAAGGTTCAATTTGTAGTCCACCAGTATATGTGCAAAAGCAATTGGGAAAAAAAACTCATCCCTAAAAGAGGGTTCCTTCAAACAATCAGTCTACAAGCACCAGCCTGTGATAGTTTGAGTACCTTCTCATGGTTGTCTTACATATCATTATTATTTAGATGGCTAAAACCTGACCATTCTTCTTTCTGCCTTGGGAGAGAAGAAAACCAACAAAACCTATGGGATGAAAAAACCCGTCATGATTTCCTGTTAGAAAACTAATAATCCTAATGATTTTAAAGTATTAGATTGCTTCTTCACATGGACTTTCCTTGCAAACATATGACACTTTTCTCCCACAGCTGAACAGGACTCTGTTCCAAGCCTGTACCTGCAAAATTAACTGAATTATTAAAAAAAAAAAAAAAAGATGAACCCTGGACTTTTTCAAATGAATCTGTAATCCTCAGTGGATATCAGGAAAGTGATAACACAAGCAGGTTCTACAGTAATGACCAGTACATTAATCAGAAACTTAAGAGTGCTTGTCTTGAGAAAGATCAGCTTGTGCTTCAACATGCATTTCTGAAGATGGCTGAAGTTATAAAACTTGTTGAAATTCTGGTGTGCTTTCTGAGTCTTTAAAAATCAAGGAAATAAAACCCAAGACACCAAAAATCCTGAACAAACCCAAAACCAAAAGAAACAAACTGCTTAAACTTGTTAATATTGAATGATGAATTTTTATCTATGTTTTTTGGGGTTTTTTTTCCTTTCAGGGGTGCTTTCCAGACAGGCCAGGGACCCTTGGATGCACAAGTGAAACTCTTGGAATTTACCCTGGAACAGAATTTTGAAGTTGTATCAGTTAGCACTATTTCTGCAGTGATTGAGTCTATAACCTTCCTTGTGCATCATTACATTACATGTTCGGACAAAGTGATGTCTCGCAGTGGCTCAGACAGCTCTGTGGGTGCTCGAGCGTGTTTTGGAGGGCTTTTTGCCAATATTATCCGTCCAGGTGATGCCAAAGCAGTTTGTGGAGAGATGACAAGGGATCAACTGATGTTTGATTTGTTAAAACTAGTCAACATTTTAGTTCAACTGCCGCTTTCCAGTAACCGAGAATATAGTGCCCGTGTTCCGGTAGCAAGCAGTACTACAGACAGTGTGTCTGATGAAGAAAAGGTTTCAGGAGGCAAAGATGGCAATGGAAGCAACCCTAATACTCAAGGATCAACTGCATATGTGGCGGACTTGGTGTTAGCCAACCAGCAAATTATGAGCCAGATTTTGTCTGCACTTGGCCAGTGTAACAGCAGTGCTATGGCAATGATTATTGGTAAGTATTTGTAATTTATTTATTTGTAAATAAAACAGAAGATCTTTTGGGGTGAAGTAATACTTAAAACTTCTACAGACTCATAAATGTGTAGACATGGGAGAATGCATCACAGAAATGACAGGGAGAGACTGATAAGTGAAAGAAAAAAGAATGTTACGTGAAAAAACCTAACATGAGGTGGAAGACAGCAATTAAAACCAAACAGGAATGCATTTGGCATTTGAATTTGCTGAATCTAAGAATGGTCAATGTTCAAAGAAGCCTCTGGAGATTATCAAGTCCAACATCCCTGCTCAAAGCAGGATCAGCTCAGAGCCTGCCTCAGAGAGCAAGTTGCTCATTACCTTGTCCAGTTGGGTTTCTAATTCCTCAAGGGTGGAAACTCCACAACCACCCTGGGCAGCCTGTTAACAATGCTCACTTATTCTTAAAGTAGAAAACCCTTCTTCTTAATTTTAAATGGAATTCTTGTATTTCAGTCTTTGCCCATCGCATGCCTCTATGCACAAATTAGTCTGCAGTTTGTGCTATAGACGCATTACCTCAGTTTTGTAAGTATTGCATTACTTTTTTTCAATCATTTCTGAAAACAGTCACATTACAGTTACGGCCCTTGCACTGAATACATAAACTTTTTTATTCCTCTGTTGTACCAGAAATCTCATTAACGTTGTGTTTGTCAGGCACATACCTAAGGTGCATTTTCTCAGAGAGGCTATTTTGATGTGACTTGCTTGTGAGCAGTGATGTTAGCATAGGGTTTATTTGCACAAATGAAACCACTGGCCGTAAATATTTCTGTGTGTGCAAAACTGGAAAAACATTTTGCAGGAGGATAGGCAAAGAGCTTGCACTCTATTTCAGGCATAAAGACTTGTAAAATGTGGTTCTCTTTATAGTGTTTCGCTTGTCTCAAAGTACCTCTGGCCTTTTCTATGCTCATCTCTTCTAAGCAGACGTGAAACTGTTAACCAGTGCTGTTAGCAGAAAGCAGCATATTATTTGGATGAGAGCATGTGAATGTTAGACCAGTGGTTCATTTTGGCATAAGAATAATTGAAAAATCTCCAGTAGTCAAATTAAACAGCAGGCAGAAGTGACCAGTCTGTGCTGTGCTGTTGGAACCTTCCTGAAATTAATTCTAAAGCATCTCCTCCTTTACTCTGCATAATTGGTGTCATATTGCAAATACACTATGAACGCAAAAAGTAGTTTCTTCTGAGAATGGTGGTTTGTTCTGAGTATGAGCTGCTTTGGAGTGAAATTCAGATATTCTTCTCCTAAACTTTGATGTTCTAACCACTGATTTCTGTCCAGCATTTTTTTTTTTTTTCCATTTTTAAAAATTTTGGAAGGACAGTTTGATTTCAAAGTGTTTCCATTGAATTCAGGATTCAGGACCAGCTGGTCCCTTCAGTGGATTGTTCCTTCTGCGGTCTTTTGATATAGGTTATTGAAATTAATTTGTATGTGTATTTTGAGAAGATGTAACACAGTTATTTGTAGTTTTAGTTCCTTCATGAGAAACTGCATTAAGCTCTCTCCAGACAATTTCTATGAACAAGACTGCAGCCAAGGTTACATATGATACAAAATCAGTTATCAGCATTCAGTAGTAAAGATGTAATACCTAGTGCAGCATGGTAGCTAGCCAGGAAAGATAAAAAAGACACTGTCTGCAGATGTGTACTGATGTGGCTTTGGTGTCAAAATTAGTGCTAATCATGTTAATTTACTACACCAGGTAAGCCACCTGATCAGGAAGCAGGAATGCCTGGAGTGATCAATTTGTCTCATGAAGTTAAAACATTTGTTGGATTTTCTTTATGACCAGTTTGTCTATTTATTTCATTAGATTTTTATGCTTTGCCATTGACAGACAATGAAAATCAGACAAGTAAAAGTATTCCCCTTCTGGCCTACCAACTCCTTGCTTCAAAGTCTGCACAGCAAACCCACATTACTCATCTTAAGCTTCATCATTGATTCCATTTAACTTTCCTAGGCTGTGCGGAGGCTGACTCTTGAGACTTTTTTTTTTTTCCATCTCCATGCATCCAGTGCTTATCAATATTTTCTTTCTTGACAGCTTTAAGGTGGTTAAATTTCTATAGCAGTCACTGCTCTAGCCAAACTGTTTCTCTAAGGCTTGTTCCAAAGATGACTTGAACACATCTTTTACTATACCTTTTTAGTATAACTCCAGTTTCTCTAAATGGAACAGCATTATTCCATAGATTCCTCCCACTCAAATCTAAAACCACTTTAAAAGCTTTTCCAGATAGATGTATGCTTGATAAGACAGTTGTATTTATGGAGGTCGTCTCTTCCCTAGGAAGACTATTCTTTTGCTTTCCATTGTCAGTTTCAGCACCGTGTAATCAATATTGCTGAATACTGATATTCAGTTAAATCCTCATTAATAAATCCTGAGCTGTAACACTGAGAAGGAGAATTTTGAGAGGTATTTCTGATAGAAATATGTATGTAAAAATTTTTTTTGGGGGGGTTGGCTGTACAAATGCGCTTCTGTTATATGAAAAAAAATCTTTTCATTTCCTTCTGGCTAAGAGTTATTCCAGTCCATGTGGCTCTTACTCTGCTTCTTTCACTAAATACCTAAAAGGTATTTAGGTATTACCTGAAATAGAATTTAAATTCCTGACCCCCTTCCAGGGTTGAGTCTTCCTATTTACACTGTAAAGAAGGTAGCACATATCTGAGAACACTAATAGTAATTTCTTTGATCCCGAGAAACTCATTCAGTTTGTAGTTAGTAAAATCCATGTGGATATTTAACTGAAAAGAAATATAAATATCCTTGAGTTCTCTTATGTGCTGTAATGATTTTTTAGATCTCAGTTTCTGACCTTTGAAGTGTTTCTGTTTTCATTAAGGTGCAAGTGGCTTACATCTCACTAAACATGAAAATTTTCATGGTGGCTTAGATGCAATATCAGTTGGAGATGGGTTGTTCACTATCCTGACAACACTTAGTAAAAAAGCAACAACAGTGCAAGTGATGCTTCAGCCAATTCTTACCTACATGGCCTGTGGGTACATGGGAAGACAGGTAAGTTCCTTTAGGTCTTCTATGCTTCAGAGAAATTACAGATTAGTTGATGGTGTCATTTATAATAAGCTCACAAACCTGAACTAGTGCTATGTAAAGGAAATGTTAATGTTTTTCCAACGTCACTTCAGTTTGATGCTGTAGTTAGGAAGCCTCCCTCCATTGCCAATGGTAGAGGGAGTGTGAGTTTCTGTAAGGACATTTCAACATTCCTGTAAGTGTTCCTGGCTAAAAGCTTGAGGATGGATTGAATATTTTCTTATGTGCAGGTGGGAAATACTCTTATGAACACAATAAATGTGGGTATTTTAAATGCTCAATATTACCTCCCTCAGCTGCTTGTCCTGGTAGTTTGACTTTTTTCTTACCTCAGAGACTGCTCCTACATAAGGAGTGAACCATGTGGAACATGGTATTGCTCTTTTGTAGCAGAGAGGTCAACTGTGCTGGCATTTCCTCTCTGGAATTTTTGCCTACTAAAAAGGGAGGCAAAGAGCAGTCATGTGTATTTCTGTCATATTAATTTCGTATTAAACCATGTATTGCTTAACCATTTTTCTTGTAGGGTTCTCTTGCCACTTGTCAGTTATCTGAGCCCCTCCTGTGGTTCATTTTGCGGGTGTTGGATACAAGTGAGGCACTGAAGGCTTTCCATGATATGGGTAAGAATGGCTTTCCTTCAGCTGTGTCAAGTAAAAGGGTTATTGTAGATTTTAATTTTTTTTTTTTTTTCTGGCACCTTAAGAAGGAATAAGCATACATGTTTGGAGAAGTAAATTTACTGACTAGTCCTTTGCTTGCTTTAGAGTTCATTTCAGGCTCCTGAACAGTGTTGTTTCCTCTCCCTCTGCCCATGTTGTACACAGGTGGTGTTCAGCTTATTTGTAACAACATGGTAACAAGCACAAGAGCTATTGTTAACACAGCAAGAAGTATGGTTTCAACTATTATGAAATTTCTTGATTCTGGTCCCACCAAAGCAACAGATAGCAGTTTGAAAGCTAGAGTGCTAGCTTCTGAGCCTGATAATGCAGAAGGAATTCACAATTTTGCACCTCTGGGTAAGTAATATTTCTTTCTCTTACATTGTCCAGTGGTCATTTGAATCTTTATCAAGTTCTTAGAATTACTGTGATAGTGTCCAATGTTGTGATAATGTTAAACCTTCTAAACAAGGAGCTTGCTGGTATTTCAGGAAGATGTTGGGGGAGGATATGGGTACGCCTCCTCCACTTGTAGTAAGACCTCTTGTGGATAGGGGAGAGAAGGAAAGAAGTTATCTGTATCTGATGTAGTCATGCAGCAGGATGGGCCCCCTCCTCCTTCCGTAGGTCAGGATGATCAGTTCCACCACCCACCATACATTAATACTCACTGACTTCACTTAAGGCACATCAGGTTGTGATGTTACGAAGCATAGCATAGCAGACTTGGGTGAAACAGGATGAGCCTAAGCTGAGTCAGAGCAGAAGAAGCTGGAGTGTAGGGCTGATATTGCTGCTGCTGCTCTCATACACGCACCTGATTGCTCTGATGTCACCTGCGTGAGCATTTGTTAGAATTACAGAGATGTTTTGGTAACAATACAGTGCTTGTCAGTTAACTAAAATGCATGTGTTTTAAGATGTAGATGTAAGATATTAATCTTACAGAGGCTTCTTTTCACTACTAGCGTCTTAATGCCCAGTAAGCTAGCATAGCCCATGAATGTATTCATACAGTGTGTCTCACTGTCAAGAGGAGAGAAAGGATTATTTTTAAATTTTCTGGTAAAATTTTTGGACAAGAGAGAAATCCATTCAGTCCATTTGGCTTTTCAGAAATACCTAAAAGATAAATTTAAGAATCCTGCAAATGTTGGTTCTTGATTACTTTTAGTAGAAAATATCCTATATTTATATGGTGATGGGTTCTTGTATGCCTTATCTCCTAGCAGTTCTTGATGATCTGCTATAAGTGCATCTATCTTAATACTTTACTTTCAGCCAGGAGTGTGCTTTTGAAATTAACCGTCTGGTTGTCCTCACTTAATACATTCTGTTTCTCATCACGGAGAGCTCTCTGAAAGAGAACTCAATTCACGTGGGATGAAAGTCTATTAAAAAGTGTTCAGGAATTCACCTCCAGCTGCTACTAGGCATTCAGTCATGGTGCCATGCTAGAGATATTTCACATGAACCCTCAAGAACCTGTAGCTTGAACAGCACCAATCTGGTCTTGTTGTGCTGTAGTATTTGCTAAAGAAGACATAACTTGGATCTCCCTACTTCATTCTTAACCCAAGCTAAGATTAGAAAAATAAGCAGTTGCTGCTGTGATTAGGTTTGTTTGGGGTTTTTTTGCTATATGTGCATATGTAAACTACCTGTTTAAAACAGCGTAAAAGAAACGTATCTCAGCAGTTGTCATTATTACACATGGGATGTTATCAATAAACCCAAACAGGTGAGATAGAGTTAACAAAAAAAGTGTATTCTGCAGTTCAGGTTGTAAATTTATCTGGGTTTTATTAATAATCAAGGTTAATGGTGCTGTTTTTGTAGGTTCAATCACCTCGAGTAGTCCCACTGCCCAGCCTGCTGAAGTGCTGTTACAGGCTACTCCTCCCCACAGACGAGCTCGATCTGCTGCATGGTCATACATATTTTTACCTGAGGAAGCTTGGTGTGACCTCACGATTCACCTTCCTGCAGCTGTGCTGCTCAAGGAGATCCACATCCAGCCTCACTTGGCCTCTCTGGCAAGTAAGTACATCTACTGACATTGACGCTGGTTTGACAATTGGAAGGGTAGGGTTTAGAAGCGATACAAAAAGTATAATCTGAGGAACTAAAGCTGGCAGGTTGTTTGAAGAAAATCTGTAAAATAAGTGGAAAACCTTGCTAATTCTGCTTTTCTTAATAATAGAAGGTCCTGCCTCTGCTTGATTTCTTATAGCTTCATTAGCATTAATGTTACACATGCCTGGTCAAACTGCTTGAAACTTTCCCTAGTGAGATATTGGTCAGGGGTCTTCAGGCAAAATGGTTTTGTATGGTAGTTGGAATAAAGTGTAAGATATTCAACTCTTATTGTTGTAGCCCTCTTAGGAAAACGTGGCATTTACACCGATGCAACTTTATGTTAAGTCTTTAAAATAAACTGTATACAGCATGTATCAAAATGCTTTTGCATTTCAACATACACCATCCCACAGGTCAAATACTCCAGCTGCAGTTCTGTAGTAGTGTTTGTCCAAAATCTTTTCAATCATCTTCGTCTGTATGCATGTTTAACACTTTCAAACCAGTACACATTTTTAAATAGTATTAAACCTTCTCTTCCTCTGTAGCTTGCCCTTCATCAGTATCTGTTGAAATAAGTGCAGACGGTGTCAATATGTTACCTTTGTCAACTCCTGTTATCACGAGTGGTCTTACCTATATAAAAATACAGCTAGTAAAAGCTGAAGTTGCCTCAGCTGTCTGCCTTCGTCTCCATCGTCCTCGGGATGCCAGTACACTAGGCCTCTCTCAGATTAAACTGTTAGGCCTCACAGCATTTGGAAACACCTCATCTGCAACTGTCAATAATCCATTCCTTCCATCTGAGGATCAGGTGTCTAAAACAAGGTAAGTTTCTAGTATCAATGGAGAGCGGCATGTTTGTGCCAGGTAATGGTTTGGGGCTTTTTTTTACAGTGTTTTCTGCTCCGAGTCAGATCTTCCAGAAGCAAACCGTGTTCATGAGTGCCTGTTTTTGTAGTTGAATTTTAACATTTACAGAATCTATTTCAAATATCTTAGAAAACTTGCCCTTTTTGTTGTTTGGTGGTGTTTGGTGTTTTTTTAACAGAAGACAAATAGAAGCAGTGCTAACTTTTTTTTGGCAGCATGTTTATCTACATATGTGACAGGGGATGTTTCATCTCTGCAGTGGTGAAAGGATACAAAGCATAGGAAAGCATTTAGAGTTGCATTCTGTGTTTTTAATGGGTAGGCAGTTATCAGAAAAACTGAAGTAGCAACATATTTCTTAACCCTATTGAAGTCAAGGGAGTTGCGTAAGTATTGAAGCAGAAATAGAAATAGGACAATGGGATGTTTTGTGGAAGTCATATCTAATATTGCTGTTTGCAAACATTTGAGAAATAGGAACTGAATGTTGTTAGGATTCTGGCATATCAGCAAGATTTCTTTTCCAAAGCTTTTATTTGGTTAGGTGGCATCTTGACTTTATTACTCATTTTTTAAATAAAAATAAATAGGCACTTAAGGATTTAAAAAAAAAAAAAAAGGGTTATCTTAAAGTCACACAAAAATAATCAGTGTCTAAGGAAAGCAGATGAATGTGTGTTCTTTGCGTCTTGATATGCTTTATTTTGGCTTTTGGCTTAGTTTTATAAGTATCTCAATTAAGCAGTGGTTGTCATATGATAGATTTATTCAATAAACTTTGACGTAATTGTCTTTTAGACATAATGGAAAATTTGCTCTTTCCTAAAAGGATAAATATTTAGGAGTAAATCATTCCTAAAATAAATTGTAAACTTCATTTAAGATCTGTATGCAACTTTACCTTGTTTTGAACTATGGAGATAAGATTAGCTGTGAAAACAAGTTAACCTGTTAATTTAGAACTTGTCAGTTAAATGTAGCCATTTGTTTCACATGTAGCTTAGATTCTCATCTTGTTCATGATACTAGTTTAAACAGCATTATAGTATATTTTTATAAATAATGTGTAGTTAATGTGTTTCCAAATTGATTCCGTTACAGTAGGTTAACTTTACAAAATTTATTATTAGAAGGAATGCTGAATGATATTGTTAAAGAATAAGAGAGACAGGAGAAATGCAGTGGCTAACATATTTTTAATTTCTGCTCCTTTTTTGTGTGCTTTTTAAGTCTGGTTCAGTAAGGTTTAATTTATTGTAAATTATTGTTGATGTGCATGACCCTTAAAGTTTGTAATGTTAAGGAAGCTGTGCAGGTGTATAACTTTAATGCCAACCACTGTTGCAGGATCTTGACTTTAAATAGGAGTAAATGCAGTGGTGCCCAAATGAGGTAGTGTGGTCTTTAATGTTTCACACTTACATTTTGGCCATTTCCTTTTAATATGTGAATCAAGAAATCTTGAGAAACTGTAGTAATAAAACTTGCAGGCTCTTCATTGTTCCTACCTGAAATCCTTCCTTTCTTACAACCTTAAATTAATGATTACAATGGCAATTACTGATGTATGTTACATTGTGGTCTTAAATTTAGTCATTTTAATTTGTTTTTCTCGGATGATATCTGATTATGTCACAGCAATTTTCTGCAATATTTGTCCTAGAATCTAATATAGGTAGTTATGTTATAGATGAAAAATAAAATAATAAGAAAATTCTACATTAGCTCATGTTTATGTTTTTCTTTTCAGTATTGGATGGTTAAGATTGTTACACCACTGCCTCACTCACATAAGTGATTTAGAAGGAATGATGGCCAGTGCTGCAGCACCCACAGCTAATCTGTTGCAGACATGCGCTGCTTTACTAATGTCACCCTACTGTGGTATGCATTCTCCAAACATTGAGGCTGTGCTTGTCAAAATTGGGCTTCAGTCCACCAGAATAGGCCTAAAATTGATTGACATTCTTCTAAGAAACTGTTCAGCCTCAGGGAGTGATCCTGCAGGTGAGTACATTGTTTTTCTTTTCAATTGTTGCTTAAAAACATTGCTTGTATAAATGAACAAATATTTGCACGTTACTTTCTGAATTTGGGTTGCCAGAACTTGCCGTTGAGCATTGTCATGTTCCTAAGTATCACAGTCATTGTATGTGGGAAGTTCTACAACAGTTAAACAGTGCAACCAGGGTTGTTTTGATTTTTTTATGGAATAGATACTTAGGTGAATGTTTTCAAGACATGAAAGGACATGCAATATCTTGTGTGTCTCACTATAGATACGATGTCCAAATCTTCCAAAATAAAGAGCATCCATGAGTACTGTTAAGGAAAACAAACGCAGCAATATTTGGGCAGTAATTGTCTGGAGGGCAGTATATATTCTGAATAGCACTAAACACTGAAAATATTTACAGGTGGACATACACCTATGTCCTGCAGTGAAATTTTGCAGTAGCTCTTCTGTTAATGAACTGGGGCTTTTTTATGTATGATTCTACACCACTTTGCTTTCAAGTGAAAGAAAATTGAATTAATGTTTTTTCCTGTTTTGAGGTTGCTGATACTAACAGAAACCACTTTTCAAAATGGCTTCCATGACTTATTTGCCGTTGAGTTAATGCTTCGGTGTAGTCTGGTGCCTTTTGCTGGAATGCAGTTAGATAAGAAGTAGCTTCATACAGGGCAGGAGATGAACACAGTGAGAAGACTAATAGGAAATAATCTGAGAAAATATTCAGCCTTAGTCCAGTGGGATGGAAATGGGAGTTAACTTCCATTTTGAAATAAATGTTTGCTTTTGTGAATCACAAGGTCTGACAGCTCTATTGGAATTAGTCACATCTTTTTGGAAAGATGTAAGAAAATCCTACTAGTTAAACATTTAAGTCCTGTATCTGCTGAATGTCGCAACGGTTTTTCCTTTCATAGTAAGGCTGAACATTACATTGAATGCACGAAACGCAGTTTCAATATAGTGGTGTATATGAGAATTGCATCCTTATATTATTAGCACTACTTAATTCAATGTTAATATTACAATTCTATAATAATTTCACTAGTACTTTTAAAAATCTGCATATGTAAGTACTTCTGTTGTTTCCCCTCCCTTTTTTTTTTTTGTTTGTTTGTTTGTTGTTTTGTTTTGTTTTGTTTTTTGAATGCTGCAAGATCTGAATAGCCCTTTACTGTTTGGAAGATTAAATGGTCTCTCTTCTGACTCCACAATAGACATTCTTTATCAGCTTGGAACAACTCAAGACCCTGGAACAAAAGATAGGTAATGTTGTTTGGATTGTCATGTGAAAGCGTATACAAAAATAATCTGCTAAATACTGGCTTGATATGACTGCACAGACTTTTTCAAGTGTGATTGTTACAAGATAGTGTGAGTGTGCAGACATCCGAAGAAGCTTTCCCTCCTAGCTCTTTGCATGCTTTTCACAGAATACTGTCCCTTTTTTTTTTCTCTTATTAATGTGATAAATCTTTTGTGGCTCAACCAACTTTTCTCTCAGATACTCAGAGCTCAGATACCTGCTATGTTTTCTTTCTCTGTAGAAGAAAACTTACATTTGGCTGTCCAAGTTAAGTGGGTTTGATTAATTTTTTCCCTTAGTGATCTAAGTCTTGAGAAAAGAGTTTGAGCTCATTCTTGAACTTTGCTTCAAAGGGAAAGATAACTGTGTAAATTGGATTGCAAAAAAAAACAACAAGCTAATTTGTTTGAGTGTTTCTTTGACCTATTATAATGTACTACATCATATTGTCTTCCAGAATTCAAGCATTGCTGAAATGGGTCAGTGATTCTGCAAGAGTTGCAGCTATGAAAAAAAGTGGCCGGGTCAGCTACATCTGTCCAAATAGCTCAACAAAAGAGTATGGTCTTTTGATGCCATCTCCTTCCCATTTGCATTGTGTAGCTGCAATTTTGTGGCATAGTTATGAATTACTTGTTGAATACGATCTACCAGCGTTGCTGGACAGAGAGCTCTTCGAGTAAGTAAAGCAAAGTTTTGCACCATGTACTTTTTGTAGCTAAATTATTTTGTTCAATGAAATGGTAGAACTTGAAGTGCACTCATTGTGAAACAGTAGTGATAGAGTGAATACTTAACAATACTTGAATGGGTTGTTTTGTAGTTCTAAACACAAAACTGCATTTGATATATTCCAGGTATATTTGTGTTTAAAATAAAAAAATCCAAAACAAAACAGCAAATCCACATATATATTTGCACATATGTGAAAGGTAAACTGTTACAAGTTTGGGGGTTTTTATGGGTGTTTTAAGTAGGGCTGTTCTTGTTGAAACTGAGTGTAATATCTGTAACTAATAACAAAAAGCTAGAGAAGTGAGGGGGATTTTTTTTTCTGGAGTTGCCACTCTTTTTTTCTGACCAGTCTGATTTGAAAGAAACAAAGCACAAACTCTTGAGTGAATCTTGAACTATGAATTTTGTGGATGTTGCTGTATTCTAAGGAAAAGTTCACCCTAAACACCAAATGTATACTTTTAGTGACTCCAGATTGAAAATACATGAGCAAACATTTCTCCTTTATGTTGCTTAACCATCTCTTCTGTTTAAACAAAGCAACAGAAGAGAAGCCACATAGCTTTGTTTCATGTGTATTATAAAAAATGTAACTGGTAAATTCCCGTATAGAATCATAGAATAGTTAGGGTTGGAAAGGACCTCAAGATCATCTGGTTCCAACCCCCCTGCCATAGGCAGGGACACCTCACACTAAACCATCCCACACAAGGCTTCATCCAACCTGGCCTTGAACACTGCCAGGGATGGAGCACTCACAACCCCCCGGGCAACCGATTCCAGTGTCTCACCACCCTAACAGGAAAGAATTTCCTCCTTAGACCTAGTGAAGCATCTTTCATTTGTACCATTAATACATTTCCAGTGAATGGAAGGAGCTTTGCTAGCACATAATTCTTTTTGTCATCCTTAAGAAACATATTTTAATACTACCTCACTGTCTCATTTAGGCACAGTCAAACATTCAAATAATGGGAAATGTACAAGTTACGGTTATTGGTATAAGCATGTGGAGTTCTTACGTGTGTGCAATATGATGATCTTTAGATCTGTGACTACAAGCTAGACCTTTTCCAAAGACACTTCAGTGATACTGAAATACAAATAATAGCTAATTCAGAACAAGCTTGTTAATTTTGGGAATCAATTTAAGGATTTTCAAATTGCAGGTCAGTTAGTCCCTTCAGCAATGCATTTTAACAAAAATACTTTTTCCAGATACATGGAAGTTTTAATGCTTGCAAAGGAAGAACTCTATAGAGTAGGCTTTCTAAAATGGATAGTCTGTTTACATTTATAGTAATACAAAAGTGGGTTTCACAGCTGAATTCGTGAATTTGAAGGAGAGTACGTTGTTTTCATCACAGGACAAAATGAAGGAATGCTAATAAAACTATTGTACCTAGCTTGAGTGTGCATGTTGCAGTACAGCCCTGTTCCTCTGCCTCCTGCCAAATAAAACTATAATTCATATCAGCCAGCATCTGGAGCAAATTATAAAATACTTTTTTAATAAATACAGAATTGTTGTCAGACTTCTCTGGGTAAATAATTCTTCTAATAAAAATAACTTCTTGTGTGTATTTTTCATCCTCTTTGAAGTTTCAGCTTTTGAAATGTTTTCATTGTTTCTAGCTATAACTCCTAATTTCTCCTTCATGTGATATTTCCCTTCTTTCTTGCATGTATTTTTCCATCATCCACATTTTCCATTTCAGTATTTCTGCTTTGGCTAAGGGATACTAATTTATTCCTTAGTTAGTTTTTTAATATCTAGTTGGAAAAGAATCTTATTTTTCATGGATCATGAACTTACCCAGAAAAAATTTGGTGGAAGTATTGTGTGAATATGTAGTTGGAGAAGAGTTTAAGTGTACATTTATATGTGGACTTTGGGAAATTTTGACTATTTTCCCGAAGTCATGGGTCATTTGGTCACTGAGATGACTAATGTTTTATCTTGGAAAGGTTTTTGTGGCGATTTTTTATCAGCCATTCACTAGACTGATGATAAAGCTAACTTTGGGTGAGCCTACATTCTGTTCTGGACTCTCACAGTCCCTCAGACTAAACATAGACTAATGCTTCCATTGAGGAGAGGGAAAAAAATTCATTGTCTTCAAATAGGAATGTGATATATGATGATACATCCAAACTTACTTGAAAACCTGACACTGAAGTGGCACAAAATGTGCGTTCACCTCTGTATGTAAAGGTTTAGTTAATGTAACATACGTATGGTGTTAGATGCTGTGAATGCAGGTCCAAAAACTTGCTTTTTTTTTTTTCTTATCTTAATACTCCACCTACTCTGACAATGTCTGTATGAAGAAATTACCATTTCACTACTGTCCAAATACCACTCTGAAATTTAAGCTAAATTAGCTTTTGCATTCACATGCCTTGGATTAGCATTCAAGCAGATAGTATTTGAATGGCATTGAGTTCAAAGGTAAGGTGAGATTTTAGCATCTCTGATGTATCTCTGTTAACTTGCATCCTGAGTGCAAGTTGAGTAAGGATAGCGAGGGTAGCGTCATTCAGCCAACAAGGTTGCTGGCACTTGCATGTTTTTGCAACTTTCTTACTAAAAATAATAAAGCAAATTTTTAAAAAATTTTGGAAACATGTTAAAATACTTTCAGTTCTTACAGAATTAAGAAACCTTTTCTTAAATGAGTGTCTGTGCATGCATGTGAGCCTTATAGCTGCAGTGTGGAGAGTTGAAAGCACGAAGAGGTTGCAGTTGGCTCAAAATTACATAAATTATGTGATAACTGTTAAAAGACTGAAATCCTTTCATGCACAGCATGCCAGAAAAGTTAGCTTATATCTATTTTAAATGGAGTATGATGAAAGAACTTTAAACACAGTTCAGGAATGCCTTTTGGGTAATGAATGTCTTGCTGATACTGTGATCCAGAAGAGGTTTCCAGGCTCAGCACAGTGTGTTTTACAACTTCTACAATAGTTAATTGTAAATGTAGAAAGATTTTTTATGAACCAATGAAAACAGAATGAGTGGGAAACTATGTATTGACATGATTTTCTGTCTTCTGCAGGTCACTGTTTAACTGGTCCATGTCTCTTCCCTGCAACATGGTTTTGAAGAAAGCTGTTGATAGTTTGCTTTGCTCAATGTGCCACATCCACCCAAATTATTTTTCCTTACTCATGGGATGGATGGGTATCACTCCTCCTCCAATGCAATGTCAACACAGACTGTCCATGACTGATGACAGCAAAAAGCAGGACCTCAGTTCATCTTTAACAGATGACTCTAAAAATGCACAAGCCCCTCTTGCACTAACAGAATCTCACCTGGCTACTCTTGCTGCCTCGTCTCAGTCTCCTGAAGCTATCAAGCAATTATTGGACTCAGGTTTGCCTTCCTTGCTTGTAAGAAGTCTTGCTAGTTTTTGCTTTAACCATACTTCTAGCTCTGACTGCACTGCACAATCAATGGATACCACCCAGGACAGGCTCAGGAGGCATCATGTTCCACAGCACTTTAATAAAATGCCTATCACGGCAGATCTGGTTGCTCCTGTTCTCAGGTTTTTGACAGAAGTTGGCAACAGCCACATGATGAAGGATTGGTTGGGTGGCTCTGAAGTCAATCCCTTGTGGACAGCACTTTTATTTCTGTTGTGCCATTCTGGTGCTACTTCTGGAGGACACAATGTGACAGCGCAACAGACCAGTACAAGATCTAGCTTACTTTCTTCCACAGTAACAGCAGGGTTGACCACTCAGCAGCGGACAGCAATTGAAAATGCAACAGTTGCTTTCTTCTTGCAGTGCATCTCTTGCCATCCTAATAACCAGAGACTTATGGCACAGGTAAGGGTTGAGGAGGTAAAAAAGATTTAGTTTCTTTATTAATAACTGCAGCCAACTTTCAAAACTTACTTTTTTAGCTTTCTTTAACATTTAGTCAATGACAGCTTACAAAACCAGTTTTGTATTAAAATTGATAGCTTGTTGCTCTGACTTTGAAACATATAAAAATGTTTTGACATGGCCATCTAGTCCTATGTATGGATTTGTATTCCTGTTGGTTTAGAGGAATAAACTTTGGACCAGAATCCAAAATACTGTATTGAATTGGATAGATCTAAACCCTCTGAAATGGAATTTGAAAATCAAGGTTCATACACATCTTTTATGTTGGCAAAATAGAGAGATTTCCTGCTAAATTTGCTTGTGCAGCCATTGTACCCTGAGCAATCTGTGACTAATGCAGAATAAGGCTTTCTTATTTTGGAATTCTAGTGCAAATTCAGCTATTTTCCTTACATTTGTTAACCTTGCAGACTTAGTATTGAAAAATCCTTTTTTAAATTATGGATTTTTTCAGCTAAGAAAGATGATCCCCTGGAAACAGGTAGACTTCAGTAAGAAATGAATACAGTTCTCTATGGCAGCAATACTGCATTATGCAGTGGAAAATCTTTGCTTCAGGAATTTGAAAGCTGTTTTTCTAAGTATTTAATCTTCTTGGTTTTACCTTTACGAATAGTCTGTGTACTTACAATTACTTTGTCACTGTTTTGAACTTTCTTATAAAAAAAACAACAAAACAAAACAGCTTGCTGCTGGTGTTTTCTTCAGTGATGCTCATTTCTGTTCTGTTTGAATAATGACTGGAAGGTAGATCTTATGCACTGCCTATTATGGCTGTGTAGATCTATATTTTAGAGACCTAAATATAGAAATACTTTCAATCTGATGTCATTTTGCATTCCCAGGTTCTCTGCGAATTGTTCCAGTCCTCTCCTCAGCGTGGGAACCTCCCAACCTCTGGAAACATTTCAGGATTTATTAGGAGGCTTTTTTTGCAGCTCATGCTAGAGGATGAAAAAGTGACTTTGTTTCTTCAGTCCCCGTGTCCAGTAAGAATTTTTGATATCCGTATGGCGAACATGGAATAAATGTAGCCTTTAAAAATAAATAAATAAATAAATAAATAAGGGGTATATTCAACTTTGAAATGTCAGTTGGCAGCTTTTCTTACTGTACATATTGTAGAATTTTGAAAAGAAATGGGTTGGTGAGCCCATTGCTGAGTTGAAACTCAGCATTTTTCATGGAGGAAAATTTAAGACACTGTTGTAAGACAAAGCCCTCTTGTTGAAAATACACTGCTTCGGAAAGAACTGACAACTGAAATTTATATTATGGAAGACTTTTTAATAGTATCCTTATGCATTAGCAGCAAATATAGGTACAAGTTTTAGCACTTACAGCAGTTCTTCATTATCAGATTCATTAAGGAACAGTCTTAGTTTTAATGCTTCAAAATTGGCAGAGATCCTTCAGCATTAGCCAAACACCACGAATAAATTTTTGAGTGATAAATACTTGAATTAATTTATAAAACAGATGAATGCTTTTATACTTCCACATGCTTCATTAGAACACTGAATTATAATTAATGTCTGAAGTGCTCTGCTCTCAATTGAATGCTGTGAATAAAGAAATAAAGGAAAACCAGAAGTTATTAAAATATTTGCTACTCACAAAGAATAGTTATTTTCTGCTTTGGTTTCTGCTGTTCTTACTATATCTTAGAAGTAAAGTACTACATGAGATATATGACAGGGGAACTGGATCAGATAGTATAAAATGGAAAAGGAGGAGCAAATATGGTTTTAGCACAAACTGAGATTAATTGTTAACATGGCCATTGGTAATGTGAAGGTAACATCTGTCTTCTACTAATTTGTTTTAACAAATTTTTACAGAATGTTACTAGATATGTAAAAGGAGAAAAAAATATATTGAAAAGAAGTTGTCAGATAATTCAATTTCTCCTATTGAAACGACCAGGAAACAGTCTTCTGTTCTTACTGAAATGATTCCTCCTCTAGCATCCAAAGAGAAACCTTAAAAAATAATGTGGATGTGCAGCATATAATTTTAGTCTATCTGACAGCATAACCTTTGAAAGATTGGTTCCCCATTTATATATCACAAGTTCTTACCAAAACTGTATTTTGGAAGCTAAATTGCAATTGTCATCAAGTATTAAATTTTTTTATAATACTGCATAACAATAGATTGGTCTTGTATGTGTGTGTTAGTAAAGGCGTCTCCTGATGATGTAAGGAAGGGGATAAGTGTAATAACTGTAAAAAATACTTCAAGTAAAGAATGATGCAAAAGGCAAACTGAGCTCAAGCTAAGATATGTTAAGATAAAATATTTGAAATGTTTTAATTAGCAGTGACTTAGGTTTCCGTCATAATAGCAAAAGGTAGATATTAGGTCTGGAATAAACTTCATCCTCAAGTCAGAGCAATAGAGTAACGATGTCTTTCTCTACTCCAAGTATATTGTGATTTTCCTAATTTAATTTCAGAATTAAGTTTTAATTTCGTAAGTAATTGCAAGTCTCAGACTCAGTTTTTCTCTCATACACAGCTATGTAAAGTAATTGTTTTGTTGTGGTTTTTTAACATATCATATTTGATATGGTGCTGGTCTTAAAAATACTCTAGGCTTTTGAATTTTTGGGTTAAAAAAATAAACTTGTCTTAATTTAATGCATTTTAACTGTGTACCTTCAAAGTTGAAGGGTATGTCAGTTTTCATTTTTAGCATGCTAAAGATTGCTAAGATCTAGCTTTATTTTGCTGAGGTAAGTTTATAAGAACATAATATTTTAACTTATTTGTGAATGTCAGTCATGATAAAAGTTAATTTTTTTTAATTATTTTTTTTTTTAGCTGTACAAAGGTAGAATTAATGCTACCAGTCATGTCATTCAACATCCAATGTATGGAGCTGGACACAAATTTCGTACCCTTCACTTGCCTGTCTCAACAACTCTAGCAGAGGTTCTTGATCGTGTGTCAGGCAAGTTTGCAATAGTTCATATTTTACTTTTTTAAAATACAGTTTCAAAGAAAAAACCTCAAACCCAAAAAAACTGCATAAACTAGATATGTCTGACATAAGTATTTGCTGTATTCATTGCTAAATGGCAAATATGAAACAGTGAGTTAAGCTTTAGGCTTTTCAGTGTGCCTTACATGTTGCATGTAAAATGTGCTTTCACAGGTTAAATACTGTTCTATAGTATAGAACTGTTTCTTGTTTATAGTATAGAACTATTTGTTTCTATAAAACTGGGGTGGTGAAGGTGGGATTTTTATTTCATTCATTTTTGGTTGGTTGGAGGTTTTTTGATTGGTTCGTTTGGGATTTTTTGTTAGGGTTGTTTTTTTTGGTTTGGTTTGGGTTTTGTTGGGTTTTTTTTTAGTATTAATGTGTTCTCAGATCTGTCATAGGATATCTACAAGACCATACAAATGATACTGCAGCTATCAGTAATACCAGTCTTTAAATACACTGTCTTTCATCCACTCACTTAAATGTTCCCAGGTTATGTCAGTTAAATATCCTGGAACTTAAAAGTTTATCTCAAGACAGAGATAAAATCATGTTGTTATGGAAAGGACATTAATGAAGGTTCCATCTAATTTCTGTGGATATATATTTGCCTGTTACATAAACATCTGGGTTTGCTTACTAAGTGGAGATTGAAAACCATAATTTGAGATTAATTTTACAGTTATATACAATGAGAGGATAATGTTAAGGCGTGAATTTTGTTTGTTCAAAGTTCAGTACTCTCAGTTGTACTACTTAAATATACATGGAGAGATGAATCCCTCTCTAAGGAGTTCTTTCGACCAGCACCTCTGTTGATACCTGAATGGTAGATGCCTTAATCTTAAAATGAATCCCACCTTCAACTTTAGCATCTATTTAACACTTCAGAAAATAGAACTGCCATATTGCAGATATGCACAGAAGTGTGCGTGCTTAGAAGCACACACATCTGAATGGGTATGTGTGTTCTTGTCTGCAGATACGTTGGTATGTTTAATTTTTTTGGAAACTTTTTTGGAGTTCAGAGGGACTAGTTTTGTGGGGTTTTTTTGCATCTACTTAAAATCTTTATGTTGAAATTTGCTTGGGATTTTAATTAAAAAATAATGAATGAAAACCAGTGAAAAAAGCTTTAAGCTTATTTACCAGGGAATAGTTCACTGTTTCTGATAGAATTCTGTATTCACTTACTGTGTAGACAGAGTCATGTGGAATGTGACTGAGGTCTTCAGATCTTTGTGCAGTTTATGGTCAGAGTTACTGTAATGGGTGGGATAGTCACTGCATATGAGGTAGGGGTCAGTTGCTGAGCAGTGACATAAACTGTACTGAATAGCTGCCTTAGTGGTGTATTGCAGTCAGCTTGATAGCCAGTGCTAATAGGGACTGGGGAAGGGAATGTGATGATGTTACATACTGTAGTGCCTGTAATTGAAACTGATCACAAATGCTGACTTTGTAGGGCACCATAAATTTGGGGTTTGCTGCAGAATCATTACTCCTCAGTTTAACTCTCATTTTAAGTTGGAATAATTAATTCTGGAGAAGTTCAGTTTCTCTTACATTTCTATCCCTCATTTAAAGTGATTTCTCTGTTATTGAAAGCTTTGGGATACTTTTCTATCATTCCATGAAGTCCATGGTTAGGACACAGTAAAGCAGACTTAAATATATGAGGAGTAAAATGTGTGTTTGGGGTGAGAGAGAGAAAGGAAGGGATGGACTGGGGAAGAGGGAAGGAAAAGAAGCAAAGACTGCCACTGCAACAAATAGTAAGTCGTGAAGGTCTTGTGTCAGAGTCTGGCCCTTGGGTTAACTTCCTTTTTGTTAACTCAGCTGTTAGTGTCACAAATTGATTGTCTTGCTTGCTGCAAAAATTAATCACAATGAGTATGTTCATGTCATGCTCTTTCTCCCAGTCTTTAAAAAAAAAGTGTGTGGGAGGGAGAGATTCTAAAATCATTGCTAGATCTGCTACTCGCATTCCTTCACCATGGAAAGAAAACGTGCAGTATCACTGTAGATAGGATTGCCTAGGACGAATACCAGTTGTTTTGTATTTCATTCAACTTAGTGTTAATTTACTGGTCTGGGATGGTCAGAAAAATAGAATAACAAATCTGAGTATCACCTGAATAGTAAAAATACCATTGCTTAAGCTTCCTTAGTAATTTTATTAATGACCTTTAAATTCTCCAGCACTAAATGGGCATTCAGACCAAAGTAGAGAAGTTAAATAATAATAGTAGTAGTAGTAATAATAAGAATTTTTTACAGCAGCAGTTTCACAATTTCGTACTCTGTATCTTCTTTCGGTCTGCACTATGGCACACATATAACCAATGTCTTCAGGCACAAATAATAATGTGTTTCCAAGCTGTCAAACCATATCTCTTTCAGCACGTCACCCACTGGTGATACACAGTTAAAGCTGAGCTGGATGGTACTTCTAGGTCTTGAGTTTGTGGTTATAGCCTAAGGCTGCTGTGGCTGTGTGGAAACAAGTTACTACTCAGAAGCAATTAGATTTGGCTATTCTGGTGCCAGTGTTGTACCTTACAAGGTGTTAAGTGATCCATTGTCACCACTCGTGTCATCTAATAGTTGCCTGCTGATATTTGTGATCTGCACTAATTGACTGAACCAAACCAGTTGAACTGCAGTAGTGTAATGTTTGCTTAAGCAAGCAGCGCACCTTTTAGGTATATAATGTACGCCTTCTGGCTTCAAAGCAACAGTCACACTTGCCAGTTGTGAAATTGGGTCAATATATAACACTAAACACCCAGACCTGTATATAACAATTGATTTTTAAGAAGTCTACAGGTGTCCTTGAAAAAAGTTTTGGATTTTTTTTGTTTTTATTGTTGTGGGTTTTTGGTGTGGTGTTTTGGGTTGGTTTTTTGGGACGTTGGGGTGGGTTTGGTTTGTTGGGTTTTTTTTGTTGTTTAGGGGTTTTTGTTTTTTGCTTAATCTCATTTTTCTTTGATTGAAGTAGTGTTTTAACATGAATACACTTGGCTTATCAGGTAGTGGTTTTAAACTGCTACAGTTTTAAATTGTCAGAGGAGAGATTTTGGGGGGAAGAGGACCAGAATTATCATAACACCTTACTTCATAGATTCTTATCGGACTATTACTGCCAGGGGTGGAACTCTGAGCCACAAAAGTAGTTGAGAATAGCCTCGTTAAACACCCTAGAAATTAATAAAATCAACTTTGTGTCTTGAAATGCCATTCTTGCCCTTTCTTTAACCCTGTATAGATACCCCCAGTATTACAGCTAAGCTAATTAATGAACAGAAGGAAGATAAAGAAAAAAAGAACTATGAAGAGAAAGAAAAAGTTAAAGCAGAAAATGGATTTCAGGACAATTATAGTGTTGTCGTTGCTTCTGGTATGTCTTTTTCTTTTCTACCATCTAAAAACATCTTTCTGATGTTGAAAGGGGGTGTGTTTGTGTGGGGAGTATCTACGAACCATGGTTTTATTACTAATGACTGTTAGAAAAATTGTAGTGCCCAGTTAATCTGACCGGCTGTTAGGCAGCAAAGATTGCTTCCTGGTAGAATAACTGCCTCTAGCAGATTATGTACTCTGATAAATTTCTACCTGAATGTATCAGTGATTATGTTGTGGATGCTGTTACTAGTGCATTTTACAGGATTTTGTAGACACACACATGGAGCTCGGATTACCTGGCAACATATTAGTATTTGTATACTGTTACTGTGGTATGGGTATCGCTGTCTTTACCTTTTAGCAGTGGCTGGTGCATCAGAGTTCAGTCACTCCCATAATATGCTTTGGAAATAAAAAGATCCATATACTTTGCATAACAACTGGTGGAACTCTGCTAAAAACTGTCAGGTGGAGATGTAAGCATAAAACTGTTACTCTACTTGGAAACCACAAATACAGGATTTTCTTCCAAGCATTCACCTTTTAAAAGCTAATGTGAAGATCCTCCTGAAATCAGTCATGTAAATACTTTTCCTCTAAAAGTATTCTGAAGGTTATGGATTGAACATAATAATTTTGCAGTGGTACAAGATTACAGTTCAGATGATGTCTGTAGAGATCATTAGTCTTTCAGTTGGAAGTTCTGGTGTGTGTGGAGAGATTAATGAACTTCAAACTACTCCTGTCTAGTTTTCTGCCTTCATTGAGGTACCTCAATTTCATTTACACTTCATGAAGCATGAAGAAGAGATGCTGATTTCCTTTGACTTCTGACACCAATATTTCTTAAGCTTTTTATTTCAGGTTTTTAGATACAACTCTAAACTCAAGTGTTGAACAGGGCAGCAGTTTCATGGGTGTTGTTATACATTTAAAGCAACACAGCTGATGTTAATAACAGCATATTTATCTGGAAAGATATTTGCAGTAGGTGCCACTTAAACAGGGTAAACAGGTTTTGGTAATATTTAAAATGTTACTGGCTTCAAGTGAAGGTTTAAAACATGAATAAAGAATCTATGAATTAAAATAATAATATGCCAAGCTTGAAGATAGGGCATAAGGTAGTCAGCAGCGATGTCTTATCCCAGTACGTCTCTGATCCTACTGCCTGATGATATATAGCCCATTCCCTGTTTAGAATGAAGCAGACTTAAGTATTTCCTTCTTTTTGTTTGCATTTTTTCCAGTTAAGTAAAATAGTTTAAATATAAGCTTACTTTATTTGCATTTGGGTTTACCACTTGTTTGTGAAATCTTTTTTTATTTTGTCTTTATTTTTTCATATATTCTGGTGATTTGTTGGGGTTTTTTAATGTCCTCAGAGCCGTAAATCCAGTATTTAACTTGTTCTCTATTGGTAAAATTAATAGAGGGCAGAGATAGTATTTGGAGCCTGATCTTCCTGAGAAAAGCTAGTTCAGTATACTGAGATTATTGGAGAGTATGTTTTGTATTAGAGCTGCTCCTACTGACCAGCTGAAACCAGAGTGTATTGTAGCATTTCAGGTGTGGATGCTGTTGGTCTTGCAGCTGCTCGTAACTAATGATAAGGCAGTAGTTGTATGTGTCTGGATCTTAACCTGCTGGTCTGTCACCTGCATAGAAGGGTACATGATAGCAGTATATTTTCATTGTACCTTAAGTCAACTTAACCTGTTCCAAAATATGGCAGCCTTGCTATATGTGCTTAGTAAGCTTTTACATACCTAGTTTTGCCTTTTAATTATCATGAAGTGCTTACTTTAAATGCTTTGACCAAGGCAGCTTTAAAAGTATGTTTAAATATGCCTTTCATCATGTGGTACTGTCATTACTGCAGCTGAAGTCATGTTTGTAGACCAGAGAAGTGGTTGCTGTCTGTAGCCTGTGCTGAAATGTCTGTCAATTTAGAAATTTTTTGCCTTTTTTACTTTTAGTTGAAAAAACAACTTAAAAATGTTTAACTGTGGACCCATTGCTGGACAGGCTCTTTAACTAAGTTTAAGAGCAGAATCAGAATAGTTTTTGTTTTCTTTATGGATGATATGATCTAGTACAGTTATGGTTTGGGGCTCGGGGGGGCGTGCAGCCTTACAACTGTAAAAATACCAGGATTACCTCCAAATATGTATTATACACGAATGCTATTCTGATATATAATTACTCAGTGCTGAAAAATTAATCTTTTTTGCTATCACTGAAGCTGTTGAGTGCATTGCATCTTGACTGACTGAACTTACTAAATACTAGAACAAATTTGATTTTTTTCTTCTGTACTAGGTTTGAAATCTCAGTCAAAAAGAGCTGTTTCATCCACCCCTCCACGTCCACCATCAAGGCGAGGAAGAGTGATGGCAGATAAAGTAGGTACCTCTTCCTCAGGAGGAGAATCTTCCAGCAAGACTATTAGTGTTCCAGTCTTTCATCTATACCATAAACTTCTACCAGGTGACTTTAACAACTGATTTTAAACTTCAGTCTTATGGTCTTTTTCAGTGACTGGTATGTCATCAGAAAGTAGATGTAATGCTAATGGACATCTTTATCTTTTTATTGAGCATCTTGGAACTGTAGAGCTGTCCTGGGTTGGTAACAGCTTTCAACAAGAAGTGGAGCATTTTAACATCATAGTGGCTTGACAAAAGTAACGATTGTGCTGATCTTCTTTGTAGTTCCTTGTTCATAAACAAAATCTCAACATTATTTCCACCTTCACTCAGAAATAAAAGGGGGATGGGTTCATAAGGTGACTCACATTTTCTTTCACCTTGCAAGGCAGAACTGAGCTGGTATTTGTGCCCTGTTACTTCCTGTTCTGAGTGGGCAGCCAACTTATATTCCTCTCTGGAAGGTTGATTTGCCAGTTCAGGAATATTCTTGAATTCCATAATACTTGTGTTTTCAAAAACAGCATGTCTTAAGCAGTTAGTCGTGGATTACATATAGCAGATACATTTTATCAGGTATCTGGACAAAGTTGGTGGTAATGTTGTAGTTGGAGCATAGAGAGGGAGATCGTATGGGTCCTTTCCAACTTGAGATACTCTATGGTTATGATTCTGTGATCTCCTACAGAGAGAGACTGGTTGTGACACTGGAATTCTGAACCTTAGATTAAAGATAATAGGACAGGAACATGGATGAAACACTTGAATATTATGCAGAAGAGCAGCTTATCTGGTTTATAGTATAGAAATAAGGAACAAGCTGATGGAATTAAGTGGTAAACTTCTCATCAAAGTCATTTTCATCTAATAAAAAATAATTGCAGCTTACTACAGAATTATTTGAGGCTAAACTCTGGCAGTTATTAGAGGGATCATATACTTAGATTAAACTATCTAAAATTGATAAAGCTAATGCTGCTATTTTGGAGAGGAGATCAAAACTCAGTGTGTGTTTTCAGTGTCTTGCTGGCAAAGGCTGACTGTCCACTAATGGTAATGTGAACCATTCTGTGTGGTGAGGTTGATCACGTCGTGTGCCAGTTGTTACAAAAAGGGAAGCCATGGAAAGCAGAATCGGTTATTAAAGAAAATGTAGAACACTTAGTTGCACATTGGCAAGACATTTTTAATTTTATTTTCTTCAGACACCATCTTCCACTGAAGAAACAGGTTGCTACTAAAGACCTTCCTGGAGCTTGCGTTACTTGATAACGTACAGTCAAGATGAAGTGGGCATGCTAAGTGTATTATAAAATCCAACTCTAGAATATTTCACCTCAGGTGTTACCAGAAGTGATTCACTACTTGTTATCAGGAAAAATTGTTCTGCCTTGAGAGTAATTTGTAATTTCAGGGAAGAACATATTCTTTGGAAACAGCAGAGTGGCCAAAATCTTGATTTGTATAACCAGTTTGGGCTGTATTGCATGTTCATATCAATTCTGCATTGCTGCTCCAAAAATTATTCCTGGCAGTGCCATTCATTTTTTTCTCGCTGAGCTGTGTCCCAGCACAAGAGTAGTGAGCTATGTTTGGGATTAATAGGACTGAAAAAAGAATTGCAGGGTTTTTTGGTTCCCCCTCCTTTTTTTTCCATTTCAGCCATTTTACCTTGTGGTCACGTTACCTTTATGTCACCACAATTCAAGAATAATTCATGGGTGGGGTTTAGTATTAGGGGACAGGCAGTACTCACCTAAAATGCACATAAAATTATAGCCATTCATTAGATATGCCAAGTGCTTAGTCTCTCAGCACAGAGCTGCCTTAGGGAATGTTGGCATGGTTCTTTGATGGTTGGTTCCAAACTGATGGGGCCCCTTTTCCCAAGAGAACAAATGATAAAATTAAGGCCTTGGTTTGGAGCCAGGTAATATTTAGTCCACTTGGCATCTGTTGTACAAGTAATGAGCAGCACCTGGACATGTATGTTAAAATAACTCAATCATCATTTTCCTCTCTGACTTGATGCCACTGTTGCTTAGGCCAACCGTTACCAGCTGAAATGACACTTGCCCAGCTTCTGACTCTGCTCTATGACCGTAAACTCCCTCAAGGATACCGATCAATAGATTTGACAGTTAAGCTTGGCTCCAAAGTCATCTCTGATCCAAGCTTATCAAAAACAGACTCATTTAAACGTCTTCACACAGAAAAAGGTGAGTGTTCTTACTTTTTTGGCATCTTCCTTTTAAAATGCTTTTCTTTGGGACAAAAATGGTTTTGATTTTCTTGTTAAGAAACATCAATTTTCTGTGTTTTCCTGGATGATGTTCCTGAGCCATTCTCTATAAGACAAGTGTAAAACTTAACAATAAAGAACAAATTAATTGCCCATCTTTAGATTGTATCTGTAAGATGCAACAATATGTTTATTCTGGTTTCACTTTTCTTTCTTCATTGTAGTGTTACATATATGGTACAATTATATTATTGTATGGATACCATATACTTTATTTCTTGACAAGTATACTGGTTTTCTGTAGCAAGTGTATATGCTGATTATCAGGGTAGATTAATGCAGGAGCTGGTTGAAACCATCCAATTTCTAGGAGCCTGTGAATTTTTCTGTTGTGGCATCTTGGGTACTTAAATGCTTCTTTGAAAATGGGAATTTTTCTGAAGCCCATCTAAGCAGGTCTTCTGACTAGCTTTTAAAAACATTACTTTTAACATTTTCTAACATGGTCTGTTTCTTGCTGATGGTTTTTTTCTAATTGCTTGTTATTACTAACAATGCTGTGGAAGGGGGAGGGAGGAGCTGTATCCCAGGAATTTGGTTTGAAATATTTTGAAAGCGCTCTTTCACGGAAGGACTTAGAGAAATGGTTCATTGAGATTAAGCTAAGGTGGTCTGCCAATCACAGAATAGAATTACAATTTAATCACTGCTCTATTTTAAGACAGGAGCTTCTTTTTATTTCTTCCTTCTGTGGAAGGCTTACAGCTTTTTGCACTGTAAAGCAGAGGGGTGAGTCTTCCTTTAAAATCTTTATTTAAAAATTTTCCTCATCACAGAAAATCTAACCTTTCTTGTGGTCTGATCTGTTCATGTCATCACAAGCAATCCAAAATTGTAAGTCATGTTCAGCCTAGCATGGTGGAATCCTCCACTTCTCTGATACAAGGTGGTGATCTCTTACTGAGACCATCATATTTGCAGACATCCTCACCCACTATTTGTGATGATACAGAAAACTTCCGCAAGTGGTTTTTGTCTGTATCCTTAAGAGCAGTAGATGTAAAAGCTCTCTGTAAAAGTTTTATGTTTGGGCTCTTTCTTAGAAGGAAGATCCTGCTTTGGAGGTCTCTGTCCTCTTCTATTTCTCATAGCCTGTCAGGTTGAATTAGTGTGAATTGATGTACATACTCCTACACGTCCCTGACTTGATCTTATTAAATCTGATACTTTGATCATATTGCTCCATAGCTGCATGCTTCCCCTGCAGCATATCCATGATATATTTGTAATCTGGTGCTTCTTGCACATTAGAAAGTTGAGAATTAGGATAATAAGGACCTGCTGTTTCCTATTCCCTTTCAAATTAGGGAAAGATAAAATATCTGTGGTTAAAACTTGGGGAACAACAAAAAAAAAAAGGTTGTATCAGACTGATCACAGTTAAAAGATAGTGAAACCACTTGACCTATGCTGCTTTTTGATGTGGCTATGTTGTGAAGGCTTTGTGGACTACTGCCTTGTAGTATTTAACAACATAACTACAATACAGATTTTTTTAGATTATTGCTTATTCACTGAAGTTTTCCTGCAGTAATGAGCAAAGAGGTTGATTTTTTGCAAAATTAACTGTGGTAGGGTGCTGTATGTACAACCTGTGTGCATTGCTATGCGAAATAATCTTTTTTTTGTCTCTTGTACAAGATATTAGGGTGCTTAGTCATAAACTGGGAGGATGGAGGCGAGTAGGAAGTTAAAAATAAAAATCTTGATCTTTTTTATGAGGAAGAGTAGCATTAAATTTCACAGCTTTGGCAGACGGGCATTTGGACACCTCACAGAGAGGAGATGTGAGAATGATAGGTGTGGTGATACAACTTTATGGATGCCGAGTTAAATGATGGGAGGGAGAAATGTCCTTGTTCAGCATTTTTGAGGAAAAAGCAAGACTAATTTAAGTAAGCGTCTCCCCTTTCTTAAGCCATGAACTTAACCAAAGAGTAGCAAACCTATTTTCATCTCTAAGATGAAAGACAGTTAAAAAACGTCTTGAAGGTATAGATCAAGTTTTAATAAAACTTAAGAATGTAATCGTTAACATGTAGCTTCATATAAATAATAACAAGTTAAGATCTGCCATCACTGGCAAAAAAGTACCATGAATGCTTTAATTTTCTTTTGATATTCTTGCACTCATTCATTTCAGCTTCTCGCCTCAGGTTTTGCTTAAGGAGGAACTGGTACCTCTGAAGTCCGTTTTTAAAGTGAGAATGAAGAAATAAACTCAATATTGATGATGTTGTCTTAATTTCTCTTTCCTCTGTGTTTTTGTAGAGCATGTGGATTTACTGGGACCTTGCCCTGAAGATGAAGCCATCAGTCCTGGGGATGAGTGTATGGATGCAGTTCTAGATGAATCACTTCTTGAAACCTGTCCCATTCAGTCTCCACTGCAAGTTTTTGCAGGAATGGGTGGATTGGCCCTTATTGCAGAGAGACTCCCTATGCTTTATCCTGATGTGATTCAGCAAGTGAGTGAAAAAGTCAGTGTAAAAAACCATGCTAAAAGTGTGTGTGTGTGTGTGTGTTGAAGGATAGTATTTTCCTCATATTTCTTTATGGTTCACTTTGACATCTCAGTTATGTGGGAAGCTGCTTTAAAATAGGCAAGTGATTTTAACATAGCCCAGTCCAGGTAAATGTTATAGTCTGCTTGAGTAGCCATGTCCTTGTGGAGTAAGTGCGTGAATTTGCTGTTGCTGATTGCCTCACTTCTGTTGATCACCTCACTTAACCGTTAAACCATTTTTTTAACGGTTAAGTGAAATTTAGTTCTCAAAGCAGATTATATGATTTTATTTAAATTTACTATTGTAAATAATAAACAACTGTATAATCTTAATTATATTTGTAAATAGTAATTAGAAGATAATATAAGAAGTTGTATACTTATGTATGGAGTTTCTCTGGAGGCACTGATAGGCATTTCAAAAGTGTCAGTAGTGGCATTAGTGTGAAACTATTCCTATGGCTGCTGTTCTGGTACACAAACTATTAAAAAGGGAAAAATAACCTGTGAATTACTCAGATTCTGTTTAGCTTTATTTTTGAAATTTTGCCTGATACTCCTAACAGGAGAGACTGTGAATATCTATTGCCTTTGAAATTAAATTAATCATGAATTAATTCATGAACAGGGTGCTGTTCAGTACCCTGACTGCAAAACTATGGCAGGAATAGGAACCCTTTAGTGAGATCAGATAATTTATATTAATTCTTTGTAAAGAGTTCTGCAGAGATGTTTTAGAGGTCTGGTATCAGTGCAGTTCGGAAATCAAAAGTTAAGGAAATGTGTTCACATAAACAATTTTGAAATCCAAGACTGATAAAGTGTATTATGTATTGAGGAAATCTTTTTGAAGGGGTTCTGCAAAAGACAAAAGGCAACTTATGACCAGGAGAAATTTCATCCCTTTCTTCCTTCCTTTTACTATAGTCCTGAGAAGTTACTTTCTTTTCACCGTTATTTAGCTTGATGTAAGTTTGGATTCAAATAGTGAATAAGAATTCTGTGATCCATAAAACCAAATTAAGTGCAGTAATAGCAAATTGAAGATTCAGAGTGAACACTGATGAATTCTCCAGACCCTTCATTCATTAATTTTACTTTTATATTTGTCTAAGTCACTGATAGTTCTTATTCTCTTAATGTGTAGGTGATCGGAATAAATGCAGCTAAACATTGCTTTGACTTTTAATTAGGAATTTGGTATTCTGAACAAATTCTGCAAGGGCTTTTCAAGTTAATTTTTATGGTGCAGTCTGGTGATAAATACTAAAATTTAAATATGATTGCATCAGTTCATCTGAATAGCATAAAAGCCTGAAACTTCTGTGATGTTTAGTTGTGAGAGAGACCTGGCTGTCATACCTTCATTTTAACCTAATGTATGACTGTTTCCTGGGGAATTTTACAACTGTTACCCCTTAAACTCCAATTCCCATCATACTGCCTGGCTGCATAGTCCTCTAGTTTAATAGTCCTCCTGCATAGTTCATAAAACAGAATAGCAGACTGTTGTGTTAGGAGATTAATAATAATAAAGCTTGCCAAATCAATCTAAAGCCCACAAGGAGCACAAGATCACAGAATCACAGAATCACAGAATCCCAAGGGTTGGAAGGGACCTAAAAAGATCATCTAGTCCAACCCCCCTGCTACAAGCCTGCCGATATCTGGATTTCTTCTTAGTTTTTTAAAGGTATTATGATTAATTGTTCTCCTTTTTGCAGCACATAATTAAAAATCAGATACCTGAATTCACACTCAATGTTTAATGTTAAAAATAAAAGGTCAATTCCTTATTTAACTCTGATATATAAACTAATCTTTGTATTCTTTATTTCAGTGTAATTTGTTTCCTATGCCTCTAGATTTTAAGCAGCATGTTTTAACTGAGAGTTTTAGGTTGGCAAAACAGAGTTGCTTGCTTGTGTAGGCAGGACTTTCTAGAGCTACATTAAAAACACAACAGGTGCCCTTTTTAGTTGTCTCTCCTGGTCCCCGTATCTGTAAATGGTAGTGTATTTCATGTGACTTTTTAATGGAGTCCTATGGATGTCCTTTAGATCCTAACTTTAATAACATTTTTGCCTGTTTGATTGAATGAATGACTACAAAATTGTTTTGCTGTTTTTGCGGTTAAGGTGAGCACTCCAGTGGTTACATCAACCACACAGGAAAAGCAGAAGGACAGCGATCAGTTTGAATGGGTCACCATTGAACAATCAGGGGAATTGGTGTATGAAGCACCAGAAACAATTGCTGCAGAACCTCCACCGATCAAGTCAACAGTTCAGACTATGTCTCCCATACCTGCACATTCTTTGGCTGCCTTTGGTTTATTTCTTCGTCTCCCGGGCTATGCTGAGGTGCTGCTAAAAGAACGGAAACATGCTCAGTGTCTGTTGAGATTGGTGTTGGGAGTTACAGATGATGGTGAAGGAAGTATGTGCTGCAATTATTATGTTTCTTTGTAGACCACAGCTAGATCATTTTACTTAAATTTATTTACACTTTAATGCTTTTAGCAGGAAGTTAGAATTGGTTTATGCAGACCTGTGTTTCTATAACATCTTTGATAGCCTTTTGTCTCTAAATATTAAATTCTGTCTTGCAAAGTTTTTGTCACAGTCATCAGTGTTCAAGTGTTCTCATCTCGATGTCCCAGTAATTGTAAAATAACTGCTGATAAAACTTAGAGTGACACTGTCAAGATGACAGTGCATTCAAACAGAGCAATACAAGTAGCTGGATACACTCAAATAATTGAGCAAACATCATATAATTCTGCAACCAAATGCAGAATAATATGGATAGGAGCATAGCTCCAGTAGAATAAACTATTGAATAACACTGTTTAAGAAGAGAAAGATCTAACGGTCATAGTGATCAAATTAGCTAAGCAGGAGCTCTGCCTTAATGGTGTGAGTTCAGAGGGAGAAATGGGGTATCCTTCAATGAATGAACAGATTGAGTCGAGGCAATTTGTAGTCAGTGTCTGCAACCCAACCTGTCATTCTGCATGTAGTTCTAATATTTGTATTTGTTAGTGTTTTGAAAAACTGGAAGAGTGTATGTGAAAGATGTTTTCATACTTTTAAGACATTGCCTTTCATTATGACTTTGAAAATAATGCTGTTCTTTCCATGCTGCAGTCAACTGAAGATAGTCTATTCAGCAGTCTATAGAGTGGTGGATAGCATGGAGCTTATAAGACCAGCTGAGAAACTAAGAATCTTGTTTACTCTCCCTTCTGTTTCTTATTTCTGCCCTATCAAGCTGTAGGACAGTAGACAAGAATAAACTGGATAAAGCAGTTACTACCTGAAAGACTCATTTTTATATCCTTGGGTGGTTCCAGTCCCATGTTACTGCAAATAATTATTTTATTTCTTTTTAGTACTAAAAAGACCAGCTCAAACCCTTAACATCTGGGTCACTTTCATTTTTGTGTGTGCATCCACTATTGCTATTGGAATACAGGTCCAGAATCTTATTTTCCTGATAAGTAGGGGCTGCTTTCATTTTTGGCCTACATTTATTCATATCCAGTTTTTGCCCATTTATCATTGTGCCAGCATTGTTCATCATATATAGCTCTTTTTTCTTCAGTGCATTTGTTGAAAGGAACTGTCTTCCCTCCTAGCCTTTGTTTTTGCTGGACTAAACAATGAATTTGTCCATTCCGTAAGCCAAACCTCTGAATTCAACTCAATGAAATGTGGGATCAGTTTTACCCAGTAGCCCACATTCATTCTCTGTATATATTCTACTTTTCTGTTGAAAATGCTTTTTTTTTTTTTGTACACCTGGAACCTCGTTACTTGTTCACATAATGTGAAGAGCTAAACTTATATATCCATTTTGCTACTTGCAGTTCTGCCAGTATATCGGATGGGCTTCTTTTCCAGAGGTGCTCAGTTTTATTTATGAAGATCCCAGAGGACTTTTTGTTTCCTTTGTGTTACTGTCTTTACAGAGTGTCAGACAGATATAAATTAAGTCATGTGTATGGTGTGTGTAGTTATAGACATACAAATGTATACTTACATAGTATATACATACAAATATAGACACATGTATTTCAGTTTAAACATGTATTTCAGTTTAAACATGCATTTCAGTTTAGATATCAGTATGACAATACAGATGATAAACTCTAAGAATGAGGGAGAAAATATATTTAGAATGAAAAGCAAACTTCTCAACAGAGTTGGCTATTTTAAAGTATTTTCAGTTTTCAGATATCTCTATATATGCACTGGGGAAGGAATATGAAATGCATGGTAAAATACAGAAAAAATTGAGACAGTCTCTCATCTGAGTATGTTACATTAATGGTTCACTGTTATTTGAAATGTAGCTTCAAAAAGAAATAATTTTTGTTCATAATGCAGAAGGGTTAAAAATTTAAAATAATTCTACTACAAAACATGCAGCTCATTAATTTAAATTATGTTAGGATTTCGCCACACAATCAACTTGAGTAGCATCACAGATTGCACTGTGTCAGTGACTTAATTCCCACTTTAGGCACATAAATATGGAAGAAAAAAAAAAAGACAAACTGCAGCTCCTCTTCAGCTGAGCTGCTGTTAGCTGACTGTGTGCATTCTTTAATTTGCTGTAGCTGGAATTCTAGGGTTTTTTTCTTTAAATTAGTCTAAACCTCCTTTGTTTTCTTAATTCAGGAATAACAAGCTGAAGTGTCGTCAAATACAGGAGTATGCTCACTATTATTCACAGATTAAGTTTTCCCTCTGGAAATGGTGAATCAGATTTTATAACTTGGGTTCTTAACAAAATCCATAACAAATAAAAAAATATTCTTTCTTCTACACTCTTCCCAAGCTGAAATTTCTTCGTGAAGGTAGCTCACTGTATCCAAATGTTTAAGACCTTAGTAGTTTTCTGGATGTGTTTCTTATAGATTATTGCAGAGATTAGCAGGCTGTACTGAACTATTGAAAGAAAATATGGGTTTGATATTTTTCTTCTTCGATCTAGGTCATATCCTGCAGTCTCCTTCAGCAAATGTGCTTCCAACTCTGCCATTCCATGTGTTGCGCAGTTTGTTCAGCACTACACCATTAACTACTGATGATGGAGTACTGCTTAGGCGCATGGCACTGGAGATTGGGGCTATACATCTTATCCTCGCTTGTCTCTCAGCTCTAAGCCACCATGCACCAAGAGTGCCCAACTCTAGTCCCAACCAGGCAGAGGTAAGTTTAGCAGCAGCATTATTGTCACTGAGAAGTAGTAAGAGTTTTAACTACAGAAAAGAAAATAATCCCATCGCTTTCATTGTAGTCTTAATTTCTGCAGAGTTGGCATTGAATGAAAAACAAAAATAATTTAATAGAACTTGAATAAGTTAATTGTCCTTGCATGTTGCAAATGAACATAGTAATCATGAAATTTAACCAACAAAGAAGGCTTGTCATGAGGCATTAAGGTGTAATCAGTTTCTTTTATAAGACCTTCTTTTTCAGTGTATGAGAGGCATAATGTTCAATGGATAGTGGTTTTTTAATCCTCATTAGATAGCATGACCTCATTACCTTATTTAGTATTCATCATCTAAACTCTACTGGCTGCAAACTATTTCCTCTTAAATGCTTCACAAACAAATGAGTTGTGAAAATTAATGAATAAATGCAGCAATTATTTTATACCCATTTTACTGATGAGTAAATGATACCTAAAGACAAAAATTTTCCATAGGGTTCAAGATCCTGAGTGAATCACCAACATGAAACTTTTTCAAGGGTGCTTCCTGTATTATACCTTCTATTCAGAACATGTACCCCCTGTTTTTTTAAGATTCTGAGTTGCCATTTCTGCATAACACACCTATTGCCTATGCAAGTGTTTAAAAAAACTTCATGACTTGCCCTCTTTAGCATTGTTGTGGCAGAGGCTTGCACGAAAAAGTTCTTTGTGGCTAAATAGCTAGGTAGCTAGGTAGCTGCAAAGTATAGGGCTGTCTGTATTTTATCAGCTCATACTGAGGGGCTGAGCAAGAAAGAGATGAAGCTGTGCCTCAGAGTAATTCACCTTAATGCCTAGTCAAATTGAAGGGGAAGTTGAGATACTCTGCTTCTGGTGGGGTTTCAGGCTACTGGCACATTAACGCCTTAAATTTTTGTGCTTTTGGAGGGAAAGGGCAACCATTAATTTTTATCTCTGCTTCAGTTCTACCATGACCTCTTACACAGCTTGCTTTCTCATAATTTGCATCTGTCAGATGATAGATGGTAAGTTGAAACTAGAGATCCATCAAGCCTGCACTGAGGCTTATATTTCTGGGGCCAGGCTTTCCCTTGAGTGCTTAAAGTCAGTGCGTATGACAGTCCTCTTGAGTTTTAAAGGCGTAACATGTTAATGAATGATGCAATGAGCAGTGTCTGCATGAGAATAACTACACAGCTGTTTCATCACCAAGATGCATTACATTGCTGCTGTAAAAGTTAGATGGTGATTCCAGACTGCTCTCTCTACTTCATAGGTGGCAACTTTATTTACTGTTGTGGTAATTTCATATGTCATTTCTTTTCCTTCAAATATAACCTTTAACAAAGTTTATTGAAGAAGAACAGAACAGAAAATGAAACTTCAGAGCTGTAAATCAAGTATTAGAAATTAAAGTTGGGCATCTACTCAGATGCCTGGTTTCCAGTAAGGCTAATTGTCGCCCAGTAAAGAAAGTAGCAAGTGCTCAATGCTCCCCAAAATTAAGTCACTTGTTTAGGGTGCTGAATATTTAACTAGGAGAGCATTGATTAAAAAGTGCAGATCAGATTATTTTTTTTTTTGTTTGCATCCTTTTCACCAAATATATGGTAAAATTTAAAAATTAACATAAGTACTTAAATATTCATAACAGCCAAACAATATTATATTGGAGTTATGTTAGTAAAATGCAGTGAGGCAGACCACTGGAAAAACCTGAACAAGCAGCTTTGGAAGAATGCATTCTCTCAGATGATTTCAAGGACAAGATATTATGCCCCCCTGTCCCCCCCGTCCCCTTACCTGAAGAGGAACTATTTTGTGTTTCAATGCTATACATGTAACTTAAACCTCTTGCTATTTTGGGGCATTTGTTCAAAAGCAACATGTTTTAGCATCGCAACATTTCATTTTTGTGCTTTTGATAACATTTCTACTCCCATCCCCTTCGTTCTGAATACATTATTAAACTTGACTACATGCTAAACAGTAATAATTACAGAGCTGTGATGTTTACCTTGATATTAAGTAGCATTCTGATACCTTTCATCATTTAAGCGGTAGTAGTACCTTAAAAGAAAACAAAAATGGGCTTACCGTTCTGGTCAAATTGAAGAACCACTGACAACAATTTAGGGATGATCTGTACTGGAACTCCATGTGTGTGGCGAAGTCCTTCCTATCTAAAGCTTTGAATTTCACTGAATGCTGATGATATCTTTATGATGTTGATAAGTTGGGATTACATTCTTTTGCAGAACAAAGGTTTTCTAAAGACAATGTTCATAAGATGAAAAACATGAAATTATTGTGACTTTTCTTAACTTAGCCGCAGGTGTCAAGTACACACAACACTGCATCTACAGAAGAACAGCAGTTATACTGGGCCAAGGGTACAGGCTTTGGAACAGGCTCCACAGCTTCAGGATGGGATGTTGAACAAGCTTTGACTAAGCAAAGGCTAGAAGAAGAGCATGTGACCTGCCTTCTACAGGTGTGTAATAACAAAACTTTAATGATAAGTACTTGAAAAATTAGAACTGCATAGTAAAAATGGAGCTTGTATTTTTTTAAGTCATATAGCAGAGTAATTGTGGTCATTTGAACAAAAAATAATGTACAACCAACCACCTGTGTACATGAAAAATGGTATAGATCATGTTTTGAGTGGGGCTGTTTTCAAACATCACTAGGGTGCTGCATAAAAAAGACCAGCGTGGGTATGCCCGGGTGACAGTTCTGAATAGACAGTGAATGAAGAAGTATTCCAGTGTGTTTCCCTGGAGCTGTCACATACCTCTGTCAATGTTGCTGCATTCAATCAAAAGTAAAAATTGTCCATTAAAGGAGGAGAATGTGGGAACAGGCATTTTGGGCTTTATGCCAACTAATCCTACCTGTTAATTTCTCATGTATTTTTAGTCTGCTTCAAGGAAATGCCTGTGGTTGTTACTGGTGCTAATGAATATATTATATCAGTATAAGAAGACCTCATGCAGGCATACTATAAAATCATAAGTATGTCAATTAAATGACAATAGCAAATCACTAGTAAAAGTCTGCCTTCTAAATGCCTCATGCTAAGGAGAAGAAAATACTGCATAATTAGGCTTTTCAGTCCATTGTGAAATGGAACCAACCCCTGTTATCTTAGGTCAGCGTAGGGAAAATGAGATTCTGTCTAGTCGTGAAAAATTTCATGCACAGAACTGTCACCTCAGATGCATGAGCTACACTGCAGGGGCAGAGCACAAAGGAGATGAAATTTTGAAAATGCCATGACCTGACTGACGAAGTTATCATTTTGATATAATCAGTTATTTCAGTCACTGTAGATTACGAGGCAGAAGTATCATGTCTCTTGCAAAAGTAAATCAAATAAAATCTGAAACAACCTTCCTAAGCAAGAAAGTGCAAAATCACCTGAAGTAGCTCTCAACAGAGCTTCTAGGCAGTGTTTTGTATTATGCCATCCAAAGGTCTCTTCTCTAGAAAGGTTGTTTAGAGAAATTCTGTTGTATGGAGGTGCTGGTAAGATGCTGCAGCAAAATACCATGTTAATGGGGTCAGAGCAAAAAGGGAGTGAAATAAAGGAGAAAAGGCTGAAAAGGTGAATAGAGCCCCTGAGAGCTCAGATAATACAGCCTTTCAAGCCTTCTTGGTTTTACAGGAAAACTGCACAAATCAGTCCCATGGAAGTATGTTAGGCTGTACAGCACATGGTCAGGACCTGTGAAGGGAGGAGCAGGTGTGCAGTGTGAGGCGACTCCTACCTTCACTGTGGGAAAGGTTGCTCTTTGTTCACTTAAGCAAGAGCCATGCTCACAAGTGGTTGTTCCAAATAACTGTCATGGTCACTGTAACTTGTCATTTCATCTGTAAACCATGAAGACCCATCCAAAAGGAAGTTACAAATGTTTTTGAAACATTTGCAGTAGAACAAACAAAACACCACCAGCAAAACACACATCTTTTGTTGCTAGTTGGTGTTCTAAAGTGAATGGGACTCATCAGCTGCATGTCTCAGTGTGAGCCTGCAAACTCCTGCTTTGAGTAACTCCAGCAGGTTTGTCAGAATTCATAGTACTTGAACTTCTGCGGTAATTCAGAATTAGCAAAAGTTGTAATCATGATCTAATAACTGTATAGAATTTCTTCTGAGACATCTTTGGGACTGCTGAACTAAATACCAGTTCTGAATTGGCAAAATAGCTACTAAAGTATTGTGGCATCTACCTTAAGGGAAGGAAGTTGTTTTGCCTAAAATAGATAAATTTTGATGACATATTTTTGTGTATTTCAGGTTCTTGCCAGTTACATAAACCCTGCAGGGAGTACAACAAATGGGGACACCCAAACTAGCCATGAGGGGAGAGGACAAAACAGCACCGCTCTTCCATCCGTTCTCCTAGAGCTACTCAGTCAGTCTTGCCTCATCCCAGCCATGTCATCGTACCTCCGCAACGATTCAGGTAGTGTGCCATTGTCTCCTTCTAATCAAAGTTAGCTTAATTCTGTCAAATAAGCTATTATATGAACGATAGGTAGTTCTGGCTCTTTTGGAATACTTGCCAGTTTAGAATTGTACTCATGGAACATTCACTTGAGCCTTGGCAAATGAAATGATAGTGTTTGTTGAAACACTCGTTTGTTGTGAAAGTTTAACCTTTATTGTTTTAATGTGTTTTAAAATCTAAAATTAAATTCTTAAACGGTTGAAACTAACAGGAAGATGGTATTTCCATCTGAAAAGTTTATGTTTTAATTGTTCTACAGAAGATACATGGAGAGTACTCTATACAAGACCATGAATCTTATTGTGAAGAAAAATTATAATTCTGTAAGAAAAATGAGCAAGTATATGCCTGAAGTTGTAGTATTAGGGGAATTCTCTTTTATTTTGATCAAAGCTCTTTCTTCTTTGATTAGGAAATGCATAAATAAGCCTTTTATTGAAGCTGCAAAGTATTTCAAATAGCTGGGAACAATTGTTGGTTTGTTTGGCGGTTTTTTAAAGGGAAAACAAATGAGTTATGTTGTCATCACAGTTCTACTCATAATTTTAAAACAAAGATATTTTGATAGTTTTCATCCAGTATGTTGCACCTTAGCGTGGAAACCATTTCAGTGTACATGATAGCATCAAGCAGTATGAGTTAAGCAAATGCCCGTGTGGAACTCGTGGCAAAACCAGCAGATTGGGTTTGTGATCTGTGTTCAGTCTCACTACATGACAGGCTTTACTGGGAAGATTATTGATAAGCATTTTTTCTTCAGATAACTGTCAGCCTGAAGTTCTTGAACACTGTCTGAGCCTTAGGTTGAATTTTGGTCAGTTGCTTAGTTTGTAAAGATTGATTTAATCCTTAAGTAGCAGGAGTTGCTCCAAATCTGAATAATTTGGTTTTGAACCTTATTTTGCCTGCCCTGTTTTTGGAGTAACTGGTAAAATGTCTTACCACATTACTGCCGTTCTCAAATTTGGATGTCAGTTGTAGGGTTTGGTGATGTGAAATTCTTACAGCTTCTTTTTGAATTACACAGTATACTTTGTCTCCAAGGTAAAACAAATCATCCATGTCTTGAGTATTTACAAAGCTACATAGGACTAAAGCAAGAACGCAGCTCTCTTAATCTGTAGTAACTAGGGCATTACATAATCTTGTATGATGGAATTGAAGCAGTCCAAAAAGTCTGCTGGGGCCTTATAGTAAAAATAAAAATAAGAAGAGGTTTCATTTGCTGGTCTGCAGTATGACACCTCTCCCTAATTCTGCAATTAATTGCTTGCTTCTACTTTGCATATATTACGATGAGGAAAATGAAATATGTAGCTGTGTATGAGTTTATAGACCAGGCTCATTATCACAGATGAAAATGTGTAAACCAATGAAGTAATCTTTTGAACAGATACTCATAAATTCTTCTTTGTTGAGGTAAAGAAGGAAAAGTCATTGAAAGACCTGGCAAAAAAATGCTTGATTATCTGAAGGATGAAGCTGTTGGTTCTGAGCTACAGATGAATCACAGCTGTTGAAATTGCTTTTTGCTGTTTTCAGTAGAAAAAAAAGTATCTGTATAAGTCACCTTTAACTGGGAAAGAAGAGTCAGATACTGATAGAAGAGATGAGATACGTGGCTGGTAGTGACAAGTTCAGACTAGTTTGGCTTTCAGAGACCATTTGTTTTACCAAAGTACAAAGAAAAGGCAAATTTTCAGTGGCAAATGTTTGGTTTAGCTATGTTTTCCAGTGCTGTATTACTGTTATTTGTGGTTGGCAAGAGATGTTGAAATGTTGTGCTTGTGAATTGACAATTAATAAAGAGTAAACAAGGGAGATGCTTCCTGCTTTTTCATAAATTGATGTGTAGCTCTTAATGTAGCAGCTAAACTACCTTAAAGCAAAGCAAAACCTTGCTTTTCAGCAAAAAGCTTTTAGATTCTCTTCTCATTACAAATTCACAAAGCAAGAGGTTATTTCTATTGGAATTCAGAACCGTAAAATCTGAAGGTGGTTTTTCTTTGTTTGATCCAAGCAATAGTCTTGAATGTTTCCTGATGTATTTGTTCAGAAGTCAATACATACAGCTATAATTAACAATGTTCTTCTGGATTTAATAAAAATAATAACTTTGCAGGCTTATATCAGTCAAGCTTGCCTTTGAAAATGTAATTGGCTATCAGTGTGAGAGGGAGGATGACTTATGGAAAGAATACCTCCTTTTCATGAATGTTTGAGTCAGATGCATTGAGTTTGAATGGAGTCCGTGAAAGCAGTTTGTCTTGGTGATAGCCATGCATAATTCCAATGCAGTAATTACTGTTTTGTTCAAAAGCAGACAAATAATTCTCACATTACTGAGTGTGAACTGCAGGTGGTGCTGGGGCTTTCAGTGCCACTAGCAGAGTATCCGGAAACACAGCTAACAGATGCTGGCTGTCACAAGAGAGGTACAGGTTGAGAAGCTCTGGAGCTCTATTAAGCTCTGGTACAATGGTCATAAGATTGAAAAATTCACTTAATCTGTTTATGGTTGAAACATTTCAATTGTTGAAGCAGTAGAACAGATTTGAGTCTTTTCTGTTAGACCTGATCTAATTTCAGGCTTCTCTATCTTGAGTATCTCTTCTTCAACAGGGTTGAATGCTTACCCAGGGGGTGTAGGAAAGGAAACAGGATTAGTACTAACACTCGCATACATGGTGTTCTAATTTTGATACCAGTGTACCCTCTGCTGCCAAAAGGTACTTTCAGGGGGAAGAAGCGGGTAACTATAGTCTTCCTGTTACATGCTGGACTGTGGAATTAGGACACTGCATAAGGAATGCTAATAGAGTGTTCCTGGGTTCTGGCAACCCCAGCAGGAACAAGCTGTGCTGGGCACAGCACTGATGAGGAATAACAGTTTTCAACAACTCTGTAACTTTCTCATACCTGAATGGGTGCTGGTGGGACCAGTTAAAGCCTACCCTTATGCTTTGGAGGTTTTGGAGGTCAACTAGTTTTTAGGTTTTGCTGTCAGTAGTTGCAGTAACAGTGATCACACACACACGTTTCTGTCATATGCATAAAATGCTGTGGGAGAATTTTTCTCTAAAAGAAATACGTTCAGTGAAGCTGCAGATAGGCTGTTTGCATTTGTTGCAAACAAGTGGCTGATGCCACTGTGGTGATACAAGATAGTGAGCATTTTGGTATTGATGAGAATTTTATATTTTGTGTACAGATGCTCAGTTAGGTATAGGTGTGATACATCCTGCTTGCAAAGTTGGCTTGGCAAAATTCATGAACAGTTCCAGTGTCATTATAAAGAACTGGCCCATGTCACAGTTAAAAATTTCTCTACTTTTTTGTTGTTTAAATATGTTTCACCATCCCTGTGTAATTTACCCAAAATGTACATGGACTAGATTGCTATCTAGGTTTTTCTAGGTAAAAGGAATATTGATCACGTAAGGAGTCCTCACATAACATTTAAGAAACCTCCTCACCTTGAAGCAGATCATTACAAATGAGATTGCTCTGACACTTCCTGCAGCTTCATCTGCATCAGAGCAAGGTGATTGTGGAGTCCTTGAAAACTGTGAACTGACCACTTCCATTAACTTCTATAACTGCTTTTTTTAGGTTTAGCTGTCTATGAAGGACTTTGCTTATTATGCAAGATAGCTCTAGTCACAAGGAGCAATAGCTGCTTCATCCTGTTTCTTGATCATTTTTTCCTGTGTTTGTTTTGTATCTCATTATGGCATTACTGTGGCTTTTATGGCCTTTCATTTTACAAAGGAAAAATGTCTATCTTGAACATGGTGAGATTTTTTTAATTATTATTATTACACTTGTGTTTATTCCTAAGGACTTAATTCACATTTGCATTTATAAAATTGATGTTATTCTTCTATATTACGGAACATCTGGCAGGTACTTGTTACGATAGTTATGCACACTTGACACCAAAAGTTGTCATGTAAAATCTTTTCACTTTTGTATTTTATATAGGACATTTCATTTAAAAGAGTTAGTGCTGTAGAACTCTTATAAATGTGAACACTTCTCTCCTTGAACAAAATGCACAACAATAAAATTACAGTGTGCAACAAGAGGTTCCCAGCAAATGTGTGACTGGCAGATTCTAACTCGAGTACATGGCTACTTGAAGGTCTAGATTTTGTTGGTAAGTAAGAGCTACTTGACTGGTGGACCTAGATTTATGAAGACTAATAAAAGCTAGTATTTACAAGTGGGGAAGGAGAAGGCAGTAGTTAATGAGGTTTGCAGAGAGAAGGCAGTGGAAGGGAATCATGAAACAGAAGGAAAATCAAATGACTTCTAGGACAGGGGCTGTCTGTTTTGTTTTGGGCTTGGACAAGAAAAAGCCCAGTGAAGCTGGGATTTATCAGTGATACCACAATATTAGGTAGAATGTTCATGCTTAAAAATGTACTAGTTTGTCCATAAACTAGTATCTAGGAAACCCTGAGATGACTTAATTTTAAAGCTGAAGAGTGCAAGTTTTATACCACCTGTTCCTTGGAAGACAGACCTCATTGCAAGTTGCAGAATTCTCTCTGCTTTAATTCCTAGGCCTACAGGAAGCAGGCAATACTATGGTTTTAGCTGGGGTTTTATTGCGTACTCCCCATTTAGACACCCGTCCTTCTTTGGTGGACAAAGTTTCCATGTGATGCTGTCAGCATAGCTCGTGTCATTAGATTAGCTCACTCTTCCTTGGGTTTGACTGCTGAGAAGAGATGATGCATTTCTATGTGAGAGTTTTACTAAAAGGATTTTGTGTACTGACCAGCATGTTCCACTTTGTAAGAGTCCAATATTTGCTTTTAATGAACCTGTCATAGTTTACCAAGTACTGTCACACCCTGGACTTGTGGAGTCATTAACAGTTGTGCTCCTTTATCCTGCTGTCCAATACCTCATTGTGAACTTCATTTAGTAAGTTCTATGGACAAATCTGTTGAAGGTGAACACACTGAATTCTTTTTTCTGCCTCTTTTGATATACCTTTGTTAGTTAGTCCATTGTAGTCATACTTTTCAGGCCTTGCCTCCTTATCTCAGAGCTTAAACTATCCTAGAGTGCCTATGGAAGTATGGCATTTCTTTTCTACTAGTCATACTTATTTTGAAGGCATTATATGGTGTTGTTCTACTGTTTGCAAAGTAGTCCAGTTCCACTGGACTGAGTAGGCTCAGTGCTTTAGGAAGTTTGTGTTCTCTTACGGCTATCTGAAGTTGGTACACTGAGCTCATTCAGCTAAGAGTGTACTACATCTTTATTCATTGCTGAAGGCGTAAAGGTACTACTGTGGTGAAAAGTTTGAATCATCATGAAATTCTACTTTTCCATAGACTACTGCCTTTTACTGTATCTAATAAGAGGTGGTTGCTGTTCTGATAATTCATGTCTTGGGTGGCATCATCTAGTATGGGGCATCCTTGCCAATGGCAGGAGGGTTGGAACTAGATGGTCGTAAGGTCCTTTCCAGCCCTAACTATTCTATGATTCTGTGTTGTTGAGATTCTTATGCATATATTGGGTTAAATGTTTAAGAACCAGAGCTGTATACTGAGCTCATTTAACTAAGGTAAGACTTAAGTCTGCATGAGTGTAATAGAGGACAAGTATTACCTGTTAGGGGAGGACATTGGACTTACATTTTAAAACAAAATATAGCTTGTATGCCAGGGCAGTCTCTAATGATACTATTACCCTTTGACTTTCTTCAAAGGGTCAAAGCCTTTTACTGTAAGTGAAATTAAAAGTACAGTGGCAGTTTAGATAGACAGTATATAATTACTGAAATTAAAAATTCCACTGGTTTTCATTAATGTTAATGAACTCATTCATAGGAAGAAGGAATGATGCTGAACCCTTGCCACATTTGGCTAAAACTTTGGGTTTGCTTTTTATCTGTTTTACTGTTGAAGTGTTTGCAAAAAAAGGTGCAGTGTCTCACTCCAGTGCTGATGTAGTAGTCGATTCACAATTTTGAGAAGAGAGCTATGCATTGAAATGACATGAAATAAAACTGTTTATTTATTTCACAGAATTGACAAGTTTTAAATAACTTCAGGATCAAAACAGCAGTAATTTCTGCCTGAATTTTAGATTTCTGTTCAGTTTTCAGGTTCTTGTAACCTCTCATTTTAAGACCCATCTCAAATATCCTTGTATTACAAGATTAATGCAATAATATCCATAAGTATGTTGATACGTCAATATGAAGTACATTGAAGAATTTAATAATGTATTGACTCTATTCTGTAGTCTTAAATAAAGATGAATAACCTGCATAATTCCTGTAGAATGTAGCTTAGTTTTATAGAATGCTTTGGTGGTTCATGTACTGAAAATAAGTATAGAATACCAGAGACTTGCTGTAGACCATGGACAGTGAATAAATTTTCTTGTCTGCACATGCTTCCTTCCAGTGCAGCCTCAGCTCTGTTTATCAGTTCTTCTGGTTGAGCCAGTATTGGTTCAGAGTGCAGACCCAGAATATACCATTGTCTACCTCATTCATCCTTAAATCAGTATTACAGAGTAGATTCCGCAGCTGATGGAAATACCATTGCCAAATTCATTCTGTTCAGGCTCCCTGATCTTATTTTATGCATGTGCTTGTTTCAGAGTGACTTCCAAAGGCTCAGTTGGTGTAGCAGTAATGAGGTTGTATACAGTAATAAGCTATCACCTATACAAGGGATGTATTGCTCTGCTTTATCAATTTATGGAAGGGCTGGATATAGCTTTGCAGTCTAGGAGAAGGAACTTTTCAGAAATGCAGCTCCTTCATTGTTCCTCTGTGGCACGTGTAATACTAAAAAGGGTATTTAATAAATTGTTTCCTGATTGGTTTTTTGGGTTTTATTTTTGCTCTCTGTGTGTGTGTTGATTTTTTTTATTTTTACTGTGGTTTTAATCCTAAGCTTCCAAAAGTAGCTTTTTCTTTTAGAAGATATATGCAAGACGTATTAATGTCTTATAATAATGTCTTAATAATGTCTTAATAATACAAAAATCTTCTATGATCTCAGACTGCAGTTTGGATCCAATTCAAAGACATACATAGATGTAATTTAAAAGGTAGAAACAGTTTCATCAGTTTCAGTAGATGGAACATGCGTAAGAGCTGCAATTCTGGGCCTCAGTCATAAATGGTACAAAAAGGGAAAAATCTCTTCAGAACTTGGTCCAGAAACAGAGAGTACACTCTTCTGGGTAGAGATGATTAAACCTATTCTCCACGTAACACCATGAATCCTTGTGTGGTATGTTTTATTTCACTTGAATATTAGCATTAGGATGAAAACATGAAAGTTTTTTTTACTTATGTTAAACACATTCTAAAAATGGCAATATAAAAAAAGTAATTTATGATTTTTTCTTATGGAGAATATGTATAGTGTGCAATTGTAATTATAAATATTTCTTAAGTACTGAAACTATTCTTTATTTTTTCACACCACTTGAAACGATTTTTAATTGGGGAAGCACATTGTCAATATAGCATGAGGATTTCAAATACAGATTTGGGAAAGGCAAGAAAATCTAAGCTTCTTCAGCTTTCCACAAGACTAATAAAAATGCTATGGAATATAGTCAATAGTTAAAATTTTATTTGTAGTATTACAATTTTTGGTGTTCTTTTGGTGAAACAGTGTTCTTGTTTCCACACTTATTATACATCAGTGTAAATTATAAGCCTAAATTATAGTGATCTAAAAAGAAAACCTTTTTGTTTGTTTTCTGGTCTCAGCTATGAAGAGACAAGTTGCACAAAACCATAGAAAGCATCATGGGGCTTGCTTATTTTTACTTATATTTAATTCATCTCTTTCTATGTTTTCATTGCTTTCAGTGCTTACATTTCTTGCTTGTTTGCTGACAATCAAACAGTGCCATCTCTGTTTCTGTTATTTGAATTTCATCTGTTATCATTGAGAAGTTGAATATCATCTGCCTTCATTTACGTAATTTAGCACCCTAGCTGGGCTCGCAGATGCATGTAGCAGTCACTGAAGCAGCGCCCTTAGCCACACACTTTGCTCTGGAATGTTTTTCATAATCTTTTCAGACAGTGGTGGGTTTTTGTTTTAAATATAGTAATCATTCTTACCATCGCTGGTCTTTGCACAGTGTGCTATGCAACTGATGTTCAAAAATGTCATCAAAGTGTGGTGTAGATGTACACAAAAACAATAACAAATAAATTGAGCACAGTTCCAATAATCCCAAGCAGGGCTAAAATAGATTCTTCTTTTTCCTCTTTCTCTTCTTGCCTTTTTACATCTTCCAGAGTTGTGATGGCAGAGGTCCCCATTTTTCCTGCAAATACCTTCACCAGTATTCTGGCAGCTAGCTAGAAGAAAGAAAGCAAATGATATATCTGGTCTGACAAACATGCGAGCTTGGTCTTTTAAAAAGCAATTCTGTACTTCTGTACACAGTATTTCCTGATGCTCGGTTTATTGAGTTGTATTCATCTTTGGTTTTATTTTTGTATGTGTGTGTCCATGTTAAAATTAATTGTTCTGTAGATTTGATAGGAGTGAAAAACAGCTTGATGATTCAAGCCCAATTAATATGCTTTACTATGAAAGAAATATAAAATTTGTCTTTAGCCAGCTAATGTGTTTCCTTATAAAACAGGGAATTGATGAAAGCAGGTATGTGAGCATTGTCAGATACCCTGAAATGCCTGGGGAGATTATGTGAATTTTCAGCTGTTAAATATTTAACTATCACAGTACAAAAGCAGTTGAAAATATTCATGTCTACTGTCTTTGAACATGGAAAATAGCCCCCTTAACACAGTATCACAGTCTTTTTTGACCAGTGAGCCCTAAGTAGGCAGTTGTGGGTGAGATCTTATCCTTTTATTTGTTTAGGAAATCAGCTTTTGGACATCCATACAACAGTAAACATTTAACAGAAAATGTCTGTCTCTCCACGTATAAACGTTGCTGTTGTTGTGATTATATATGCTTATTATTGCAGTATGCCAAAGGACAGCAGTACTTTCATAGTAGTAAAATTCTGTGCAGAATAAGACTTCAGATATTTACAGATGCGTGTATGATTTATTGCCTTTTTTTGTTGCAAAAGTGAGGTTTACAGGTCATCTCTATTAATTGCTCTTGTACTCTTAATTTACAGTCAAATTTCCTGTAAAAACATCTTTCCTGTAAAATTATGTTCATTGGCTGAGTGGCTGAGATGCTGATCTTATATGTAATCTGCTATGCTGGTTTAGCCCTATTGATCAGAAATGTCTAGCCTTAAACCAAAATTTGATTGGGATTTCTACTCGTTCAGATAACCTGCAATTTACTGAAGATTTGCAATCACATTTCATACTGTAATAGCATTTTTCTCTCCTGGCAAGCATCTGTAATCATTAGAGATACATGTATTTCTGCTATGAGTCTAAATTAACGTCATCAGCTGAGAGAATATCTCACAGAAAGGTAAAAAAACCAAAGGTGTTTCTTACCCTACATTGCATGAGGAATAAAATGTCATCAGACATGCTTCTTACTCGTTGATTCAGTGGCAAACCAGGCTTTTATCTTCATGAAGAGGCTGCTGTCCTCGCTCAATCAGACCAGATAGGAGCATGAACAGTTCCTTGATGAAGAAGTTTATCAGTGAGGAGAATAATGTTGTAGAATCTTCCAAATGACTGGCCTTCTCTCTCGGTAATCCACTAAAGCAAGTCTAGTCGAAAAACAGTAAACCCCTTTCTGGTAATGATCCTCACTGTTGACTAATTCTTACTAAAACTGAGGATTTTTTTTTTCCTTAGATGATGCAGAGCAGTTTGATGCATGCTGTTCAGTTTTGTCTTGGGGAGAAAAAAATCAAACCCCACAAAAAAAACCCAAACAGCTGCTGGGCTTATTCAGTTGTACTTAGTTATTTATTAAGACTTCAGAAAAAGCCAGCCGTTGATTTACTCTGTGGCAGCCGTCTGAAGAGGCTTTCTCACGTTGACACGCTGTAATTCCAAATGCAGCGAACTACGTGCAGTCACACTATGTAATTTTAGTCCAGCCTGAAAAAGGATGAAAAGAAGTCTGCTTTACTGGCAGTTGTGTGAACGTTGCCACACACCTGCATTCAGAGCCTCCAGAAAGAATTCCAAGGTATTCTTCGGAGCATTGCATAACTTAGCCAGGCAAATCTGAAGAGAGGAATGACAGTGGCTTTAGTTGCACACTGTGGTGAGCTGTGACATTGATTAAACATGCAGTTGGCACTTGCTGAATAAAGAAGGAGCTACGAGCCACCCTTGCAGACAGTGAGTTGCATAACAATGTGCGATGGCTCTGCTGTTTCATTGTCAGGCCCCGCACATTTTAATCCTGTAGTACCAACGCAAGAGAAAGTGTGCAGTGTAAGGAGGAGTAGAGTTAACTGTACTTTGGGGTTTGCTGAAGAAGTGCTTCATGACAAATGGTGACATTAAGGCATTCAAGCTGAAACAGTGTTTCTGCCTTTTGTCTCTTTATGCTTTGTTTGACAGGCAATTGTTTCTATGGGAAATGCTACTTCTAACACTTTTCCTTTTCATTCGCCACCCACAGAATGCAGGTTAGTGCGTAATTAGTGAAAACACAGACTTGCAGAAAAATATTCCTGTCGTGATTTCATAGGAAGAAAAACACAACGTTTTTCTAGGTAAATCAGGTATATTTTGCCTGCCCTATTGGGAAAGACGGGGGGAGGGGGGAGGGCGGGGGGAGCTCTGTGAAGTCTGCTCTTCTTCCCAATCTCTTCAGATGAAAAGCCACAATTTTAATAACCCCTGCAAGTAGCTGTGTTCCAGATTTTTTTTATTCAGTCACTTTAAGCCAGGAAGGCTACCAGTGCTGTGTGTTCTCATTGGTACAATGCTGCTTCTTGATATAAAGGCAGACACATTTTATATACATTGGAAAACTTATGGTTTTAAAAATACTTAAACTATCAAGCAATTCAGAATTGAAAAGTACAAAAAGCTTATATGTACAAAAAGTCAAAACATAATTCATTGCACTGAATTGAAACAGTAGGAATGGAACTAGAAACCTTGATCACTTTCCAGAACAGCGTATTTTAGAAATTACAAGGCATTGTGTGAAATTCAGTTCTCAATAATCTTTTTGTGAGAAAGCAAAAGAGGGTAAAATCATTGCTCTAAATACTTCCATTTTAAAATTAATTTACTTACACATTACACTTTGTTTCTCACCTTTCTAAAGTGTCGCAGTACATTTGTTAGTTTCTCACTAATGGACAAAACTGTATTTTATATGTGCGTTATTTGAATGTAAATACCATGTCTGAAGTACCATGAGTTGCATGGTGCTTGGACATGATTTGCTCTTTATCCTGAAAGTAATGTCGCCTCAGTAGAATTGTTTGACTCTAAAAGAATTAAGTAATTAGGTTAAATCTTTTTAGCATTACTTCCTTAAAATATATTTTAATATGTCTATGTGGTCCTTCATTTTAAGCTCTTCTCTTATTCTGAAAAGGCTGCTGCAGCTTCAGTTGTTCCTGGCATTGTTTTCTGCATGTGTATCTTGAGTGTATTTCCGTATTCATTTAGATCCATTCAGAGGTACAAAGATGGTGAGACTTTCACCAGTGTATTCTGAACCATTCGCATTGCTAAGAGCATGTTACAATAACCAAAGTTTCAAGCCATTGTACAATATTAACCTTCTAATGTTAAAAATCAAACCATTTCCTTTGTGAAATTGTGCAAAGTGCATCTTTAATGATTAATGATGCATTTGGAGGGTAGGAATCTGTCACCTCAGGAGGACAGCCATATAAAGAGTCAAAGCCAGCAGAAGGATTTCTTGCAATATTATCAAGTGTAAATAGTGCCAGTAAAGTAAATTCAGCAGCTCCACTGCAAGTAGCCAGCTAAATAAGATGTATCCACAGAGAGCAGCAAAAGATTCAGAGTATTTTCTTGGCCTAGTTATTGACATTGTTGATGTCTGGTATTGGGTCTCCTGTTGTGATGCAGCTGGTGCTTCAGTGGCTAAGGTGAACCCAAGGAAACAAATCTTTCTGGGTTCCCTCTGCATGCAGTCCAGGGGGAGCAACACGTCCTGCACCCCATGATTCAGATCCAGTGTTTGCTATGGTCCTTGATTGGAGGCATTTCTCCCTTCCCATCCTTCTGCTGTATTGGTGTGCATGTCTGCGTGCACATGCCATGAGCTGGTATGGAAAGCAGACCCAGCCAAAAATAAATCTTTAGCACAACAGGAGGGATAGGACAGTAGCTGCTTAAGTTATCAGTGCTGGACAAGAGTTGCTGTTTAGGAAGAAAGAAGGAAAGGTTGTCAGGCTTAATATTCCTCAGTTACAGGAAACTTGAAGAATTCATCTATGTTAGCTGGAAGGTGGTATTTACAAATGGATTCCTTATAGTGACAGTGCATTTCCAGTATGAAAACTTCATGAGATTTCTCACTAGTGAAGTAATATAGGTTGATTTGAAAAGGCCGTGATTTACCTGCAATAATAGATAATATTTGAAAGATGGGGAGACATTTTGCATTTTCTGAAAAGCAACATCATTTTATACAAATCAGTAGTAAAACCACCTATTTCAGTGTAAGCATTACATGGTTACATAGTGTTTGGGTTTGGACACATACAAAAATGTCCTGAGTTTAAATCTGTTAGGTTCATCTAGGTGAACTTTCAAGCACTTAGTAAAACTTCGGCAATTCCTTGGTAACCGATTTATGTGATTTATGTAGTATTTGAAAAACAGAACAAATTCTGTTAATTAGATGTCATTCTGTTCATTACCACTGGTGTTTGAGCATTTGTATTGCACAGGAATAGACCTTAACCAATACAAATGTATGTTATGTTTTAAAGGTATTCATACTCCAAGAGAAGTTGCCAGGCTGTCTTGTAAAAACTCAGTGGTATAATTCAATGATTTACAGCCTTGATCCTTAGGTGATCATTATCCTTCTATATGCTACTGCTGTGAGTAATGTGGAATACCCATAACATCACATTTACAAAAGGAATGTGTATTAGAATAGAATCATAGAATAGTTAGGGTTGGAAAGGACCTCAAGATCATCTAGTTCCAACCCCCTGCCATAGGCAGGGACACCTCACACTAAACCATCCCACCTGAGGCTTCATCCAACCTGGCCTTGAACACTGCCAGGGATGGAGCACTCACAACCTCCCTGGGCAACCCTTTCCAGTGCCCCACCACCCTAACAGGAAAGAATTTCCTCCTTATATCCAATCTAAACTTCCCCTGTTTAAGTTTTAACCCGTTACCCCTTGTCCTGTCACTACAGTCCCTGACAAAGAGTCCCTCCCCAGCATCCCTATAGGCCCCCTTCAGGTACTGGAAGGCTGCTATTAGGTCTCCACGCAGCCTTCTCTTCTCCAGGCTGAGCAGCCCCAACTTCCTCAGCCTATCTTCATACAGCAGGTGCTCCAGTCGCCTGATCATCCTCATGACCCTCCTCTGGACTTGTTCCAACAGTTCCATGTCCTTTTTATGTTGAGGACACCAGAACTGCACACAATACTCCAGGTGAGGTCTCACAAGAGCAGAGTAGAGGGGCAGGATCACCTCCTTCGACCTGCTGGTCACGCTCCTTTTGATGCAGCCCAGGATACGGTTGGCTTTCTGGGCTGCGAGTGCACACTGCAGCCGGCTCATGTTCATTTGCTTATCAACCAGCACCCCCAAGTCGTTCTCCACCGGGCCGCTCTGAATCTCTTCTTTGCCCAATCTGTAGATGTGTGTATTCTTAACCGTAGTATAAACTTTTATTTTCCCCATGAATTTTCACAGATTTGTATAATTTTTCATACAGTTTAAGATTATTCTATATGCTGTACTTATTTTATTTTATTTTTTTCATTAAAATAGCATGTTTTGTGTCAGGTATTGTTTACCCTTATAGAGAGCAAATGCTCTGAAGAAGAATGCAAATTAAAGCAGAATGTAAAGGAACATCTGAAGGAGAAAATGGAAGAAAAAATGTAAAGAGCTGTCTAGACTTAAAATTTGTTTAGGTTAAAATGCTGTAATGAAATCCAAACAATCATTTGTAACATCAGTTGTCCATGAAGATGGTTTTCCCTTATAGTTGCTTTGCATTTCCCTAAGACACAGGAAACCACTTGAAATGTAGTAGCATGTGCAGCCTGTAGGTGATGTGTTGTAGTTTTCTCTGTCAACCTCCACAGACTTCCTTTTATGAGATCTCACACTTTTTCAGTCAAATTGCAGAACAGCAAACAAAGCTCTGTCTGTTGGGAGATGGAATAGTATGTGCACATTAGGATGAACTGGTTTGCTTGGCATAAGTGAGAAGTGGATATGCCCACTCCTTCCTGCTTCCTTCAGGTTTTGTGTTGTTTTGGGTTTTTCCTTTTTTTCTCTGTCTCCTGAGAACTAGGCAGAGCTAATGTCTTCTTTGTGAGAGCTGTTAGCCTGTTTTTTATGATACAGATTGATGTGTTGATGCCCTTGAGTCAGCAGTGATGGGCATGGCCAGTTTGAGCTAGGTTTCGAAGAATTTTTTTACTCTCCTGTTGAAAAAAAGAGGAAGAACTCTCATCTTCTGTAGCAACACAAGTTACCTGCAGGTTTCTTTCTGTTCTTATTTACACCTCTTTCATGTGTTTCATTTCAGTATTGACATGATTATTTTGAGACTTCAACTATGTGTCTACCTCTTGTTTTCCCTCTGACTGAAGAACTTCAGTGCCTTTTGGTATTGTCTGGGGTTTTTTCCTGATTTTGTAGCTTGGTTACTGATTCAGAATATCCTTGGTAAAAAAATCAGAATTCTCTCATAACTAACTGCAGAAGTTGCTCTAGTTTGTTCCCACCTGTCAGTCTTCACTTACCAGAAACTTACTTGGTTCTGCCACGTACACCTGCTTTAAAATAGTTCTGTGTTTAGAAATCAATTAAATGGTCATGGAGTAGTACTGGTTCTTCTGCCACAGCCCTTTCAACACCAGCTTCTCTTAGCACCAGTGAAGCCCAACCACTGTTTTATTGTATGGGAATACAGTCAGAATGCACTCTGGTATTTTGTCAGGAAAAGTGGCAAGTTTGACAGTTGAGTAATAGTTCAGGAAAAACGGAACCAGTCTGCGTTTGGAGGGTGTCAAGTGCAATGTCGCACACTTGTTTTGAGGGGACTATTTTAATCACACTTACTGAACTGAAGCAACTCAGAAGTTGGTGACTGAATGTTCCTGAGTTAGAAGTGAGGGTTTCAGCCCCAGCTGTGTGTGGTGACCTTCTGAATATGGTAGAAAGGAATAATGGAAAAAAGGCAAGAGGCTTTTTTCTCTTCTTCAGTCTCTAGTCTCACATGGGACATCAAGCAATCTTCATTTTGTTCTTCTTCACTGGAGTCAGAAAGAATCTCGTGTACAGGTATCGCACCTTTAAAAAGCAGTTAGTAACTTTTAAAACGCTTCAGTCATGATTCAGTGCTGTTCTCTGCAGCTCAAGAGATTTTTGGTCAAAGATAGTGGGTACCCAGGACTATTTCTTGACCTTGGTTTGAGTGTAAGTGAATGTTGGGTCCTTCCTGGGCAAGCAGGGGGGAAGCAAGTAGTGAGAACTAGACTAGTTCTCATCCTAGACCAGGATGGTGGCTCTTTGAGAACAACAATACTAATACAAGTTCTTCTTTCTCTAAAGCCCTTAAAGCATCTTACCTTGTGAGAAAGAGCAAATTTTGTCCATACAAGGCTTCAGATGACTGATTAAAAAAAAAAAAAAAACCAAAAAAAAAACCAAAAAACCAAAATACCACCATCCCAGCACATTATTTTGCCACACTTCTTTCCTCTGATTTGTCATCTTAGTGTTGGAATGAGAGGATGAAATTGTTACGTCAGGAAATCTGTTATTTTCTATTGAAAAAAGTTAATACATGCTTATTAGGTTTTCAAAACATTTAAAGTAGTAGTCTATTTCCTAGTAGATAGTGCTTTTGGAGTAGAATTCTAATAACAGCATTCTTTTTAAATGTCAAAACCAATTATCCGTTGGAGTGGTAATAATATAAAAGATTTATGAAAGAACAAATTGTAAATTTGTACTTGTAGCTCTACTGTGTTGCAGAAATTTGTTGTAATTTATAGGGAGTAATTATGAAGTATGCATTGAAGCATTATGGCATTGAGATCTTTGAGAATTAAAAACCTACTTGTTGGGAGGAATGAAGCAGCTTAGACTTAGCTTGTAATTGGGTACTGGATTGCAGATAAAGCACTTAGTCCTTTAAAGACTGAAGTTTACTTCAGAGAGCTAAACAGAAGGTGGTTTGTTTTTTTTTTTGACAAATCTTTATTCAGCAAAGATCACTGAGAGGCTGTAATTTCTGCTTCAATCTGTACCTGTTTCTGTACTGCATGTTGTTTTATATGGCTTTTAAACATAAATCCATTAACCAGAGAACTCTTCATTGATTTATACAGCTGGTGGTGGAGTTTGCAGCTGCATGTACAGAGCATACTTCAGACAAGCTTGCAACCTTTGGCCCCGCTTACTTGATCAGTGAATTAAAGTGCGTGTTACGTTTTCCCAGGGGGAAGGGAGTTTTGTAGGAAAGAGAGTCTAGAAATCAGGTGAGAAATAGGAAGGGTAAAGACCAGATTTCAGAGGGGTATCTTGAATCTCACCTTGTTCTTTCTTCTGCTTCTCACCCACGTATTCTTTGTCCTGTTGGCCAAATAATGCAGAGTACTTTTCAGAAAAGCAAGAGTGGGCTGAGGTTTTATGGTCTGTTTGGTTTTATGAGCCTTAAATCATAGTTGGTTTTGGGTTGGTTTTTTTTCCCCAAATGATGACTAAGCCACTGAAGTTGCTTTACAGCACAATCCTGAAAACATTAGTAACTAAGGTTTGTTTCTCATCTGGAGACGACTGTGAATTTCTGGGTCTCTGTGGCTACAGGATAGCACAACTGTCTTGAAAGAGTGAGCAAGAGAGTGCGTATGTATCTGAATCAGCCTGCCAAGGACCTGGAAGTTTTTACTGTTTCCCTTTGGGAACTTAGACAACACTGCCGGTACTAATGTGAGATATACTCCCACAAATGCTTTATCTGTGTTAAGAAGCTTTCAGAGAAATAGAGTTAGATGCCGATGCTTGATACAATGATGTGTACAAGCCTACAAATCATACATGAGATGCAGCTGGTGCTCTTCTTATTTCTGAAGTTAGTTTCTGTATGTTTACTTTGAATTATTCACTTGAGAAATAAAAGGTAGGGGCTGTTTGCTTCAAAAGCATTTGGGTTTGGCCATAAGTGTTCCATGAGAGTTTGTCTGCCAGCAGATTGTCACCATCTTGTCATAGCAGTAGAATTTAAATTTCAGGAAACAGAAGAGGTCACTGACATGACAATTCAGGAGGCAGTAATGCTTCTGCCTTGTTTAAGGTAGGGGAGCATTTAAGCTTTCCTGGTCCGTTTATCTTGTGTTAAGGTCCATGAGTGCTTCATTTTGAGTTCCTTTCTTCCCTTCATTAATTGGAAGCCAGCACTGGTAGCTGAATCCCTGCTTGTAGGACAAGACTGGGAGTCTAGACTGGTTTTCTCTCTGAGGATAATTGAAAAAGACATGCAGCAGGCCATTTAAAATCAGAGAAACCACATTGTGTCTTTCAAAATTCACAGAGTAAATGTTACAGGGCCTGCCATTCATTCTTATTTTACTTTAGTCAGTACATCTCAAGTGGTTTTGCTTAGACTTGGAAATCGTGGTTTGGAAAATGAGTGCTGGGTGTCTGGAATACATTGCTGTGCAGCACCACATCCTACAGACATTCACAGATTGTGCTGGAGGTATTAAGAATTAATTTTAACAATGATGCCTCTCATTACCAACAGACTCAGTCCTTTCTGAGATGAGACCCGTATTAATAGCTTTGTTGATTGGTGGCAGCGCAATTCAATAAGCTGCTAAAAATTTGTTGCCTAAATCAACAACTCCTTTCTTTCAGTTCATGTATAGAGCTGATTGCCAGGGTTAGTTCTGCACATTTTGACTTTGCCTTTCCTAAGAGCGAGCTCACTGTACTTTCAGGGGAGGGTTTTGTCAGATGAGGTGTGTAGCTGAACTTGCATATGAAGAACTTGCTGGAACATTGAGGTGAGAGCCAGTTTTCACTCTCACCAGTTTGAAAGTCTCATTTGATTGGTCAAGTGCTCGGTCTTCATTATTCCAGGCCATAACAGTCTCCTTGTCTTTTATATCTTCTGGGTTCTTGTTTTCTCTCCTGTTATTTTAAATGAAACATTACAAATTTCCTAACATTTCCCATATTCTTATGTAGACGCTTCCCATTCATGGTATTTCCTTTCTTATTATTGTCTGAGGGTATTCATAGTATTGAGTATAGGTCAAAGGAAACAGATCTCTGTGGCTGAAGGAGTTAGTCTTGGGAGTTAATCTCTGGTAGATTACTTCAACATACAAACTCTGGCTTTTTTTAATACTATTTATATTTTTTGCCCTCTCCAGAGGACTACTTCAAGCATGGCTCATTAAGAAAACAATATTATTTTCTCTTGAGTTAGCCTTTAGTGGTATACCATAACATAATGGAGGATGATCCATTTCAGTAAATGTTAAAGGCACTTGCATGAGGTTGCACAGAATGTGCAAATTCTCCTGTTCCAGAAGGCTGGGTCATAGAGATGATTCTCCCCATCATATGTGGTTTCCAGTTAAGCTGGTTGTTAAATTTACCACATAACTATTTGCGCTCCAGGGCACTAGTAATATGCAGGGATTGCAAGGGGTTACCTTTCATTTAACCTTGACTCGGGAAGGCTGTTAGGCTTGAATTTTTCTCCTCAGCCTTCACTTTGTGTGTTTACCAAATGCCCATCTTGGTATTTAAACAACCAGTTCTTCTCTAGAATGCACACTGAAGGTCTGCATTCTTCTGCTGAAGGTTTTCTTGCGTATGTACAAGGGCTCTGCCACCTTGCCCAAACAAAACAGGTATTTGAGGTAGAATGAGATTCTGAAATAGTCTCCTTTCTTTTCCCTGAGGGCATGATCTTGTAGGTGTGCTCAGACATATGGAAAATTGGCCATAAAGCACAGGACCTGCACGTCCTTTTGTTCCAGTAACAATGTTGGTATCCTCTGCTGACAGTTAGAAGAGAAGACCCAAGTCTTGGCCATTTTCCATCTGCTGAGGTAACGGTTTAAAAACACCCCACAACTTAATTATCTAATTTTGAATTTCCACGTCGATTTCTGCAGCATGTGCAATGAAGTGGCAGGTTTCCATCTCATTTTCAATTCCCATCTTACTCTAAAATGCTAGTGACTGCTTTATGGGCTGGAAGGGGTAACGCTCAGACTAAGGACCATTTCAGGGTGGCTCCTTGCCCACCCCTCTGCCAGAAATAGTGAAATCACTGTTCCCTCCTCCAGTGCAGGGATGATGAAAGCCAGATTTACTTCCTTAAAATTCCTGCTCCGTGTTTCTAGAGTAGCGATACCTTTCCTTTCATCTCTGTGGAGTGTCCACACCTCTGACACTTATAATGCGCCTGATGTGGCTTGGGTTTATTTTTACTTTTTCAAGGAAGATTTTGTCTGCAGAATATTTAAATCTTGTTTTGTTTTGTTTTGTTTTGTTTTCCTACAGAAGATATATTTCTTACTTTCTTGGCTTACTGGAAGATCAGTTTGACACTTGTAGCTTATCTTTAAAATTAGACATTACTGCTCCTGTTTGTCTTGCTGAATGCCATAGTAAAGGGTTGTATTAACAGTGAAGGTTTTTTTCATCACCCGACCAGGCAGAAAACTTTATTCTCATGCTGTCTCTGAATGCTTTACGTATATATCTATCTTCATATCTTTTTAATATCTTTCATTTATCTATGCCTTTCTTTATATCATTATGTATTTATTGGATAATGTGGAGCAATCCTGTAGCTTTACATTGATGCTTCCTTACACTTGTTTGCTAGATTTGATACAGACAGAATTTGTTTGTAGCTTCATGCTTTTAATTGTGTTTCTTCATATTTTGTTGGTTTTAAAGAACTAGTGCTGGGTAAAACAGCTGTCTTTCAGAGGAGGGATTCTTGGAAGTTGCATTGGGGTTGCATCCCAGGGCAGTATGGACTTCTCTCAGTATTTTGCTCACGTCCTTTCTACACTGATGCCTATTGGGCCATTTTTATAAACTAACAAAACCAATGAATGTATAATTTTGCTGTTTTAGTTTTCATTAATAATTTTTACTTAATGATGTGTTCCCAGCCTTGCATGTTGGATGGCTCTGTAGCCTGCAGGAAGCATCCCTTCATCACCTGACCACCTTTTCAAGACTATTTGGAGCAAATGTAATGGCAGAGAGTGATCTCTCTCACAGAGACTAGAGTGTGGCATGGAGTGTAATACCCCCAAAACTGGGAACCACACATGATATTTAGTAGTCACTTCTGCTTTAAAAGCTCAGCTTGTCTTTTAGATTGTTTGGGGTTTTTTTTCCCTGTCCTTTGAAAATACAGGAAGCTGTGTCTTTTTACTCAACTGTACACACTGCCTTAATGAAATAATGCCTCCTGCTTTTTCTGGCAGAGGGGGTTGTTTTTCTGGAATCATGGATATGTTTATGACAAACGTTGACGTGTTGTTTGATTTGACTTGTAAAATAAATTTTCCTGAAAATGCTTCACCAAATACAGTATTCTTCAAAATCAAATATTCTTTAAGCAAACCAGAAATAGTTAAGGGCCGTGGTGTGTTCCCTTGAGCTAGGTTACTACACTAACTCCAGATGACTGACCAAATAACTCAAGCAATGCATTTGCTTCTATAATTGAACAGAGTTTTGCTTTTATATTGTGGTTAAACTAGGGTTGTTTTCCAAGTTTCCTAGAAGACACTTAAAATGATAACAATGCCAAGACAAACCAAGGTTGTTAGCCCATTACTTTGTCACTGATAGTGGGCGATAACAGGTGCCTATAGGAGAATATACAGATGGGGCTGACACAGATGCTGCCCCACATTGCTACTAGTATGTGGCCAAGGGTGGTGTCTTCTCATTTATTGGCCTTTTCTTACATGAATTTACCCAACTACTTTTGAACCTGTAACAATATTTACTGCCCAGCATTTAGTGTTGAACTTTTCCAAAGCTTAACAGTGATGTGTTGTGTAGTGTATGTTCTTCTGCAAGTGACACTATTTCTTCTACTGGTGTGTCTATTCCTTTGAGTCTATTGATCAGTCCTATTCTGTTATTCTTTTTCACCACTTACAATTAAAAAAACCCCAAAACCTTTATGGTGCATTTCATTAGTCCCTTAGGCCGCAAAGTCTTAGTTGATTTCATTCCAGATAGTACAGGAGCTCATTCTGTACCTCAGGTTGCTTAGTCACCTTTCTCATCCCTTTTCAAGTTCTGGCCTGTATGTTTGAGAAAGGGTAAAAATGCACCTGGTTTGAAGTGGTACTAATGACTGAATGCAGTCTCATTAAGTAATTCCTAATTTCTCTTCACTTTTTCTATTACTTGAGCTGATTTTTTTCTTTCTCTTTTGACTCTAATATGCTGAGTGCTGACATCAAAAGAGCAAAATTTAAAGGCTGTATCTGAATATTAATAAGAATCGACTTGGAGCCTAACACTGAATTCAGAGGCCCACCCTTCTTGCATTGTTTCACTGCTCTGGCACAGGATTTGTAACTCATGACCCCTAAGGGGGCTTAACCCCTCCTCCCCCTGCTTCCATTATGCAGGGGAATTGTATTTTCTGATGCCGTATTTTCAGATGCTCGAATTGGTACTGTGAAAATGTGTTATTCCTGTAAAGAAAAGTGAAGAAAAAGTCAAGCCAATTAAATTATTACAAGATGACCATATTTAGAAAGCTTTTGTTTAATTTTTACCCCAAGGCTCATGTTTTCTTAAAGAGATCTGATTCTGAAATCCTCTGTAGGCAATCTTCCCCCCCCCCCCCCCCCCCATCAAACTGGAGCAGAACACAGGGTGTTAATTAGGCCTATTAGAAAAGAGGCTTGCCCTGGGTTGATTCTGAAACAGAAAATCAAGAGGCAGCAGAGCATGACGTATTTGGAACTGACACTATTGCCTGCAGCATGGACCGCATTCATAGATCATATGCTTGCAAAGATGCAGTAAAGGGGGGCTAAGGGCAGCTGTGTATTTAAATATTTAGCGAAAACATGTGTGGCCTTATTGGAAAGAGAGTGTGCCTCTCTCGTGCCTTGGCAGTGTCGGTGGGCACAAAACTGCCTCTGAAGGTTTCAGTTAAAAATACAGAATGATTCCTTTGTGTGGCTTCTTTGAACAGCAGTGTTTGTAGCTACTGAGAGTCTTTAATATGATAATGAGGTGCTCAAGTCTTCATTTTAACCCTGGCTGTGAGGGTTAGGTTGTGAATAATGTCCTGAAGGATCAAAAATACCTTCTCAGTAGTAAGCACATTTTGGAAATGGTATAAAATTGACTGAACTTTAAGGTCTTTTTTAGATTATCTAGAGGTGAAAAAGGTAAAAGAAAAATGTGGTGGCAGGTGTGTGTGGTACCGAAGTTGTGATCTTGACATTGGACTTCAACTGCTTACTAAGTAACATGGTAATGAGAATGTCTTATTTTACTTTTAGCTTCTTAAATTGATGAGACTCCATGTCCTTTAAACTTTACTATAAAAGAAAAAAAAAAAAGTGTTTTGAAATACAAAGGTGTTTCCTTGGGGGTTTTGCAGGGGAGGTTTAGATACAGTGTAGTAGATTTTGAGCATTTGTACATGATGCGAATAGAGCAGTTTTGTAATATAGCTGCTGTACATAAATGTCAGAGGGTTTCTTTCACATTACTTAAAACAGGCAGGATTAGATGGCTGCTTCTGGATGAATATTTGAGAAAACACAATCATTCATCTCTTCAGGAAGATATAAAATCTCATTGAAATAGGAAAAAAATAGATCCAAAATAAGAAATAAGCCTTGAAAGCATCTCTTGGGTCACAGGAAACTACCCAATGCAAGGAGAAGGCGTCTTGGAATGGAAGATGCAAGCATAATTATAAAATCAGAATTCAGTTTTGTTTGATTATAGAGATCAATTTGTTCATTACAAGTTTAAACGTGGGGTGGGTTTTTTTTCCTCTCTTCTCCTCTGTTAAATGTAAGCGATGCTCATAGGCATTCACAAGAATTTCATGGATTAAATTTACATTTCCTGGTTGTAGACATGCATTCTGTTCAGAATGCCTTGTTCTTCTCAGTTGTTTCCTTTTAATATCCATTTGTGACCATCACTCTCGTTTTTGCAGTGGCAAATCTCTTTGAGAAAGCAAACAGAAGGGATGCAATTTGGAAAGAGTTTCCAGTAGAGTTGCTGCCAGCACACCCTACTTTCCTTCAGCAGAGATAGAAAGTCAGTCCATGTATACTGGCAGAAGTAAAAAGAAATTGCACAGAAGAAAAATTAGTCAAAGTTTGTGGGCCTCTAGAATAACTGAAATTAAAGGAGTCTTTAAATGATGAGAGTCTAGTAAATGAGAAATGATGTACAGGAGAGAGATTGAGAGGATATATATACCGTATTTCTCTTAGCACAGAAGCAAGGAGGGTATGCAGTGGGCAATGTGATGTGTTTAAAGCTGGTAAAGTTGTTTGGTTTTTTTCCTCAAGTGTCTGCTTTGCTTTATTTTACATCAAGTTAGTAAGCTCCTTTGGGTAGGCATTCCTAGTTTGATCACAGTGAGAATTGCAGTGGGAATGCTTTTATATCAGAGCAAGTAAAGCAGAACTTTTCACTGTTTTCTCACAAATTATTCTTCTCTATTCGTTGCTTTTATCTCCTGTTAAGTGTGAAGATTTTTGGTATAATGGACATGCTATATTAATAGTTTCCTTTATTTTAACATAAACATGCATATTCTCTGATAGGTTTTAAATATCCTTTGCAATGGAAATAAGTTTTATAATCTTATTCACAGCCAGTTAAGTTGTACTGAGGATGTTAAATGAATTGCAAAAAAAAATTTATTGCTGCTCAGTACTGTCTATTTAATGGGCCATTAGGCCTGGCTGTTCTTTGTTTGAATATTGTATAATATTAAAAGAAAGCAAAGGAGTATTAGACTCCACTGGGTCATTACCTTGTTACAGATATATATGCAATTTAAGGTGATACCTTGATCCTGTGAAACTACCTGCCCTTATAGGCTTTCTCATTACGCTAAGGTTGTAGTTGCATATGGGTAGCCTTAGGTCTCTGTAAGAAATAGATCTATATTGGTGATGAATAAACGGATGTGTGGAAAGCAATTGAAATGTTTTAAAATCACACACAGTCGTTGAATGTTAACCAGTTGTTTCCCAGGAGTAAATAGCCTCTGTCTAGAAGTTTCCAAACATGTGATGAGTGCCCTAATGCTTCATGACCTTTAGGCATGTGTGAAAGACTGCAGTTTTCAAGACAGGATGCTCGTCAGTTTCTGGCATTAAAGCCTTCTCAACAACTTCATCCAGGCTCCTCTCCCATCCGCTTCCCAAATCAGACTGCTTGTTATTAGCATACAAGGGAGATCTGGTTATATTAAATATCTGTATTTTACCTATTTAACATTCAGTGTCTTTCTAAATTGCAAATATTGTGGCAAGAGGTTAACTGAATTGTAGTGATGCCAGTAAAACTTGAACTTTAGTACCCAAAGGAATGGGAGGGAGGGATAATACCTTATGCCACTAAACCATGAAATATTTGCCAGCTGTTTGCCATCCCTGCTTATCTTAGAAAATGGCAGTGACATTGCTGAGATTTCTGCGTTTCATAAATGCAACAGAAATTTAGACCTGTGATACTTTCTTTATGTGAATTCTAAGTGTATATGCCTGCTGCCTACTGTCCAGAAAGGCCACAATGAATTTCCTTGCTAATTAGCAAGGACAGTAAGACATTGGCCTGTTTTTTTGATATGGCCACTCATCTTCTTCGAACTCTTAATTCCTGCAATTAATAAAACAATGGTGGTAGTAAAGATGCTGCTGCTGTGATCCTTTAAATCAGCTGTCTGTGGTAGCACTGGGCTTCCAAGCACTTCCAGAGCACTGCTGTCATGTCTTGCTGCCCCCACCCTGTGGTGATGTTACCTTGCTGCTCTCTTTTGCCTCCCATCCCCTCTCCCTCACCCTGGGCTGTCACAGCTGTCTCTTGGCCACCAGCAAGGGGCCATTTTACAGGTCTCTGGCTGCTCACGATCCAGGTTCCACAGCAGTTTTTCCCTTGTGCTCTGCTTCATGCTCCACTGTTTGAACTGGTTAACTACTGGTATAGCCGGAAGGTGAAACCTCTGTGTATTTGCTGAATGCAAGTTGAAAAGCACGTAGGAAGCTCGCAGGGGAAGTCGAGTGAGTCAGGCTGTGCCAGAGGTCCCAGGCACTGCTTTTAGAACTTCATTCAAAAGAATGCTGTTGTCACCAAGCAGCCCTGTCCTGCCAACCCTGTTTAGAGCAGACAAGGAAGCAGAATAAAAACTGTGCAGATCCCTGCTCTGTGTCTAGTAATAAAAGAATCTTTACCTCTCTTTTGATAGAATTAAATGGCAAATGCTCAGGACACCTAAGAGAAGCCGAGATAGGCACTCTCAGGCAGCAGTTGTGTTTGGGAGTCAACAAGGGGCAGCTTCTGAACTGGTCCATGGTACAAGGGGGTTTTACCTTCCTCAGCAGTTCATTGCCCTGCAGAATCGGCGAGCACCAACAGCACAAAAATGGGCAGATGTGAAAGACCCCCATTTGTGTGAGCCTGACAGCCAGGGCAGTCTAGGCACAAGTGGTGTGGGAGTCTTGAGAGCACCAAACAGAGCTGTTTGGGGAAGGAATTTGTCATTGTTTAATAATGTTTTTGACTTTGGAATAACAGAGAATCCTAGGTAATATATCCATCTGTCAGTTTTACAAAGCCAATTTAATCTCCTGTTTTCATTTTCTTAGGGATGCTGTGTGTTTGCTGTTTGGTGTGCTTATATGTGCATGCCCACAGAAATGAAATAATGTTAGTGCCTTCTTAACAACTGAAGTACCCACATAAAAAAAAATTCTGACATATTTGAGATGGGCTAATGCTATTCAAATTCTAGCTCTGCTATATATATAGATATATATATATATAAAGTATCTGTTTCTATTTTGTGATGTGTTGGATTTTCTCTCCTACACAAGAAGCTACCTTATTTAATTCAAGTAAAGTGTTACCGTACACCCACGTTGCCCAATTCACTCAGGCAGAAAGAAGTTGGGTGTGTTCCCAAGGAGTAACACACTTGGAAGAAAGCAGTGGATTACATTTAACACTTGTTCTTCATTGAAGTTTGTATTTGCTTAAAATCCAAATTGCTGGCATCTTAGTTGGTAAGATACCTTTATGTGAGGATGGCAGTCCGAAGGGTGCATTGCTTTTAACAGAAATAGGACTTGTTCATTTGCAGATTTATATTCTGTATTTTCATTCATCTTTTTAGTATTTTAATTCAGTTCCTTAAAAAGACTTGGTTACAGGATATAAATTGTTTTTCACACAAAGTTTTCTGAAATATTCCCATTATACATGGTATCTAAAGGGAAGACAGCAGTAAAGATGATGGTGGCACCTGAGTGGTACAGCCCTAACACTGAAGTTCTAGTCTGAACACTTCTGGACTCCAGGAAGGTGCTGTTTGGATGGCTGCAGGTGCAGCTGGCCACACCAGGAGGAGATAGACAAGTTGGCAAACAGTGGATCAGTGCCAGGGGAGTATTTTGCAGTGTCTCAGTCCTAGTGGCATAAACACAGTGTCTTAAAAATTGATTGCTGTCCAGTTTGGAACATCCAAGTACATGTAAATGGATTTAAAAAAACACTCAAGTCTTCTTAACCTATTTCAGAAAGCAAAGCTGTGTCTGCAGATGCATACTTTACTAGTCATTTTGGCATTCCCTTTCATTTGAAAGCAAAGTAGGCACAAGGAGTAGGTGAACTGCCAAATAAAGGTAATAAACTGTAATTTGCCAATTTTGCGTTCCTTACAGCAAGTTTTCCTGATACTTACTCAGACTCCCAGTCTTGGTAAACATGGTTTAGGATTTAGATTGGGGATGGGGGGGAATTCTGGCATTTTGGACAGACTTGCATGGGTCGTAATCCTTACTAAGCATAATACAGGCCTTGAACAAAAATAGCGTAAGATGCATAGTGGCACCAAGAAATTGAGTTTAGGAGAGTCTAATGTTAAGGTAAAAGAAATTGGTAGCTGTTCCCTAAAAGATTGTTTAAATTGAAACCAAGTGAATGCACTTCATGTGTTTCCCATGGGAACAATTGCAAAGCAGTGCAAGTGAGTTGAATTTGCTAAACCCAGAAATCTCTCCTATCTTTCTGGAAAACATTCCCATTTTAAAGTTACATCAGTTCAGTTTCCCTCATGACTAATTTTGAATGTAACTATCCCATTTAGCAAGGGAGAGGGCAGGCAAGCATTGCAGGATTTCCAGTTACGTGTTCTGGTCTCATGAAAATTTCATGGTTAAAATAAATAAATGAAAGCTTTCCAGAAGTGAAATGGTGTGGTTATCTAAGAGGTTGTATCTCTCCTTCACTCGCTGCCTCCATATTAAACAGCAATGGATTACATTGAGGAGCTGCTTCATTGTTAGCACTGCAGGTGGGAGGAGGTTTCTGATGAGGGCTCTCGGCGGTTTTAGGATTTCTACTTCTCCCTTTCTTTTGCCCTGCTATGCCCTCCCCCCTCCCCCCCCCCCCTTCTCTCTCCTTTTTTTCACTTCTTGCTTAATTTCACCATCATCAGATCTATTCATGTTTAAGGCGAGTTTACACATTGTGGGGATTTTTCTGTGGGCAATTATTGTTCCCTGGAGACTGAGCGTAAGGAATGGGTATATATAAAAATATATAAAACGTACGGATCAGATTATTGAAACTGATTTTCTTAATGCCAGTGTTTAAATTCAGTGGAGTTTGCTTTAAAAACATGGGATATTTTGACACAGGATATTTTTAGAGCCATCATACCAAGCCTGACACATTACTACTTTGTTCCAGTAAATTTTCTTCCTGTTCACCACATCAGAACTTCACCCAGTGAAGACTTTGTGCCATTGTAACAGTTTCAAAATACAAATAGCAAGCTGTTGATAAAAGAACTCTTTGGAGAGAGACAGAAATCTATATTTAAACTTGGATAAACTGGCTTCTTGAATTTTGCTTGGCTATTTATACTGTCCCATTGTGCTGTATTTGGAGCTAAGGGTTTGGTGACAGCAGA